>NC_137958.1:19321978-19688487 GCF_963924665.1 Micromys minutus | reverse complement strand
GGAAGATATCTTCCAAGTCTACATATTCAGCACTATTTTTTTTTGTATTTTCTATACATATCTATTTTGCATTCCTTTGAAATGAGGAGAGAGGGGCAAACATCTGTTTAATCCCCATTAACAACAGCATGGATTTAAGTAAAATTCACTTGCACACCCCATAGGAGTTTGGCAAGCAAGCTGATCTTATTTTCTTCCCCAGTCCCTCTTCTTTCCTATGCTGCGGGTCACATTTCAGTGAGCACTTCCCTTCCATCTGACTGAGGGCATGAGCTTGTAAGAAGGAGGATTTTACACCCTGGGTTTTATTTTGACTTGGACATACACTCTACAAGCTTTAGTGACTTTTAAAATATGTCCTGCTGAGAAGTCCCTGTCCTACAGACTTTGCCCCTCATATTTTATCAAGAGATGTCTTTTTTCTGAAGCCCATTAGATATACTGTGAAATAATCTTGGCATCACTCCATCTTCACCCAACTTATTTATTAATTAATATAAAGAGTAACACAATACAGTGTGTGTGTGTGTGTGTGTGTGTGTGTGTGTGTGTGTGTGTGTGTGTGTGTGTGTTGGTGCTGTTTGCTGTTTGTATAATTAGAGTGACTTCTGACCTAACTCTGTCGCTGCCTCTCTAGCTTTAATAGCACATATTTTATCTATAAATATTTTATCAAAAATGTTAAAGGCATAGATATGTTATAAGATTTTTCTAAAGTAAAAGAGTTTGTAGATGAAACATCTGTGACTTACCATTTTGTTTAATAATTCTATATGATCTAGAATGTATGAAATTTTGCACTAGTATTTCATGATTTTAAGTCAAATATTTCAGGTATCATTGTATTTCTTATACTTAATATTTTGTTCAGATGCATTTTCTTTATATATATATATATATATATATATATATATATATATATATATACATATATTTCTTCTTGTGTTCTTGTCTCTCTGTGCATCCCTCCTTCTTCCCCTGAGATGTAAGAAAGAAGACAGATTAAACATGGTTTTATCTTAGTCATCTCTTGCCAGTATAAAGTATATGTGTTTTGTGGAAAGAGTCCTCTGGGGGTCAGTGCATTTGCTGTGTAAACCTAGAGAGGAAGTTCAGTTAGGAGAAAGCTACAATTATTCAAGGAAAATGTTATGGGGAGTTAAACTAAGACACAGGCAGTGCATTTGTAAGCAAGAGCAAACAGAGGACAAATTACTGTGTTAAGTAAAACTGTGGTGATAGATTGCATCTGGGGATGATGAAGGGGCTCTGGCTTGTGTGGATCTCTGTGGATGAGTGATCCTTGAAACTGCCTTAAAACATGTAGGATTTTGGTGATGTCAGTAATAGAAAGAACAAAAGTGGTGAGTTCTGTTTAAATTGTCCAGAGTCTAAGATGTTTGTGCAACATCTAAACAGAGGTTTCTAGTAAGCCTTTGTTTGGCCTTGGGAGGGTAATCTTCCTTACAAGGTATACATTTGAGGCACATCAAAATACTGCTCATGGTAAAATGCATAGTTGTAGATAAAATTGACCACAGGATTTCTTCTTTGTAAAAAGAGCAAGCACAGGGTAGATACAGTAATATAAATATTTAAGAGGCTGTTAACTAAAGTGATGTGATAGAAAGGAGAAACCAGACATCACACTCATTAGCTTTTAATATCCTGCAAAATGCAGTTTTTTAAAGACAGTGAAGGAAAATAGAGAGAGCCTGACCTCTCATGTCAGGTGGAAATAGATATCCTCACTCTCTTATATACTTATCTAGAATGTTCTTAGTAGTCTAGCTGAAATGAGTCCTTCACTGGGTAAGAAAGAAAGGAGAATTCTATCTTACAGCTTTGTTAAGTATGAATCAATATTTCTTTTAGCAACTTGGGTGTCCTAAGCTAGTGTCTTTTTTTCCTTATATCATATGGTCTTCATTTATGTCCTGTGTTTACAATGTTTCATTATTTCTTTTCTATTATAGTCCTGCTTTGAGGTCAGGTTTAATTGACTAGCTTATTTTCTAAGGATTTTTTTTTTTTCTTCCTGGATTCCTTAACACTTGGTATGTTTTTAATTGTTGTTTATTTAGTTTCTACATTCCCAAAGGATATCTTTTTGCATTTTTATCAAGGTTCTGCTACTCTGCATATTCTACATACTTCTTGGCTGATGCATTATACCTACTATATATATATGTGTGTGTGTGTGTGTGTGTGTGTGTGTGTGTGTGTGTGTGTTTGTGTGTGTGTGTGTGTATGTGTGTGTACTGAATTATGATAATCACTATTAAATGCAGAGAGGTGAATAATTAGGTCACATTTGAATTAGTAGGAATAGACAGGAAGAAAGGAATACCATCCCCAAAATTTATGAGTCAGAGAAAGATGGACTGAGTTCCAGTTCATCCTGATATACAGGTTAAGGCATTGATTAATAATAATAATAATAATAATAATAATAATAATAATAATAATAATAATAATAATAATGTAATAATAAATTTCAAAAATCTTATCATAGATAGTCCATTTCTTGATGCCTTATGCACTAAGGTTTGAAATGCTTGATATTTGCATATTATGTGGGAACTAAAATTACAGCTGCCAGTCTCAGTTTAGAATGGCCCTTTCCTAAATGCTCAACTAAGAACAGCTAGTACCATTCTTAGGGGTCCAATCTGAGGTTTTGTGGATGATTATTCATGTCATCCACAAATATGTATATATACAACTGGCAGAGATGGATTTTGATACAGTTTCAGTAGGACAGATAAAGAAATAAACTAAAGGGATTTGAAACAAATTATACTAGACAAAGAGGGTAAGATTACTATTTCCAGATATCATGTACCTTAGTCAGGTAAATTTGCTTCTGATTAATTAGGTAAATACTCATGTTGTGATACTTGTTACTATTAAAATTATAGGATAAGATTTTTGAGACTTTCTAATAATACTTACCAAATTTATATATTGAGATCATACACTTAGAATCACCTAAGAAATAAAAGGATGTATATTTGATCAGCCTATGCAATGAAAATATTCAGTGACAGAAATAGAAAGAGTAGAAGCATTTCTCTACAAGGTTTATACTTCAGCAGTGTTGGTCACCATGAGGCTGTGGAAAGGATCTGCATGCTGGTGTTCTGTTCAGGAAATTTTTCCCTGTGCCTATGTGTTCTAATGTTTTCCCTACTTTCTCATCTAATAGTTTCAGTATACCTGGTTGAATGTGGAGATCTTTGATCCACTTGCACTTGAGCTTTGTATAAGGAGATAAGAAAGGGTTTATTTTCATTCTTCTGCATGCTGAGTGCCAGTTGGACCAACACCATTTGGTGAAGTGGCTGTCCTTTTCCCATTGAATGTTTACAGCTCTTTTGTCAAAAATCAAGTGACCATATGAGTGAGGGTTCATTTCTGGATCTTCTATTCTGGCTTGTGCTCTAAGACCAAGGATTGAGAAATAGGACTTAATGAGATTGCAACGTTTCTGTAAGGCTAAGGACACTGTCAAGAAAACACAATGGCAGCCAACAGATTGGGAAAAGATCTTTACCAACCCCACATGCAATAGAGGTCTAATATGTAATATATACAATGAACTCAAGAAGTTAGATGCGATAGAATCAAACAATCCTATGAAAAAATGGGGTCCAGTGTTAAACAAAAAATTCTCAATTGATGATTATAGAATAGCTGAGAAGCATCTAAGGAAGTGCTCGACATCCCTAGTCATCAGGGAAATGCAAATCAAAACAACCCTGAGATTCCACCTCACACCAGTCAGAATGGCTAAGAACAAAAACTCAGACGACAGCAGATGCTAGCCAGGATTCAGAGAAAGAGGAACACTCCTCCACTGTTGATGGGGTTGTAACCTGGTACAACCACTCTGGAAATCAATCTGGAGGTTCCTCGGAAAATTGGATGTAGTCCTACCTGAAGACCCAGTTATTCCACTTCTAGGCGTATACCCCAGAGATGCTCCAACATACAATAAGAACACATGTACCACACTGTTTATAGCAGCCTTTTTATAATAGCCAGAAGCTGGAAAAAAACCCAGATGTCCTTCAGTAGATGAATGGATACAGAAATTGTGGTATATTTACACAATGAAGTACTATTCAGCTATTAGAAACAATGACTTTATGAAATTTCTAAGAAAATGGATGCATCTAGAGAATATCATCCTGAGTGAGGTAACCCAGTCACAAAAGAATAGACATAATATTCAGTCACTGATAATTGGATATTAACCCCAGAAAGCTCTGAATGCCCCAGAGACAACTCAGAGGCTATATATGAAGCTTAAAAAAATACAAAATCCAAAAAGTAAAAGCCTCAGTCCTTCTTTAAAAAAATTAAGTGTATAGCACCCTCTCAGAGTGTGGTACACCTGGACCTTAAATCATTAATAATCCAAGAACTAAGAATACAGCCTTGTGAAAATTTTTGTTATTCAAAGATCACCCCAAGAAAACCCTGTTTCCACATTATGTTCTGTTCTACATATACTTTATGCTTGTGGTAACTATTAAGATTTCAATGCATGCTATTAAACCTCTAAAAGAATTAAGTACTGACAAAAATATATTCATACGCTTTTAAAAATCTGTAAATGTATCTCTCTTTTTTAAATAAAGTTGTAAGAAAAAAAGGGTATAAGTAATTCATTTAAAAAAAACAGGGGGGGGGGGATCTGCATGCTGGAAGGCTATAAAATCTAATACTCAATAACATAAAAACCTGAAGGGAAAATGAAGAGAACTGATGGTAGTAGACACTAGCACTTGCTTTTGTTTTCGAAAGGGGAATAACAAAAATGTAAAAGACAGAGTGAGGAGGAGAAAGAGGAAGAGGGGGAGTTTCTATAAAACTTTGAAATGTAGGCCATGAACTTAGTTAATCTCACTGAACTTCACAATATTTACAAATATCTAGAGGTGGTCATCATTTAGTCAAAATGTTTTGGCATCTTATAGACCCAGCCTTTGATGATTTTCAAAAGGCATGTTTGTTGTAAGAAAAGGACAAAGTTTAAGTCATGGGAAAAGTCCATGAGCTGAAAACCATCAATGAATAAAAGCAATTCATTTGAGTCTAGCAACTTGTGGGGTCCTGGTATCCTTCCTGCTATAAAACTTAGGGGAGGGAGAAATAGGAGAGGGAGGAAAGAGGGAGTAAGAGGAGGGGGAGGGAGGGAAAAGAATGAATTGGTTAGAAATGCACAAGGAGAAAAAACAGACAAATGTTAAAAAGCAGCAAACAGGGGTTCTGCATCCTCCTAAAAGAAGATGAGCTCTGGCCAGTCTTGAATGTTTGGATGAACATTCACCACTACCTTTCTCAGAATTTAACACAGTCATTGAAATGTGGGTATGATTATGGGTATAAGTCTGTATTTATTCTAAATTTACCCAGAATGCCACAGAAACTATAAATTTTATTACAGAGAGGTGAATCATCATGTAGAAGTTTAAGATAAATTTCCCATTTTGTACAACGTGGTAAAACATTGAAGAATGGTAGTTTATAAAATTGTGTTTCAGTATTTTAAGCAATGGCTGATAGTCATTATGTTTTATGATTATTTTTTGTTCATTTTTTTTCTTTTCCAAATGAATCACAAGAAACTTTGTGATAGGTAATAGTGTGGGATAGCAAATTGGAGCACTTGGAAAAGAAGTAAAGAGCTGGGCCTTCTTCTGCCATGAGGATCTGAGGTAGATTCTGATGGGAGGCAGGCAGAGTATAATGTCTTAGTTTGCTCTGTGCAAGTGAATCTACAATTTTAGGATTTCAAACATTACTTTTAACATTTTAAAAAGAATGCAATTTATCCATAATCGATCACAATGCTGCTTAAAATAATATAAATTGATTTTTCTGCTAAGATATGGCCCCCTATATCTTTATTCCTATTGTCTACATGTTCTGAGTCACAATGTTGATAGCACTACTCATTGGGTTCATGCTTGATGGACTGACATCAGTATTCTCCACTATAATGTTTAACAGATCATTTCAGATATATCATTTGCTGAATGTATGGAAAATGAAGCACTTGTTTAAAATTATTTGTCAAATATATGAAAAGGAATTGCTGATTATAATCTGTTGTTTGCTTCTCAACATGGCTAGTACATCATGAAGTATGTGAAGTGATGCCTCACAATGATACTGAGTTATAGAGCTGATAATTAATTCCACTACAAAAGCTATAGTCCACACAAATGTGTTGTGGTCACACTAACACCTTAGAAATGTGTGTTGTTTTAAAAGTGCCACCAGTTGCTCTTTGATAGAGTGTGAGTACCAGGAAGCCATGAAAAGGTAGATGAATGTTAAACAGCATCTCACATTACAGAAGATTTGTTTTGGCTCCCTATACCAGTTTATGTCAGGGTAAAGCTTAACAAAGATGAAGAAGGAATTAACTGTGGATTTTGCAGAAGGAAATTCCGAGTTGAAAATACCATTGATTGCATATAGAATGTTGACATCTAAAAAAATCAAAATCATAAATTTAAACAAAGAAAAGACATTATTGATAATGAGATTGAGTGGAGGAAATGTGTTTGGTTTGACTTTGGAAGTAGTGTAAAAAGGTCATTTTGATTACTACATGAGGGTCACAAAAATATTTTTTCTAACTTGCACATCTTTGCCAATGGCTTTTTTTATAGTAAATTGAGAAAAATTGGACTTATATAAAGATACGTACAGTTTAGAACAATAGAAAATAACATATCAAGAAAAATATTCTTTTTTAATGAACTGAATTTGCAGGTCCATTTTTAAATGTGTACTTAGTTTCCAGGGTGATTTCATATATAAACTACCAAAACTGTAACAGTCTATATGTAGAAATGCACAATTCATGCCAAATTTATATTTAGCCTGTAACATAGATTCCACTTGCAATGATCCCTTCATTGTTTAAAATTTTAGTGTACAAAGTCATTTTTATTATTTAGAACTGATAATATAGAAGATAACAAAATACTTGATTGTCCTTAAAATGAGGAATATACACAGGCCATACGTTTAATATTGTATATATTTTAACATTAGTATACAATATTTCATGCCTCTATCACTTATTCCTTCCCACTATAAAATTACCAGTGTTAATGTTAGTCCCTGACATAGCTTGGATATGGTATCCTCAAAACCACTTGTGTTAAATACTTTGTCCCCAGGAGGTCAAGTTACACATTGAGAAGTGCGGGCTTGGACATAATCCGTGCATGAATTTATTGATGAGCTTATATTGTTAAGGCGTTATGTGTGGGTTGGGAAATGGGAGGCAGAACCTGGATGTAGGAAAGACATCATTGAGGGAATAACTTTGAAGAATATATCTTGTCACTCCTGCTGTGTGATGCCCTTGGCCTCCTGGCTGTCATGAGGTGAACAGCTTTCCATTGCTGTGCCCTTCATCCATGATGACTCTTCCTTGCCACAGTCTTAAAAGAAATGAAACCAGTAGAACATGAACTGCAAACTGTGAAACTGTCAGTCCACACAAATCCTCCCTTACATTGTTTTGCTTGGACATCTGTCACAGTGATGAAGTGTCTAATACAGAACTCTTAGTTAGACAGATGTAAATGTATTGTTTAAAGTATATTCTATGTAGACCCTAATTCTTTTTAGTAATCATTTTGTTCAGTTACATTTCAAATAATATTCTTCTTCTCGTTTACCCCTCCACACACTCATCCCATTTTTTCTCTTCCCCCTCCCCCTGCTTCTATGAGGGTGCTCCTCCACCCCCTCACCTACTCCCACCTCACCACTCTAGCATCCCCCTGTACTGGGATATTAACCCTTCACCGGAACAAGGGCCTCCCTCCTCACTGATGTCAGATAAGGTCATATTCTGCTACATATATATCTGGCGCCACAGTTCACTTTATGTGTACTGTATGGTTGGTGGTTTAGTCCCTAGGAACTCTGTCTGGTTCAGTTCGTTGATATTGTTCTTCCTATGGGATTGCAATCCCCTTCAGCTCATTCAGTCCTTTTCTTACCTCTTCCATTGGAGTCCCTGGGTTCAGTCCTGTGGTTACCTATGAATATCTACATCTGTATTTGTCATGTTCTGGTAAGACCTCTCAGGAAACAGCCATACCAGGCTCCTGTCAGCAAATGCTTATTGGCATCTGCAGTAGTGTCTAGGTTTGGTATCTGCAGATGAGATGGATCCGTAGGTGGGGCGGTCTCTTGGTGGCCTTCTTTTCAGTCTTTCTTCCATTTTTTCCCCTGTCTTTCTTATGGACAGGAACATTTCTGGGTTAAAATTTTTGAGACAGATGTTGGCCTCATCCCTCAACTGGGAGCCATGGCTATCTACCAGAGGTTGTCTCTACAGGTTCTATCTTCCCTGTGTTGGGTATCTTGGCTAAAGTCATGGCAGTTTTTCTATCATAGGAAGAACCTAATATTTTACAGATTCACATCAAAATTTATTACTAATTATGTTAAGAATATACTGAAAGAACATGGGACAAAACTCGGCACAGTTAGAAACACTGCATTAATTTTATCAAATGGAGAGGCTGCAAGAGAGAAAATGCAATCAAGAAGCATATAAAAATGGACACATTTAATAAATGATTTGATATTTATATTTTAGCTCTTAAATATTACAGAGTTTATGTAATATAGAAAATTAGATAATCGAAAGACATTGAAATGTCCCAGTAGAACAATCTAAACAGCCTAGGGAGTTAAGTGATACATACTCCACAGTCCCACTCACTTGTTGACATCACAGTGTCCTTGTAGCTATGGCTTGGAACAAATAAAACCACTTGAGTCACTAAACCATTAAAGGAGCACATATACAAGATTCTACTCTGTTGAGAGTCTGGCTAATCCAGGACGTTTCCTGAGGCTCTGACATATGGGGATGCAACTTAGTTCCTTGTGTACAACTAGATACTTGCTTATGAAAGCAAGGGATGGCCTGGAACAATGGCTTCAGGGGAGGCAGAGTTTTCTAGATTCTGAGAACATGATAGTTCATACCTTGAAGGGTTTTTGGCACTCAACCTGTAACTTACTTTAGATATACTGTGTTCCCTTTGTAGCTTGCTTTATTAGATTCCTGATGACTTTGTACCATTGTATATTATCTTCTGATTTGTAGGTCTCATTTTCCCTGAAGTGTGTACGTACAGTGCTGAACTCAATAATAAAGCTTCTTGGAATGAGACATACCTTGTACATGATCTCCTGATCAATCAGTAACTAATCTATCATCTTTATTATCTGATCTGGTGCTTCATTTGAGGAACATGCCACTGAAGAATGACCCCCTGGTTCATGTTTCTAATCCATGAACATATGAAAATACTCCATTAGAGAACTTTCTGTCACAAATTATTAATTTACTTTTGTTCTTTAGGCATGTACTTCTTAAGAATGAGATCAAGAAAATGTTTATTATTGGTCTAATGTTAAAGAATAATAGAGAAAAAATTGTTTCTGTGAATTTCTTAATAGCATGAAGAATAAAACCTGCCTGCCACTGATAATTGAACATCAGATTACCATGTACCAATAGCATCTGTTTATAAAGGACCTCATATTAATAACCACTGTCATGTTCTGTTACCTTTCAGAAATGTTGGAATCCAACAACGTGATCACTTTCAATGGCTTAGCCAACAGCTCCAGTTATCACACTTTCCTTCTGGATGAGGAACGGAGTAGACTGTATGTCGGAGCAAAGGATCATATATTTTCATTCAACTTGGTGAATATTAAAGATTTTCAAAAGGTATCGTCATTCTAACATATGTACACTATTTTAAAACACTGAAGTTTTTTTTTTGATCAGCTACTTAATATCAGAACAACATACAAAATAATTTTAAAATTATTTTTCCAGACATATATAAAATGAATGACAGCAATATACCAGTAGATATAGTAAGTCATATTATCAAATAGAATAATAAAATCATAGTACTGTTGATGGTCATTTAAAGAAGGAAACAACAAGAAAGAAATCCTCTAGCTTATTCTTCTATGAGTATTTATTGAATATGGTTTTATGCAGAAAAATAACATATAATCTGAAATTTTATAGAAATATATCATAACTGAGTTTAGGATATATATATATATATTTATATATTTTATTTATATATATATATTTACATACACTGTCAATCTCTCCATATTGTCATCTACTTAAAGGTTCATCAAGCAATCATCTGGTGACCTTCTTGTGTTTAAACATAGTTTTATTTAAATACAAATACTCCCATTCATTTACATGTGTTTCATATTACATGTAATGACAGAGATGAATAATTGTAACAAATCATATAGCCCATAATGCCCACAGTGTTTACAATCATCCATTTTAAATAATAATTTTGAAAATCCTCATGTACAATCACATCTTAGAGCATCGATATTCTTGCAGAATTGGTTATTTAGATATCAGAAGGTTGATATTTTTCATAATATTTCTTTAAATTTCTGGCTCATTTTAATCACTCAATGAATTTTAAAGCAAACATAGATTGTTTTGCATTGTCTATAACGGCAAGTCAACCAAATTTTCTTAGTTTTCCAGCCTTAATTCACTGAGAAGAAAGTGTTTCTAGAGGAGCTTTCATGGGAACACCTGAGTGTGCTTCAAATAGTATGTTTATTGGTATCTCTGGAGTTGTTTTTGCTCCTTACCACTAAAGGCACTAATGTGGTGTGTGGAACTATTTATGAGAAACACATTGGATTACAACTTCTTAAAAGTGGATAAACTGTAAAATGGTTTTGTTCTGCTTAGAGACATAACTTTTTATCATTATTATTACATAAACAAGTTTATTTACATATAAAAGCTTGAATTACTATACATATTCATAAAACATTGCAGCTGAAATATATTTTTACAGTAAAAAGGAGATATTAAATCAAAACCAGAGTATTTTTAGTCTCATATTTTTAAAAGGGGTGATTTCTAATGTCCTCAGGTGACAACCACAGAATGATAAAATATGTCTTTCAATGGCTTTTAAATGATCAAAACATACGAATATTTGTGTGGATATTTTATACAAAGAAATCATTGTTTATTAAGTGAAGTAGAACATTAGAACATTGGCTCTTTTAATATATGATATCATATTCATTAAGATTGTGAGGACAATTTTTGTTATTTTGTATACTTTGTGTGTATAGGCAGAGTGATGATATGCCTGCATACTACCTCTTATCATGTAAAGTATATATTTAATAGTTTCCTTTAGATACATGTTATGAACTTTGCAATAAAATAAATTGTGTCTGAGTTTTTAAAGAACCAAATCAGCAAATCAAGATGCTAGAATTTTGTAAGTGAGATAAATCCAAGTGCTTTATTCCAAGCATGACAACCTGAATTCTATTTACAGCACACACCTAAAGTGCCAGGATTATAGAACGGTGCTGTAATGATAGGTCTTGGGAGGCTGAGACAGGGGGAACAAGCAACATGCTGGTCAGCCAGTCTAGGCAAATGAGCTCATGGTTTACTAACTCTACATTAAAAACAAAAGAGGAGAACAAGTAAGAAAGATACCAAACATTAACTTCTAGAGTCCACATTTCCTCATGCACTTCTCACATAAACATACACACATCTAATGTAGATCACAAAATACCTTACATAATGGATTCGGAAACTAAGACGTTTGTAATTAAATAGTTTTTGAGTAAAAAAAAATGTAATAGAATTATAAAATTAGTGATACTTGACAGAGGTAAACAACACAAGGTAGGTCCAATAATTGCTTAGCAAGAACAATTATGAACTAGAAAAGTAAGAAATAAAAATATGTGCCTTTGAAAATTAATTTGTACTAAAATCAATATATATTTTTTTTCAAATTTTAGTACAACTTAGCTAGAAGTTTCCTATAATATTCAATAAATCTTAGTATATTGTTAGGTAAAGAAACATTATATCTCATCCTCAACCACTGTGAACATCAAATTCAAAGGACAAAGCCCCCTGTCCTCAATTGCTAATGTAATGACAGATGGCCTTGAGATCATCCTCTAGAATGTCAAGGTTCAGAGTGATGTTCATTCACCAATAAGATCAATGAACTACTTTTGAATGTCTTTAATATGTTACTACATTATGTCGAACAGGTTTTATCTCAATTTTAATTCAGACACACAAGCACACATGTGCAGAAAATCACCAAGAAGATAAAAAAAATTAAGAATTCAACAATAAGAAATTATGGGTTACCCATTGTATTCTTAAACATATTTGTAATGTGAACTTAAAATTTATTTCTCAAGAAATCACATGTTATTTCAATGACTCCAAAACTCTTGTTTATAAGAATGCTTCACTTGGGGTTCCAATTCCCTGGATTGAAATCTCAGTCTTTACCTGAGCTTGTGACCATTCACAGTGAATTATCTTGAGGCTTCACATGAATGGTAATCAATCATCCCAATGCTAAAAGCTTTCTAGCACACATAAATAATAAACTGCCACTGACTCTGGATTTTTATTTAATGTATGACATTTCCCCCTGGAAATTAACAAATGTAAGTAGAAGAGGAAACTGATGAAGAAATAAGAAGTTGTTCTGCCCAGTGGAGAAAAGACCTATTAAAATGAAAACCCATGGAAAATGTTTGGGCCTTGGAACTTGAAAACTTTTATAGTAAACTTTGGAAGAAAGTGTTTATATTGCTATTATAGAGAAAATGTATTCAACTGTGTAAGCCACCATCAGTAGCATCCTGGTTCTTCTACTGACACTGGATCCGTAATGAATGAAGCCCTGGGAAGTCTTTAGGCTTCCCAGGCACTAAGATTACAGCTAACAAATGCCATGCCCAGTCGAAGAAGTTTTCAGAACTAGGGATTCTTTTTGTTTTTACTTTCTTCGTCCCAAGTCGTATGTTGTTCCTTTTAAATATTTCTTACCTTCACATGGAGAAAGAGGGCAAACGAGAAAGAAATTCCTTTCTGACCTGTATGTTCCAAACATTTCAGGTCTCACCCTTTACTGCTATGCTAGAAACTGGTTCAGAGAGATATATTCAGAGTACCTTAGGGTTACATTTTCAAAATCACTGTATCATGATAAATACTGAAAAAAATGTTAAAGAAGGGGTATCATGTTCTCTGCCAATTCTAACCTAAATCCTCACGTTTTCCCAGGATGTTTCCCACCCAGTGTGGGAGCTCTCCTCACACTCTACAGCTCAGACCTAGGAATCCTTTGAATAGATTTTTATCTCTAATTCCATACAGTGCAAAAGACAGTTTATAGATAGAGAATGCATGACCTTAGGATATAGAAGTGCATTAGCTATTGTTAAAAGAAAGTCAGACTTGAAAGGATTCCTGCATGTAGTACTTCTTTCCTTAAACTGTGCCTAATACAAAAGATTATATAATATTGGATTTCTTGGCAAATTTAATTGTATAAAAATATGATTCTTCTGTGTTCTTAGATTGTATGGCCAGTATCTTATACCAGGAGAGATGAATGCAAATGGGCCGGAAAAGACATCCTGGTAAGCATTAATCTGCTAAATTACTTTAGTAATAATTTTAAGTAATTAACCACTATGGGATCTGGTATTGTTTTGAACCTTTATTTAGCTATTGATTTAATGATTGGAAAAGTGATATTGTTTAATCATGGAACCACAGTTTTATATGGATAGTGGGTAATAATAACAACAATTTCTTTTGATGGTTTATGAGTGAAAACAAAATTAAAAAATGCAAGATTGTGTCATACATGCCTATATTAAATGGCAATTGATTTGTGCATGTAGAATCAAATATGTTAATTCATATTTGTTCCTCTCGAATGATTCTGTCCCTGGGTCATCATTATTAAATTACCTTTGTTTTTGTTTTACACATTGCATTTTGGTTTTTTTTTTCTTTTACATTTTGTTACTAGTCTATCTATCCTTCCTGTTATTTTTCAAATAAATTTTAAGAATCAACTATGTAACTTACAGTATCCAAGGCACTGTGGAGTCAAACACTATCACACAATGCTATAATGGATTAACCATTCATCATTAAATAAATGACTTTTACATAAGGTCATTTCTTTCTTAGGTAAACACAATACCAAAGTATGCAATGGGTTGAAAGTCGAGCTTTGAATCTGAACAAACCATAAAATCAGTTCAACCTTATTAGTAAATAGACTGCTATAATTTCATTATAACATATACTCTATCAATATTTTAGTATATATAAAAAACAAAGATGTATCTAAAGCTTTTATCTATTTTGTATATTAACATTCAGAAGAATTTCCTCCTGTGTGCATCCAAAGGCATACATCCATGTCCAAACAAGTGTTACCAAAGGCAACCTTGTTGTCAGTTCCTGCCTAAAAGGTAGACTTGAACCCACTGGAAAAGGATGCCTCTCTCAGTTAATAATCCTGACACTGAAAGAAGATGGATTGAGGAGCAAAAGCTACAGTAGTCCCCATCCCTGGTGTATCTGCCTATCCATAGTAACTGAAAGTCTGTCATTGGAAATTACCTGCTAAACACAGGCAGTATGTTAAAAATCACTCATGAGACTATTCAAAGATCCTGAGTCCTACTTGATTGGATTTGTAGATGGTTAGAGAAATCAGATTCCAATCAAAATACAAGGACATGTAGAGATTTACAGCCAAGAAGTAGGGTGAGATTTGGTGTGAATTACCATTATAAAACTCCTAGGATTTAGAAAATTCTGGCTAATGAGTTTAAGAGGTTGGTTTTGAGAAAAACCCAGGGTAATTAGCCCAGAGAAAATAGGGTAGATGTTGGTAAGATATTAGATGCCAAGGATGCAGTTCTAAACTTGCTAGAATCATGTGTGCAATTTGGAGATGCATATAGAAACATCGAATATGCTGTTCAGAGAGATCTGACTGGAGGTGGATCGGGAATCACAGTGTGCAGTTATAAACTACAATATCTCCGTCCATAAGACCAGGAAATAAAGTAATTCAGAATTTCCATTTAAAACCAACTCATTCAAAATCTTTCAAACACTCTAATTCTATGTCAGAAGTTACCATAAAAGAAAATGTTCCTCTGGACTGAGAAGATGAATCTTTTGATAAGATACCAACAACGATACAGATGGGGGACAGTGGATAATTGATCTCTAGGACCCAAGGGAAAAAACAGGAATGTCAGAGCACTCCTGGAATCCTGAAAATGGGCAAATATAGGCAGATTCTTGAAGCTCATTGGACATCTTGCCTAGCAAAATATATGAGCTTCAATTCAAGTTCAGTGAGAGACCATATGAGAAAGAAGAAAGGCGGAGAACAAAGGAGGAAAGACACTGATGTGGACACCTGTCCCCATCCTTCCTGTGTATAAGTACCCATGTGTGGACCTAGATGAACATACACATGTGCACGTGCACATTAATGAAGACCCTCAGCACACATCAACATCACACACACACACACACACACACACACACACACACACACACACACACACACACTCACACACACACACATATACCAGGAACAGGAAGATTTTTTATCTCAATATAAATATCAAGATTTAAAACATTTCCCTAAAACAGAAAGTGTTGTTTTTTGTTTTCTTCCCCCACAACAAAACAGGTTGCAGGAATTCTGTGAAGGTAAAAGAGGCATCAGTTGACTCACTATGAGATATTAGTTATTAGAAAGATCAATGCTGAATGCTGACCAAAATTGACGTCTTATTATTGTTGTTGAATATAATTATTCAACAATATTATTGTTGTTAGATATAGCAAGTTAAACCTTTGGTTTAGGCTTCCACTGTGGTCTGGACCACAGTAGGGTTATACTGATATCAATTTGATTATGTTAGAACAGTAATGGTAATAATGACAATTGTCTGACAAATTACCTAAATTTTATACTAAATGTAACAATCAAGTACTGAATACATTTGATTACATGAATGAATCAAAATATTCAGATGCCATGATGTGCAAATATTCTATTAAGCTTGTGTGGTTACCAAATTATTCATCTCCACGCCACTTTTATAGCTCTCTCTTCCTCCTCCCTCCCTCCCTCTCTCTCTTTCCTTCTCTTTGACACCTGAGATGAGGTATCTGGCCGACATGCAGTGAGTTCATCTGCTACAAAAATCTAATTTTCTCACTGTACCCTGATATGCAATATAATCTTCAATTGATTGAAGGAGAGCAACTTCAGATTTTCAAAGTTCATTACAGACGCTTTGGATTCTATAGAAATAAAATGAATAAAAGGATCAACGCGTGGTGTTGGCTCTGTCTGATATACTATGCTCATGGCCCGGATTGTATGGTAGAGACAGATACACTGGGGTCTCCGTTCACAGCAGTACACAGAGGCCTATGGATAGAGAGATCAATGTAGGACGGGTATTGCATGGTGACTGTGAGCCTTCACATCACATTATGTCCTGTAAGACAACTTTCCTTCCTGTCCTTTATTCTCTCCAGAAATGTTTACTTACGAAAATAAAACTCAATGGCTTAATTTCAATGCAATAGTTTTACTTTAGTTCTACTTAATACTAAAGTATGTCCTATATTATTCTTCTGTTTAACGCCTCTGGCTCTTTAATACCGACTTCCCTTTCCCAGATACTGAAAGTTCAGTTGCTACAGGGAGAATTTATTTAAATTGATTTTGTTTATTGTTTAGCCTCCTTGGGCATTATTTTGATATATACATCATTTATTGGATACATCACTGTTTTTTGTTTTTTTTTTTTTTTTGTTATTTTCAGACAAGCTTTAATTTACATATCCACTTCTCCATCTTTTTTCTTTACATGTGATTTTGAGATAAAGATTTGAAGACTTGTTAAGATTTGCAACATTTTTTTCTTGATTAAACATGAGCAAGCACCATTATTATTTTAAGAAATAATATAAACAACTAATCTGAAAGAAATACCAAGAGGAAAAGGTATATTTCATTCACTACCTGATTTATGCAGTAACACTTGGGCAGTTTCATGGAAATTCTGTACTCTATCTTGAGTAAATAGTGATCATTGGGGATTTATGGACAGGAATTCTTTTCACAGTGCTCTTGTGATGCTGGAAACCACAAGAATGAAGCATGGGGGGCAGGAGAGGGCATGCAACCATCAGAACTTCAAGACAGAACAGTAATCACAATAAAAATTGACCTTTCACATTTACAAGAATAGTAAACTATAATTTCCTTGTGAGTGCTCTCTGGTTTCCAAAAATGTGGGTCACCCTTTCCTGTCTGGCTGTTTCCACAACTCCCTTGGAAATAAAGTGTCTAGAAAGAAATCATCTCGGGCAAGCACTGTCCTCTCAGGACTCACTGCAGTGTAAGAGTGCAGCATGGAAAGTGAGAAAACCAGCAAGTATTGTAAACCTGGAGAGTGTGTCACTTTCAAAGTGGCCAAGAGAGTGCTTCATTTCTGTGCCGGAAATTGTATCAGCATTGGGGAGTAACCTCACGTCATGATGTTGAACCTGGATGCTCTCTATCTCTGGCTATAATCTCATCTGATGAAGTAACCACCTTCCTATTCTCTTGTGTATCTGGGAATATCCAACTCATCATTACTCTGCACCAATACACAATGAACATTTATTAACAGCAACTATTGCAGAATAGATGCTGTGGTAAAGAGGCAATCTGTCCTCCTCCACCCCAATCCACCCCACTCCACAACACTCACCCCCACACACAAATATACACATGCTTGGTGAAATATGGTGCCATTCACTGCTAGTAAAGAACATCATTACTAGACAGAATCTGGAAAATATATTTTATATTAGAAAGGTAATTTGATGAGAAAGTAAAATATGATCTGTGCGTTATGAATGCCCACTACTCGCCTTTGCTGATGTTCCCAAGGCTTTAAATGCCCTGAGTTATTTGCAGTATAATTTTCCTGGTGGCTCAGCTTCCTTGACCATGGTTTGCAAATGCAAAATGAATTTGTGCTAAGCTGCTAAAAGAATCTGTTTTGAATCAATAGCTCTCTGGATCCTCTTTGTTTATCCTACTAGCCCATCTCTTTTTGCACTGTTTCAATAAAACCAAATGGCAACCGTATGAGTGCTAGAAATATTTTGAACATCACTGGAAATCAAAATTTCAACCATCTGAGAGCAACCAAAAGGAACAGATTCTCAGAATTCTTTTCCAGACATATTTCAGGGAGAAGTGTTATGCACCTGAACCTTCATGCACTCTTCAGTTTTAAGAACTTTGTTTCCCTGTTCATAACCATTATGATCATTTAAAGCTGTAGTGTACAATAGCATCTCTATGAAAATGACTTATATATCATGATTTTAACAGTATTGATCTTTGACAAGTAACACAATTTAAGTCACATTTGTCTTATACCTGTCAAAAGATGCATGCCAAACTTTAAACTTTATTTAATATTTCAAAGTTCAAACAGTCACTAACCTTCAGGGTTTTTGATAGTTTGGTTGGTTTTAGAGATTTTAAAGCTTGATAAAAATTTGCAAGAGAGTAAGAGTTGTTGTTGTGGTTGTTGTTGTTGTTGTTGTTGTTGATTTTCTCAAATTTTAGAGACTACAAAAGTCATAAGCACTCAGTGAATAAAATGTGTGTGTGTGTATGTGTGTGTGTATGTGTGTGTGTTTATCTGAGCAGTAGCATTGACTACCTATGTCAGATTACTTTTGTTATTGGATATTTTTCTTTACTAATTATTTACAAATATTATCCCCTTTCCTGGTTTCTTCTCTGGAATTCTTCTATCCCATTCCACCTCCCCCTGCCTCTATGAGAGTGCTCCCCTACTCACACATCCCTCCCATCTCCCCACCCTGGCATTTCTCTACACTGGGGTATTGAGCCTTCACAGGGCCAAGGACCTTTCCTCTCCTTGATGTGTGATAAGGCCATCCTCTGCTACATATGTCTCTGGAGCCATGGGTTCCTCCTTCTGTACTCTTTGGAAGGTGGTTTAGTCTCCAGGAGCTCTGTTGTTCTTCCTGCAGGCTTGAAAACCTCTTTAGCTCCTTTAGTCCTTTTTCTAACTCTGATATTTTCGACCCTGTTCTCAGTCCAATGGTTGGTTGATCACACCTGAGTCTGTACAGGATCTGGAAGAACCTCTCAGGAGACAGCTATAACATACTCCTGTCAACATGCACTTCTTGGCATCCACAACATTGCCTGGGTCTGGTGTCTGTATATGGAATGGATCCCTGGGTGGGGAAGTCTCTGGATGGCCTTTCTTCAATCTCTGCTCCAAACATTGTCTGTGTATTTCCTCCTGTGAATATTTTGTTCCCCCTTTTAAGAAAGACTGAAGCATTCACTCTGGTTTTCCAACTTCTTGAGCTTAATGTAGTCTGTGGATTGTATCTTAGGTATTTAGAAATTTAGGGCTAATATTCACATATCAGTGAGTGCACACCATGTGTATTCTTTTGTGATTGGGTTAACACACTCAGGATATTTTCTAGTTCCATACATTTTCCTAAGAATTTCATAAAGTCATTGTTTTTAATAGCTGATCATTACTCCATTGTGTAAATATACCACATTTTCTGTATTTATTCCTCTGTTGAAGGACATCTGGGTTCTTTCTAGCTTCTGGCTATTATAAGGAAGACTGGTATGAACATGGTGGAGCATGTGTCCTTGTTAGTTGTTGAAGTATCTTTTCGGTATATGACCAGGAATACTATAGCTGGGTACTCAGGTCGTAATATGTCCAATTTTCTGAAGAACTGCCAGACTGATTTCCAGCATGGTTGGACCCTCTTGCAATCCCACCAACAGTAGAGGAGTGTTCCATTTTCTGCACATCCTCACCACCATCTGCTGTCACCTGAGTTTTTGATCTTAGCCATTCTAACCGGTGTGAGAGGGAATCTCCATGTTGTTTTGATTTGCATTTCCCTGATGACTAAGTATGTTGACTTACTAATGGGTGCTTCTCAGTCATTTGATATTCTTCAGTTGAAAATTCTTTGCTTAGCTCTGTCCACATTTTTTAATGGGGTTATTTGATTCTGTGGAGTCTTCTTGATATATATTGCATGTTAGCCCTCTATTAGATGAAGGATTGCTAAAGCTCTTTTCTCAATCTGTTGGTTGCCTTTTTGTCCTATTGACAATGACCTTTGTCTTACAGAAGATTTGCAATTTTATGAGGTCCCACTTATCTGTTCTTGATCTTAGAGTATAAAATATTGGTAACCTGTTCAATAAAATTTCCTCATTACCTATGTGTTCGAGGCTCTTTCCCACTTTCTCTTCTATTGGTTTCAGTGTATCTGGTTTTATGTGCAGGTCTTTGATACACTTGGATTTGTGCTTTGTAGAAGGTGATATGGATAGATTGATTTGCATTCTTCCACATGATGACCTCCAGTTGAATCAACACCTTTTGTTAAACATGCTGTCTTTTTTCCAGTGGATGGTTTTAGCTCCATTGTCAAAGATCAAGTGGCCATAGATGTGTGGCTTCATCTGCGTCTTAAGTTCTATTCCACTGATATACCTGCCTGTCTCTATACCAATATCATGGAGTTTTGTTTTGGTCTTTTTTTTTTTATCACCATTGCTCTGTAATACAGCTTGAAGTTGAAGATGATGATTCTCTTATCAGTTCTTTTATTGTTGAGAAAGGTTTTTGCTATCCTGGGTTTTTTGTTATTCCAAATGAATTTGCAAATGACTCTTTCCAACTCTATGAAGAATTGAGTTGGAAATTTGATGGGGATTCCATTGAATCTGTAGGTTGATTTTGACAAGATGGCCATTTTTACTATATTAATCCTGCCAATCCAGGAGCATGGGGAATCTTTCCATCTTCTGAGGTCTTCTTCAATTTCTTTCTTCAGAGACTTGAAGTTCTTTCCATACAGATCTCTCACTTGCTTAGTTAGAGTCACACCAAAGTATTTTGTATTTTTTTTTTGTGATTGTTGTGAAGGGTATTGTTACCCTGATTTCATTCCCAGCCTGTTTATCTTTGAACAGAGGATGGCATTATTTTATGTTACTGTTGATACACTGCTTTTGATGAGAGTTAGGGGAGGAGAAGGGCATGCAAACTTTATTCTACTTAGAAAATGTGGAAAGTAGTAACAGAAGATGTTAATTTTTCTTTAACATTTTAAAATGAGAACTGAAACTTCTCAAAAATCTTCATTTATGTGTCAAATATATTAAATACATTTAATATATATACTATACTATATGCTACACGATATTACATATAGATTATACTTATAGATAAATGTTCTTATATATTACACCACATATAATATGTTAATATTGTTTTCTAGTAGCATGTTGAAATTATTTTAATATTAATATGGTTTTTGTTCTATATTATGAAAGGATGAACCATCATATTTATAACTGAAAATATTGTAAATTAGGGACTTATTGTAAGGTGAGATAATTAGGTCAAATCTATTATCCTCTTTTAGGTAGGCATTTTCAAATGAGTTATTCTGTTTTGGTAAGATATCCACCTGTTAGAATTTCTTCAGAGGCCAGACTTAAATGGAATATGAAAAGAATTTTACTAACAATATCAAATGGTCAGATGTAGTAAGGAATCTATGGTAGACTGTCTACTTCTTCTGAGACATAAACTATGCCTACAGATGCTATAGACAGCCAGATTTGGTGTTAGAAAAGAAAGTGAAGTAAAGTAGATAGACCACCGTGTCAAGGAGGCTCAAGAACTACTTTCTACTTCATCACATTTCTTTTAGTTAATTGCTAATCTTAAGAAGATGCTTTGAATTGCCACAGAGATAGGCAAGGATGAAGAGAAGATCCTATGTCTAAAGTGACATATAGGACCTGGGAAAAGGATAAATTTTTGGCATACTTACTAGAACTAGGGGTCAGCAGTGAAGAGCCTTGACAGGATTATGGCTGTAGGTGAAACCATGCTTCCACGTCTTTGAAAATTTTCATAAGTGGGCAACCTTACAAGTCACAGAGGAGGAGTGTCTAGGAAATGGAATTCCAGCTTACTAAATTGACTCAGTACAATTCTTGTACAACTATGAAAAACCAATGTCTGTGTTTTGCTGCTTAACTGATGATAACCAAAGGCCCATGTTATGACAACAGTGGTTATATTTGACAGTCCTTCCCTATTGGGCTACTGAAACTTCCTGACAATTCTAATGAACAAACTGTAATATTTATAGCAGAAGATGGGCAGACATCAGTATTCTAAAGGAACTGTACTGAAGTTGTCTCTCTTTAGCTCCCAGTTTGGGCTTCAGTTCTCTGAAGTATGTCTGAAGAACTCACATTTGAGTTGTTGGCATAAAGTATGGAATGGTATAGAATGCAGACTAGTATGAAAGTCAAACAGTCTTGAAGCATTCAAAGTAATAGAGACATGCTTATTTTAAGAAGGGATAACTGCAGGTCATGGTGGTACAAGTTTTTTTTCCTGGCACTCACACAGCTGAGGCAAGGGACCTCTGTGAGGTTGAGGTCTTTCTGGTCCACATAATGTGTTCAGGAAAGCCAGGGCTATGTAGAGAGACCTTTTTCTCCAAATAACAACAAAGACAATAATACTAGCAAAAAAATTAATGAGTTAATGAACACAGTAATTGCTTTGTTGGGATGTATCTTTAATCCCAGGATTAGTTGAGGACACTTAAGGTCAAGTATCTGGAAGAAGTTTTCTATAGTCACACACACACAAAAAAAAAAAATCCCCCAAAGATTCCCTGATTAATTCCAGTGTACCTCTCGCTGTTGGGTAAAAATAGCAATCTCAATATTGTTTTGATTTTGTCTTTAAATTTTTATTTGAATTGACCAGTAAGATTTTCTGAATTTTCTTGAAAATTTATTTCATGCTTTTTTGTTGTTTTGGTTATTTTTAGTCAGGGTTTCTCTGTAGCCTTAACTGCCAGGCTGGCCTCCAACTCACAGAAAGCCACCTGTCTCTGCTTCCTGAGTGCTGGAAATAAAGACATGCACCACCACCAGGCTATACTTCATACTCTTAAAGAAATCAAAATTGTCATTGAACATGAATAAATGTCAGCAAATTTAAATTTCTTAGGTATAAATGTGGTCAGAAATAATTTCTACAATTTAATGTATAGACTTGTGTATATACACTAATACACATAAACTTGAACATATTTGTATACATATATTTGTACATTTTTGGTCTATTATTCTAAATTATTGGAAGAAAATATTTTGTTTAAAAAAAGCTGAACAAATGAGATTTTGTGAAATTTCACTTTAATATCTAATTATGTTTAAAGTAGAAGGCCATAACTTAAATGACTAACATCAAAACTTTCCCATTGCATTTGATATATTTGGCTAAAGAATTTAACCAATTACCATAAATGTCTTTTGACCAAGCATCTTATATCATGATGTAATTAGGATGCCTGCACTCTTTTTTACACTTGTTCCCAGGATGCCACAACACAGAACCATAGTATGATTTGAAACAACCGATATGTATTTTGTCACAGTCATGGCAACTTGAAGCAGAGGAGCTAAGCATACATCTCATATGGCTCCTCTGTGTGCTTATTCCTCTGTGCTCTCTCACCCCCATGTCTTTATATGTGCCTTTCCTCTCAGGAGACAAAGTAGACTGGGTTAGGGTCACCCAAAGGACCTTCTTTAACTTAGTTTTTCTATGGTCTATTTGCAAATATCACCAGATTCAAGATTCACTGAATGAGGGTTTCAAACCATGAGTAGTTGAAGCTAACACAGAACTCCACATCTGCTCTTATACTGCTCATTGACTCTATGGCAATTAATTGATTTCCAGCACATGTATATCATTACATAAACTTTTCTTTCTGTACATGTTGGTGCAAGCTTTTAATTACAGCACTCAGGAGGTAGACAATTGGACTTTTGTGAGTTTGGGAGCAGTCTGGTCTACACAACTACTTCTAAGCCAGCCTGTTCTACATGGTGAGTGCCATGCCAACCAGGGGAGACCATTTATCAAAAAACACATTTCTACTATGTTATTTCTTAGGATCATTATAATGGAAATACACTTTAGGCTTTTAAAACAGAAAGAAAGGAACTAAGTAAAAAAATGAGTATAGGCATTGACTATCCAAATAGAGTATCTACTTATACCAGAAGTCGGATACATTTTACCTGGGTTGTGATTGAAAAATTTATTAGAGAATCTCCATATACTAAGATAGTTGTATGAGCATTTTATATTATCAACTATATAATGTACTTAGTATTTGGGACATAAATGGCTCTTAACCAAAACAAAATCTAGCTCGATATGAAACAATACAGATGGCAGAAAGGAGGTGTGTAACAGTGACACCAAACAATCCTCTGAAAGCTGGACTTTTTTCTGTCTTCTATTCAGCACTATAAAGACAGTGGGTATCTCTTATTAGCAGGGTGATTTCCATTATAATAAAGGTATATAAGTTAAAAGTCACAAATTCAATATTATATGGACAATACAAAAATGAGAAGGTAGCTGTATACAAGGTCTACCAGATGTACCTTCTTGAAGGGATTCCTGACAACCTGTAGTGAATGTGAAAGACTGGGAAGACAAAATGGAGGATGGTCAGATCCTAGCTGCAACAGAACAATTTAAGAAGGGAGAAAGACGAAGCGCTGCTGCCAGATAAGTTCAGGGCATCTTAAACAGGAGAGGGATGAAGTGAGTGACAGGAACAATCTCTCGGATTACTTCTTTGGCATGAACCTTGGAGTATGTGGCCAGCTTGCCAAATGAATGGGCCAGTGAAAAGAGTCAATGGATTAACTTCAGGAATTAAGCTTATTAATGGATTTTCCTGCAGAGTGGATCCACCCATGCTGATAGACAGGGATTCCTTTGCTTTCCCAGCTGCTGGGTTATATAGTAAAATAATTCCACGTGAGTGGCTGATGACACACAGTCTACTGATTTTGCCTGTAAAATGAATTGTCATTGACCTGAGGCAGTGCTACTCTATCCCCATTCATTTGGGGCTGGTTTATATTTCAACCAGCACAAGTTTGCTTGATTTAATCATGAACTGAATATATTTGAATAGAGATCGTTGTTGATCACTGTCTTTCTTTCTTTCTTTTTTAGCTGCTTCTTTATTTAGGTTAAATTTCCACTACTTCATCCACAGTTTAAGAACAGGGAAGGAGGTAATTGTAATTGTAGGTAAATTATATTCTTTTATAGAAAGCATAATGATCGGAAGTTAGTTAAAAACACCTCAATGCTGTTCTAATTTTCATGCATGGAGCAGTTGTTTTGACAGATGGATGGGCTTTATTTTTGTAACGGTCCAGGAAAAGTCTGCAACACAGGCTAATCTGTGCTACGTCGCTGTATCTGTGATGTTTGTTTTTGATTCATTCTGCTTTCAGCTCTTATATCTTTTTCAAAGATAGATATTTTCTTTACATTTGTTCTTTGGGATAATATTTTATGCATAATTCTTCTATTTACGTGATCCAAAAAGGCTAGAGCCACCTAATACTCAAATTCAAACAGCTTGTCATAGAGGATCATTTATCATGGCTCCTCAGGTGTGGGCTTGGGATTTTATTGGATTATAACTGCTCTTACTTCTAAACTAATGATTGTGGGGTGCTGGTGATCTGAAGGTCCCTGGGATTGACTGACTCTTGAGATGTCAACTTGTTACCGAATTCACCTGTGTATATCAACTTAAGTTTGAATAAAAGATTACGGTTTGAAAAATGAATTCATTTTGAGCCGACCGCAGTGTCTTTATTGCTCTGTAAATTTTCCAGTGTGGAGCAAAGCAGAGCAGTCGTTTAATGCCAAAAAGTACATCACATTCTGAGTTTTCAGAAACGTCATGGTTCAAGGAAAGGTCAGCAACACTCCTCTTCTGTCTCCCCAGAGCAGCAATGTGTGAAGTGTGTTTCCTTTTGCTGTCACGCTTCCCCCTAGTTTAACAGAATGTTCAGGCAGGCTCAGAATAAAATGAGTGTCCTGTTTGGAATACTCACCAGGCTTGGCAGCCACAAACTAGCAAAAGAAGGCAATTGAATGACTGGATTGATACACTATTATGTAGACATTCTCTTAAAAACAGATCCTCAAGAGAATGTCTTTCAAGTTTGAGGTTCCTCCCCATTCAGTCCCTTTTGTCTATTTCCTGCTTCCACACATGCTGAGGGTTCCTCCTTTGGCTATTTCCAAACCAGTCTTGAAAGTATTTCCTTCCACTCCTTTGTTTTCCTACAACCATCATTTTAACCTCTCAGCCCAAGAAATTGCTCTGTAACTCTATTTGCATCAACCTTTACTTTGAAAATAATACTAAGGTAGCCTTGGGGCATGGCAAACAGTGGAACTTGCTGCCAATAGGGAGAGTGGAGAAATTAAGGAGATCATTCTAGGCCTTGGGCCAATAGGGTGGGGCTCCATTTTCTCTAACTCAGACTCACTTATCAGCACAGTCAGACTCCTTGCCAGGTTTCTCGGCTAGAGTCCCATGGTTGATTTTGTTCCAGCTGCTTTGTAGAAGAATGGCTGTCATAGTATAGTGGTTCCCTATTTAACAGTTAATAGAGAACAAATTGAGAATTTGATATTCAATGTAGTCCAATTTTGTGGGTTTCAAGAGCTTAGGGAGTTTTTTGTTTTTTGTTTTTTTTTTTTTTTTCTTGTGTTAATTATAACCTGCTAGTTTTCTTTCAAAAGACAGCCTTAGTTGCTGGTACATTGCTAATTGGTTATCTAATCTATAAGAAATAACAAACTCACAAAAGCTATAGTATTAAATTCATCAGAGTGTAATGTGACCCTTCCTTTGTGTTTACAAGTATTTGTGCTCATGATTATGTTTTCCTTTTATACCACAGAGAACCATAATCTACTTCTATATTGTTATTGGGTATTAGATGGAGCTAGAGAAGTTAGGTTTATATGGGAAATGGCTCGTGAGCCTTTACAAGCATTTCACAGACCAAATGAAGTCCTGCTCTATTAGGAGGTGAACAAGTCTTCTATCTCGGTCTGCCAGTGTTATTTACTGGAATAGCCATTTGATTAACCTTGTGTGCACAACCAGTATCTTGATTTTGACATAAGGTACCAGAACTCCTTATCTATCTTCTTGAATATAATAATATTGAGCCTACAATGAGGGATGGCTGTAAAAGAAGAATATGTGGCCACCTACATTTTTCAAGGAAAGATATTTTTCAAAATTCCTCCTTTGAAAATGATAGATTTTTTTTTCTTCTGTTTTTAAGGAGTAGGGATATATCCTGCGGGCAAACACATGAATGCTTCATTTGTAAATTAATTTATCAGATGTTTCCTTTCCTCATTCTCCTTCTTCTGCATAGACACTCATGTTGGGTCCTGTAGGGGAAGGAGGGGGAACTGATACAGTAGGAACTTTGGGCTTTGAGAACAAGGGAAGTTATGTTTTATCTCCTTCACACTGATGATATTTTGAACAGGAACTAACCTGTTCAAAGTGAGTGAGAAAAGGAATTCTTTCTCATAACAGAACAATTTGCAAAGTCAGTTGGCTTCAGAGCAAAATTTCCTGCCTTGTTCCAAAAAAATAAATAAATAAATAAATAAAGGAAATATACATTCTAGATTTATTTAACAAAATAGTACAGAAATTTAGGGGGTTGTTTGTAATTTTTACCTACTGAAATGACATATTATTGGTAAGAAAGCATGGGGACTCACATCTCAAACTCTTATTATGTTTTAAATAAGTCTAATTAATCTTTAAAGACTTGTATTCAAAGGACAATATCAGGTTTCAACCTAGAACAATCAGAATAAATAGCAGGTACTTTCTTGAATTTAAATGTTAATTATCCTGCTGAAGTTGCCTGTTCCTTATTTTATGGGCCAATGTAGTTGAGACCCAAGTCTTCAGCTGCAAGTACTGGATAGAAATGTCATGTGGAAATGTACTCAGCAAGTTATAACACTCCACTTATAAACTCTAACTGACTACATAAGTCCAGATGCATTCTGAGTTTACACCTAAGAAGTCACGGGTCACATAGAAAGCTTTGAGGGCATAACACACTTTGGAACATAACATTCGACCTGGTTCTCCATTTTGTGAGCAAGCCAACCTCATTATACAGTAGTCTGCTTTGGAAGCTTCTACTTCCACCTCTAGAGCTTACTTTTAAATATTCAACCGAGGAATTTCTTAAAAATTATGAACAATGTAGAAAAACCCTTTCAATATATCTTTAGGTAGCATATGAATGTATTCTTAATTTTAAAAGACCAGTAGATATTGCTAGTGAATATGAGCTTCATGTTATCCTTTATTTCTGTTCCTGTTTTCTAAATTTAAACCCAGATGTCACTGAAGAATAACAAGAATTTCGCCAGAATCTCATTTGAATAATCTGTGATCTAGAGAGTTGGTTGTTGTCTCAACTGTGGAAAGGCCATTGTTCAGTTAGGCAACAATGTTTTAGAAATAGTTTTGGTGAGAGATTATGGAAGGGTATATGTCTTATCCAGGCTTACTATTGCTGTGATGAAACACTGTGTCCAAAACAACTTGGAGAAGAAAAAGATCTCCCTTAGACTTCCATATCACTGCTCATTATTGAAGGAAGTCAGGGCAGGAACCTGGAGGCAGACCTGATGTAGAAGCTATAAAGCATGCTATTTACTGGCTTGCTTTCCATGGCTTGCTCATTAACCTGCTTTCTTATAGAACTGAGAACCACCAGGCCAGGTGTGGCACCACCCATAAGGATCAGGACCTCCCCTAACAATCACTAAAAAAATGTCCCACATGCTAGTTTACATACCGATCTGATGGATGGATATTCTCCAATGGGGAGAATTCCCTCTTCTCAGATAACTGTAGCTTGTTCAAGTTGATATATAACTATCACTGTATTCATTCCCACCAAGTTTAAGATTTTTATAGTTTAATATGTGTAGTGCCGTGAACAAAACACAGAACCATAAATGAGCGCTAAAAATTGAGAAAGGTGCACCTACAAAATCTGTCCCAGCATGCCCAACACCCAGTCAGGCTGAGTGCCGGAATTAACTGATTTGCCTTTTGTTTCACAGAAAGAATGTGCAAATTTCATCAAGGTCCTCAAGGTCTATAATCAGACTCACTTGTACGCCTGTGGAACTGGGGCTTTCCATCCAATTTGCACCTATATTGAAGTTGGACATCATCCTGAGGTAAAGCTGACTCCTAAGAATGCTTTGTGTTCCTGATTTCTTCCAGTTCCGAGGGTTCATTGCTGATTTCTGCAGCGCATTGAGTTTCTGCTTCACCATGCTTGGAGACCTACTTCCAATTCAGATGCTGTTATTAATTTTAGTCTGTGAATATAAAACAGCGAGGCCATAACTCAGGAACAACTCTGGGCCAAGAGAAGAGAGGGGACCATTTGTTCTCACCCTGGATTTCAGAATTATCCTCTCTGCCTGTGAGACCCAGGGAGGCAAACTGCAGGTGTTCCCTTCATCTGTTTATCTGTAGCTCTGTCCCCCCCTACTGTCCCCCTAACTTCCTCAGTCAAAGGTTTCTGCCTCCCTCCCGCTGTTTCGTGGGCTCTGCTTGTTTGTTTTGCTTAATTTTTGTTGTTATTTTCTGTCAGAGAATTAAGAGGGATGCTCTCCATAGTTGGGCTCCAAGATGGGAATCTCACATCCGCGTTCTGGCTTTGTTAGGTGTTACCTTTATATTTTTGATTACTACACTCGTAGCATGAGAAAGAAATAAGTACATTTTTGCTCCTCTGAAAGATGCTGTTGAGAGAATTATAGATAAGTGAATTAAGATCAAATTGAAAATGAGGAGACCTTGCTCCTATTGACAGCAGTGGACGGAGCTGCACATCTCAGTGGCCTCGATTATAAAGGCTGTTGTCAGTTGTGGCACTACATTGTCAGAATAACTGTGTTTGTGTGCTGAGTGATCTGTTACAGAATTTACTTCCAAATTGGAATTCAGAAATGCTCAAGAAGTGAAGAGTTTGTTCACAGAATATTTCTGGACTCCTAAAGATAAGACTGAATTTACATGCCAGGCACTTATATCTCCAGCTCCACTAGTGCTGCATTCTCTCAGGGTGTCCTATGAGATACGAAGGTGTTGTATTGATTCCAAAGACAAGAAAGCAGAACATTTCATGTTTTATCTTCTTTATATAAGACCACGAACTACAGGCTATGTGTTTCCAATGCTACAACCACATATGCGGTGTGATTTCTGCTGTTGCTTCGTTGACATGAGTGGAAAGTTTAAGACACTTTCCTGAGGACTTATCCATATAGGTAAATCGTACGATTGTGCCTGCCCGCATTTATATGCTTCCATCTCCCCATCCTCACAAGTATGTACGAAATACTTGTTAGTGTGGACAATATGTCTCAACATGATGTGGCTTTTTAAGAAAGGCGTCCTCTTTAAGTTTCCTGTTTCACACCGAGTAAAATAGCAATCAGTTCATACTCAGGACCCTGGAGAAAATACAGATCATGGATTTAATCACTTCTGATTAAATAAACATCCCTGTGATACCATCCCAAATGTGAAACTGCTGACAATGTCAATAAAAGCTGGACCCACTGTGATGCACATTTTGTTCCTGGAGTCATACCCTTCCTGATGGGTGGCATACAAGGAAATAGGAGCATTTTCTGGAATCTTCTTCCTCAGAGGTACAGAAAAAACACAGACAGTGGTGTCAAATAGGCTGCAGAACCCAATCCACAAAGCATCAGCTTTGAAGTCCTGGGAAGGTTATTTAACATCTTATAGTCTGTGCTCATAACATGTAAAACAAAATAAAACCATCCTTGCCTAGGTATCCACATGTGTTAAATGAGAGTTATGCTAATTCGTTGCCTCAGACCACCTTCCACTGGCCTAACATTTAGTGCTTTACAAACTCAAAGCTTCTAGTCTCCTTGTAAGGATAGCATTCTTCTGTTCTTGAGATTTACTTCCAGAATCTCTCCTTACTCAACCTTAGCTGCTCCATGTAGAACCAGGGGCTTCTTTCCCTGCATCTGTGTCTGAAGTAGAATTGGATTGGAAATGTTTGAGATCTGATAGGTCATCCTTGCTAAAAAATGAACAGCGAATACTCGAAATTATAAATGTGTCTCAGATGGAAAGTCCTGGCAGTTTCTTTTGTTCATTATCACCACCTTACCTGGTATTTACCTGTCTCCTCCTCTGTGATTATAAATGATGTCACTAGGCTTCCCTTATAGGGTCTATCTGTACTCATTTTAAACCTTCCATATCTAAAAGCTGAGACTTCCATATTTTGGTATCTATGTATGCTAAAATTCTATGTATCTGCATGCATCTTTATCATTTTTTTCCTATGATGATGTTCCCATTCCTCCTATAATTAATCTCCCTGTTAATAATGTATTATCTTTCAAGTCAACTAAGCATTGCTGCTCTTTGGGTGGGCTGGTCGGGGAGTGAAGGGCTACAGGCCATTGCTCAGGCTTCCCTCCACTGAAATAGGAAATAAGCCCAGTTTCCTATGTGAGCTCCTTTGAGATGACATATTGAGGTACAAGTTTTTATTTCCCCAAGAAACTCAAACTTTCGAAACAGGTCCAGATTGAGAAGCTCAGTGATTTTGATTTGCATGAAAACTATAAATTATGAAATACCATTCCAGAGTAGGAGGTCAGAGAGAAGATGATTATGCAATTACCTGGGGAATTTGGAGCAGTCTAGACAGGCAATCTAGGAAATTCTGGAAAAGATATTATCAGGAGAGCTTGTCTAGACTACATCAAATTTAATTTTCAATGCTTAAGCTGCCTTCTGAGACAATCTGCTTTAAATTGATCTATACTATTACTTAAAATGCTACCCTTGGCTTTAACCAATTTTGCTGTTTATGAAGTTGAGAAAAAGAGACAATGTGCACTTTATACTGTTAGGGAAAAAAATGACACTAATGGAAAGAAGAGGAAAAAAAATACATGAAAGAGACACCAGGAGAGAGGCTTGGAATGCTGAATTAATATTCACACACACATGGAGTTTGAAAATACTGTCATTAAAAATTGTCTTTAAAATAACATTTATGTTTTATAAGATTATGTGTAATTACATATTCTGTCCCTTCTCCTTCCTTTCTCCAAACCCATGTCCCCCACCCAAACCCTCAGTGCTCTTTCAAATTCTAGCCTTTTTTTTTTAGTTGTAGAATTTTTCCTCATAAATTTTAGGCTAGGGATTATATGTTTTGATAGATGTCCTATAATACAAAAAGAAAAAAAGAAAAAAAAACTATTTTATTCAGTGTTTTAGGTTACAAGTAATTATATTTTATGAAAGGAATAATCTTCACTTTTAACATTTGTGAAGACTGTTAGCAAGCCACACTACCATAGTCAGTTTCTGCTTTTTATACACTTCTCTAAAAGTACCTATTGCCTTATACTTAGTTTCCAAGCTTGTAGGCATATCTACATTAGAAAACTGCATATGGACTAAATATTTTTATGAAGAAAGCCATAGAAGTAAAACACTGATTTTGTAAAAAAAACAAAACAAAACAAAACAAAACAATACAAGGCCCTAGTCACTATGTAATAGTTTTGAATATTATAGAAAAAGATTAGCACTTGCTATTTCTAGTGATAAATCAATTTCCAAAATACCCCAAGGTTTAGCCTTGGAGTTTTAAAAATCGTCTTTTCATTTCTAGCATTTTGATACCTATATATACACTCTTGAATGGTGTCTTCCAAAAACCTAGTTTTTTTGTCTAGTGAATGCCTCTTGACCACACACAGCATGTCATTGATTGCTGTATTAAACAGATTTTCTGTTTCCTCTGGTACATTTGGGAATTGGTAGACATATTAATTAACTCCAGTTCCGTAAGACATGTGTCAATCAATTCTTGGGCATCTGCCAATAGCCCTTGACACAGCAGATAACTGCCAACAAGGTCACATGCCTGATACACATGTGTACACTTGTCATAGAATGCCTGTAGAGTTCACAGGAGTGATTCAGACAAGAGCACAGATGAGCTTGGAGCTGTAGTTCCAGCATCTCTGCCATTCCGATTGTGAGTCATCCTTTAGAGGCTGGCTATTCCCAAATGGCTTATCGTATATGGTATTTCCCCTTCAAATTTACATCTGTTAATAAAAAATGTATAAATTTAGAAGGAGTATAGCTTTTCTAAGAAGTCTCTGGATGTAAGTCTCAAATTCCAAATGGGTCTCTTCTACGTACTGGCAGGAATCCTAAAGAAAGGTGGACCCAGATGTCTGCTGGATAGTATTAACTCTATAAATACTCTCATAATGTCATGGTCTCAATTTATGATAGAACCAAGGGGACATTAAGAAAAGCAATGAGGCTTAATGGCTATCTCTCAGGTCACTTTTGCAATGACAGCCAATGCATCTCTCCAGGAACAAAAATTGTCTGTTTTATCCTTTTGCTATGAAGGAGAGTTTGTTTTATATGCAAGTCTGTGGCACAGATACTATTTAAATATCAGGTAAGGCTCTGTCAGTTAATTGATTCCCAATCTGTTCTGCTTCTGTTATCTGTCTCTACTGTTATGTCTGGTCTAGTGAATCACAGATTTATTTCTCATAAGTATAAGTAAACTAATGGCAAATGGTTTGTGTACCACTTTTCCATATTCCTTAAACCGCATGTAGGAACCTTTGCGTTGGTGAGAAATGTCAGAGTCCTTCTTTAGTTTCTCCCCAGCTGTTCATTATTTCTATCCCAGGTGATCCATCTTTCCTTTTCTCTAATGTTTTAAAAAAAAATCATGGTAAAAAATTGACCTTTGTGTCTTATTATTTAATAATTAATACTTCCATCTTCACCTCAACTAAAAATTCATAATCATCTGCTATTTGTACTTGAAAGGTTTTCCATTTCATATATTCTGAGAGAATTTAACAGAACCATGTGATTCTAAAAAAAAAAAAAAACATTTAAATGCTACCAACAAGACTATTTCTCAAAATTAGTAGGAGTGGAAGCTGAGTTAGGAAGTAAATTAACATGAATCTTAATGACAAAGGGATAGAGGAAACAGTCAAAGCTGGTAAGAATAAGAGCATCTAAATTAGCCATGTCAACATACTTACATTAAAAACTTCAAGTCACATGATTTGACCTGAATACTTTGCTTAAACGTTCATAATTTGGGCATTAACATTCTTCTATTCTCTATCATATCATGTATTCATTCAATTACCAAATGTTTTTCTCACATTTTTTTCACAGGTGTTATTCTTGAAAATAGTGGAAGATAATCATGTATTTAATTGATCTTTCCCCCCAAATGATTGGTTTATCTTTACCAGAAAAAGATTATGGATGAAATTAAGGTTTTCTTAATTCAAAATTGATATAATGATGCCATGGTTGATCACATTTTAAGAGAACTACTACTTCATAGCCATAAAAAAATCTTAAACCACGGTGTCATCATTTGAGGTTGTAAGTGTCAAGAGTGTCCTTTTAAGTTTTCTGGGCTAATGAGAGGCAAAGGCTGACTTGTGGTCTTAACCAGTGTTTTTGCTGTGAAGGGACATTAGGAACACACCAAGTCATAAAATAATGCACTTATGTGGGGTTCCTGTATAGTTCTAGAGGTATAGTCTGTTATGTCAGAGAGCAGGGCAGCACAGAGACAGACATGGTACTGGAGAAGTAGCTGAGAGTCCTACACCAGATCTGCAGGCAGCTGAAAGAGGAAGAAACTTCAAAGCCCACCCGCAGTGACACACTTCTTCCAAAGAGGCCATGCCTAATCCTTGTTAAGTAGTGTCATTCATGGTGACCAAACATTCAAAGATCTGTGCTGGTAGGAGAGAGCCATTGTGATTCAAACCACCACAATCACACTTGTTACACACATGTTGTTTTCCACACAAAGGGCAAAGTCTAGGCAGACTGTACTCCTTTCTGGGATTAAATACAAAAGCAAGAACAAAAATGGTGAATGAAGTAAACCCTCCTCTGCACTGGAGAGGGTAGGAGTGTAGACCCTGTTTAAGTTCTTATCTGGGACTCAAATTTACATTGCAAAAGGCTTTTGTTTTGCTGAAAGTATAGCAATATATTGCAACATACTTTTACTAGTGCCAATGTATGCAGTGCATTTGTTTTCTTGTTTGGCTGTTGTTTAATTTTGAGCAGGAAAATTATATTTATATAATTACAAATTTACCAACAATTAGAAAATATACATTGGAAGTTAGTTAACACCTGCAGCATTCTTAAAAGAAAAAAAGCTTTGTAGTGTTTGCTTGTTTTGTTTTGTTTTTATAAGAAAAATGGTATTATCTTTTCACCCACATTCATTTGAAGGACACTAATCTTTGATTTATGCTTCTGTGCTTCTTGGCTTCTTTTGAAAGGGAGTCTAATTGAAGGAGTGCAGTTCAACTGAATTCAGGCAATGAGGCAGAGTTCAGTTGAATCCAGTTGAGTTCAGGTGAGTTTGGAGTTCACTTGACTGACACTGAGTTCAGTGAATTTCCTGCAGTTCCATTTAGTTCTGGTTCATTCTTCTATCAGTGCAGTTGTGCATGGAATTCAAAGGCATTTTTTTTAAGCAAGCAATTCAGTGAGAAGCTGAGAGAAGGGAGATTGAATAAGACAGCTTGTAGAAGTGTTTGAGCCAGAAAAGCCAAATTGAACCAGCCAACCAGAGTTCAGAAAGAACTCGAAAGAGTGAATTTATTCAGTAGTAAGTGTCTGAGATGAGAATTACATCAGGTAAATAAAAAGTTACTTTTCCAGGTATTGTTATCATTCAAGACTTGTTTAGGCAGTTTTCTAGTTTCTGTTTCACAAGTTTAGCTTCTTCCTTATTGCTAGGAGACAGTATCTTGTTGCAGGCTTCCTGGTGGTTTGACTTTTATGATCTTTCAGCCCCCTTTCATTGCATGTCCTGAGCCTGGTGAAAATGTTATCTTGTGGATGCCTTTGAGGCTACACACCCCATTATAAGTTGTTGTCAGCATTTTGATGAGTTGTGGTTTTCTGTGATTATCTTCATTTGTGCAAAAAGAAGCTTCTTTGATTAGCTGTGAGAGTTATGCTTATCTACAATCAAAAAGGATAAGTACATTGTATACAGCTAGAAGCTATGCTGGTCTAAGAAAAGATAGAATAGTGGTTTCTCTTCTATGATACACAAGGAGGGTGAAAATAAGCTGATGGAGTTGATTTTTAATAATGTTTTAATTAGATAAAATTATTCAAAACATTTTTACATGTATTATTAACAACATATTCTTAACTATGAAATTCAGTATTAAGTTTACTAAACTCAGTTTAGATTAGTCTGATTTAGAGTACCCAGTGACCCAATGTAGCTGGCAACTATAGTCTAGTCCACAAGATATGATAATAGTAGAACGTTCAGTAACTGACAACTATTATGTCCACATTGGACACAGTTAGACCCAGACTAGCTAGGCAGGAAGGACCAGCAGAGACTGGGGAGGCAGGCAACATGTGATAATGAAGACAGCTCAAGGATGACCATGATAAGCCAAGTAGATCCCTGGCATGGGACCTTTGTTTCTTAGATTTGGGAGAATATTAGAAGGTAATTGAGGGTAGATCTCTTTAATTCTGAAGCTTCCCTCAAATGGCTGGATAACAAGGGATGAAGAACAATGAATGAGTAACAATTGGTAGCTGGGTAAAAATATGGAGAATATCTTCTAGATGAGATACTAAGGGATATGTAAGATCTGTAATGGTGAGGGTTACAAATATATAGACCCAGTATACACATGAAACTCTAACTTTAATATTGCTTAATGTAGAACTAATTTATATTAATTATTCCAATGTGGGGTTGCTACCTGCCTCAATGTATACAGGTTCCCAAATGAAAGATATATACACAGCCTTTATATTTTAAGGCTGTCTAAGAGAACACAATAGCTCAGTCCCTGCCTGTCCTCCAGGCTGTTAATCCTGAGTTTTTACTTACTAATTCTATGTTCTATCTTATTTGCCCTGGACCCTGTTGGGCAGCCCTCTGGACTATGCCTTCCTGCCTCCTTCACATGGTGGCTATGTCTCTCTGTCCTGGACTTTTCTCAGGCAGGATGTCTCTCTTCTCTCCCATATTCTCCCAAGATAATGAATCTCTCCCTTCCTCCTCCTCCTGGTTTCAAGCCCAGAAAATCCTAAAACCCTACTTCTGTCTGTCCTGCCCAGCTATTAGCTGTTGGCATCTTTATTTACCAATCAGAACCAACTAGGGAGGTGGGCAGGTTCCCATAATTTACATGCAAGATGCTCTTGAGCAAGCAGTCTTCTTGGGGAAATATAATTAGCGGTCATAATGCAAGAGCTGCGGCTTAAAACCTCAAAAATAATAATTACATTCGTCCAAAGTAAGAATTATTGAGAAATCAATGTATTGAGGCTCTGTCTGTTTCAACTACACTGACACATCACACAATTTGCTGAAACTCTTATTAATTATGTTTTACTACTGAGGAAGGTAAAATTCTTAGAGAATTTTTAATGCACTTTGAAACCAGCATGCTAGGCAATGGTTGTGGCTGATGTCTGTATTCAAAACCTGCAGCATGAAAAGATGACTTACAGAACTAGGGGAACAAAGAACTGAACTGACCGATCCTGTTTTCTGGCAGTGAGTCCACTTTAATTTTCTTATATTTGTATTTCAGTCTAGTTGGAACCAGGTGACAAGTGTGGAGAAAGAGTTAGGTGAAGAAAGCAAAGACTGACACCTTCAACCTGGAATCTGGAAATCTGAGTGGCATATGGATAATTGTAGGAGGTAGTGTAGTCACTGTGAGCCGCGGCTGCAAGGACAGAGGCAGAAATGACAGTCAGTCTACCGGGAAAGAGGGAATAGCACAGGATGCATGGAACATTTCAAGTACGGAAGCTGGAAATTACATTAAAGGTTCAGTTGAGGAAAACTAATTGAGAGCTTTGTGAGGTTTTACCAAGAGAGTGGTACTCTTCCCACCACCGTCCAAACAGAAATATATTCCTGGGGCATAAATTAGGGGAGAAAAGGAGCAGTCCAAACATCCGTTTTGAAGCTATGGCAAAGGTCTAGTACCAACTGAAAAAACTAAATGGAGACCAGGTGAGAGACACGGGGCAAAATGAGATTCTCCAAGGAAAACAAGAAGTCAAAACATCCTTCAGATTTCATAAATTAGTGAAGGAGAGCGGCAATGATGGGAGCTTATACTTTCTAGGGGGAGAAGGAGCTTCAAATTCTCTTGTGATGATAAGGCAAACCTTCCATAGCTCAATTGTCAGATTGTTCTTGAGGGCATCATTAATGACAGCCTTAGTGCTAAAAGGTTGACAGTCCATGTCATTTTGGTGAGATTCCACGGCAGTGACTACTTGACTGTCCCTTAATAGACTATAGAGGTGAAATAATCAGGGAATGTTGTTTTTATAAATGAATATAATGGTAACAATAGAAACAGCTTCATCTAGTGATATTTGTTCTCTTTAGAGATAACCTAGGGATTAGGCAGATAAATAAAACCAGCTTTTTCTTACTTGTCCAGAGACAAATATGAATGTGTTTGTGATAGATTAAACTGTTATCTGTTTCTCCCGGAGAGAGAAACATCAGAATCTATAACATGCATGGAAATATATTTTAAGTCGACTACTTAATATAAAAATTGTGATGAGCTTTACAAAACTTTCAAAAGGTTTCAGCATTAAGAGATGCTCTCTAATATTTTGAAAATGAACTTCTACATATTACCAGTTTATATTTGAAAAAAAGCATAATTTAAAAAGTAGGAGTCTAAAAACCAAATAATACTAAATTTTTATATAGCCTCTAAATTGCTAAATAACAGTAAATAGTCATACTTATCTTTTTGTTATCAAACCACCCTTATCTCTGTGTTAAGGTCAATCAATATAGTAAAATATTGTAATGCTTAAAAAAAAAAAAAGAAGCTACATTGTATTGAAATTCAATGTTCTAGTTAGATGCCCTAAAACTTTTTCAACTAAGATCAGAGTACTTAGAGACATAACTATTTATTTATTTTAATCATTGCCTCAAAAATGAATGACATGAAACTTCAACTTTAATTTAAGCAGGCTTATCTTTGCATAATTACAATATTTGCTATTACACCTTTATAGTTTAGAATGGCAGAATGCCGTTGAATTACAGGGGCTAGAACAGTTGGTTTGACTACCTCAACTTACCTTGGTAACTGGTCATTTTAGGCAGAATGTAATAGCATTCCAAATAGTCAGAAACCAAGTCACGTAGAATGACTACTTTCCATTTTAATTTTATTTTTATTTTTCAATCTGCCCTTCTAACTCAATTGTGCATCCTTGGCCACTGAAAGCAATCTCGAGAATTGCTAAGCTGCTTAGAAGGGAGTCTAATGGGATCTAAAAATCAATTCACAGCTTTGCCACTGAGACCTTGGGCAACTTTTGCTTCCACTAAAATGTCAGGAAACTGGTCTCCTCACCATCTCAGACCTCGGTACTTGCCTCCTTTTACAAATACACAACCTAATATGTACTACAGAGACAAACCCAGCAAAGTCAGTACCGAGCACAAATTGTGAAACTAGTGTCCCCCTTAACTAGCTGGTACACCAGAGGGTTCCCGAGAGCTTTGCAGAGGCTGGGAGTCTGTTCTTTCTAGTACTGCAAATGCAGTTTTGTATATGTGCCAGGGTTCAAGCTCCTTCTAAGTGCTTTTATCCCAGCAATTTTTTTCCTTTTGATTTACATTTTGTTGGCATTGAGTAGCTGTCTTACCTCATATTTAAATTGATTAACCTGGAAAGGAGAGATCCTTAGTGCTCCACATTGACTTGCCCTTGGCTGGCCTAAATCTGGGTGACAAATGTCAGCTCTGAAGTGAAGAATCCCTATTTCCTGTACTGTGTGTACAGTGCCGGGCTCATAGCAGCCCCAGGTACCTTCTTGTCACCACATCACATTTCCCTAGCAGTCATATGGAATCTTATCTCTGATTTCAGGCTGAACTTACCCAGCATCTTAGGTATATATAAAAAAACAACATCTTCAGTTATGTATAGTAACTTACATGACAATCGACTGTGTACAGATTTTGTCAGCTGTAAGCATGTCATTTGTAACATGTGGCAAATTAAGTCCGAAGTGCCTTTTCTATAAAGCACATCAGAAGCAAACTATAATGTCCTGTGTTTGCTAAGTATGTTTTAGGAGAAAGTAAATTCCATTTTGTCCCAAATGGCTGTATTTCATCCTCATAATCTTTAATTTTTTCTATTTATCTGATCAGATTTACAAATCTCCAAAGGCAAACATTAAAAGTATTTTCAACTATATTGCCAAAAGATTAGTTTGATCTGGATGATATTAAGTTATCAACTGAGTGACAAAACTCTATATAATTTCTACTCCTCTGGAATCTAAACTATCTGCCATTTTCCTGTTTAAGCATATATCTGCCGATAAATAATGGCAACTTCCATACTTGCTCAAACTGCATTTCTAAAATAGTTGTCATACTCTAATCTCTAATTTTTATTTTCACATATAAAAAGATGTAATGACTGGGGATGTAGTTTAATAGTAGAGTGCTTCCCTTGCATATACTGGGCCTTGAGTTCAATCCAAAACAGTGTTAAGATGATTAAATGAAACAAACAAGCAAACAAACAAACTCTAATGCCTGGAGAGATGACTCAGCAGTTAAGACACATACTGCTCTTTCAGAGAATCTGAATCCAGTTCCCAGATCACTTAGAGCAGCACAAAAATGTCTGTAACCCTAGCTCTAAAGGAGGTGATGCCTCAGGCTTCTGTGGCCAACTCCACACACATCACATGCATGTCCACAAGCACACATGCACAATTGAAAAGAGTATAAAATAAGTCTTTAGAAAAGTTAAACTTACAGTCTTGGAATAGCTCATGCAAGTCAGCGGTAACTTCACAGTTAACTTTTCAAAATTAAAAAAATCAGTTTCTGCTGGAAACTTTAATAATTATTATTAAAATAAATTTGTGTTTTACCTTCTTTTTCTTGGACATCTACTCTCTGAGTATGGATCATATCATTTCAGGGAAAACTTTATTATTTTTATTGCAAGAGTAGAGCACTTTCTTATAAAAATGAATTATCATCTATCTCTCCAGAAAACTTATGATTTAGATATTTCTACATTGTTTAATTTTATTCTCATGAAAGCTACTGGATTTAAGTTGATTTCAGCTGGGTGAGGAAGTCAACACATCAAACATTATCAAAGAACGTTATTGAGTATATTAGAGGGGCAACAAGAATGCACACATCATAAGGACTCTCACCCACACACCTCTGCATAAAATGGGCAGGAGTGAATAAAAGCTTTGATCTTCCCTATGTAATACAAAAGAGAATGAGGGAGAGGCAGCATCTATTAGAATAAAGGTTTAATGAACAGGTGGAGACTAGTTGAGTGTTGACAAAGGGCATAAGAAAAGCAAAGAAAGATGAAATGCAGAATTGTTATTGTGACAGACTTCCATGGTTCAATGAGATATATTCTGATTTAAGAAAATGACACAAAATAAATGCACTTTGATTCACCCCTAAGCACTCAGAAGCTTGCATTAGCTTCCCACAAATACCTTAGTGGGACCAAATCGTTCACTGTGTAACTATATTAAATTTAACATGTGTGGAAATTTATATAAACTTTTCATGTATTTATATCAATAATAAGTAAAATATATTGGGAAAATACATAAGTGTAATACTAATAATGTAAGTTATTTTTCATGCTCACTACTATTTTTCTGTGAACTTTGTATATAATTGAGAAAATAGAAATTTGTTGTGGAAAAGTCAGCTTCCTCCTTAGATTTATCAGAGCTCTGCCTATCTCTCAACAGCTGTAGGTACTCTGAGGACATGTCATGTACAATTCAAGTTTTCACAAAATTTCTAGTTTGTGAGATATTACATGGTGAGGTACTATTGTAGATTGTGGTGATTTATCAAAGTTGATATAGAAGTGTAGATCCCACTCCCATGTGACTAAGTGCTTCTTATGGTTAGAACATAAGAAGAGCAGTCACATCTCATGAATAGTGTATGTAGATATAACATTGTCTCATGGGCATAAGACCACCATTACTTCCATGGCTGCTTTATGAAAATGATGAATAAATCACAGACATTTGAGTTTTAAAACTTAAATGGACATATGTTGCCCAAAAATATTAAGAAACAAAAACCAACTGATTAGTACATATCTTAAGTTTAGAAGTACATGATAAGTTTAAGGTTGGAGAAAGTGTCACATGGATACAACAGAAAGATGCCAGCATGTGGAAAATGTCAAATGAAGGACACGGGCCTCTAAAACGGTGCCTGCATGGAACAGACTCTCTGGACTCTCTGCTTTACATCGGAGCAGAGGGTGAGAGGTCACCCAGACATATGGTTTCACTTGATGAAATGAGTCTCTTCTGTCCCATCGTACTTCCGCCACTCTTTTTCCCTCCACCAATTTTCTATCCAGTTCTTTATGCAGCAAGGCCAGATCAGTCTTTATGAAGAGCAGGAGGCCACCCATCATCTTCCTTAAGGACTTTATTTCACATTGAATCCTAGAAACTAAGGTAAAATGTGACTGTTGGCATGGGTCCTTCCTATTTCTAAAGTCTTTGTGGAGATCTCTCTCCCCCTGCAACCTAATAATTCTCCTCTTTCAATTCCTTGTCATTCCCAGTCAGCTTCATGGAGGATCTTTCAATTTTTTCTCTTTCCTGAACAGATTTCTCCTATATCTGTTCCAATCAGTCCAATCTACCAGATCTCAATTTATGCATTATTTCTAAAATAATACTCAAAATATATACAATCTAGTAGCTAACTGAAGACAGAGGTAGCCAGCAGATACAGATAAGGGCTGTAATAAGAGGTAGAGATTGCTCTGATATAGGGTCCATTTTGTAGGTTATATTCTGTCCCTATAAGTTATCTGAATGCTTGAGTATCATTCATTTATCAAGGTTAGTGTGCTTGGGGTTAACCTGTGTGAGTTTGGTAAACTTGTTCAAATTACAACAAAACCATGAAAAACAAATACTTGAAATTATAAAGAGCTAGGTAACCTTCACCAGAAAAAAATGTTGGGCTCTTCATACTGAAAATAGTGTATCTTTAACAAAAAAAATCACTACTTGTAGGTAAAAATAATTTACCCCAATTAATAAATAATGATCATAAAGTTTTATAGAAAGTTTTCTTGTTGCTTCATATGATTGTGATGTGCCTCATGAAGACAGTCTCCACACACAGTGTACACAGAATATGCAAATGATTTTTCTATAACTTTTACATATGATTTTTCTCATAACAAATGTTCATTTATTTTGTTGTTAAAGTCTTCAGACAGTACTTCAGGAAATATATACTAGGCATAGATGGACAATATACAAATTCTCATCTAAAGGAAAGAAAAAAGAAGAAAGGGGTCAAAGAAGTAAAAGGAAAGAGAGGAAAAGAGAAATCTACCTCATCAAGTTTGGTAAGATTGATACGGCTACACAAAGACTTTATCACATAAGAAAATTTATTAGGTTTATTCTGAGCTCTAGGTTCAGATGGATTAGACCCATGTAGATATCAATACTTGGAAAGAGGTACTTCAGTAGGTTGTATAGGATCTTCTCACTCAGCAACTGGACTGTTCACACTGAAATCTACATCATAGTCCTACTGATAGTCCTACTGATGTCCTCACTGCATTATTGCCCCACCTTTCCTTATATGGCATTTTGTTGCAGAATTAAGAACACTGAAAGATTCTACATCTGTGTCAGTATGGACAGCACATGACCCTTCAACTTAGAGTTGGAAGAGTATTGACAGAGTTCTTAATAGTAAACTTTATTTTTTACTATTTATGTTTAGCTGACATTTCTTTCCTGGATATTAGTTTCACCACTGAAGGAAAATGACTAACAATGAACCAACTTTTATTTCTAAAAATAAATTCAAGGCTGATACATAGGTGGACAAAACTAAAGTGATCTGGAGCACCATTTTTATTTAATCATGGGGAAGTCAAAATTTAGGGCTTCGGAGGACAAAGGAGAAAGACAAAGAGAGTTGTGTACACATTGATTTTCAGGAGATAATAATTGGAGGTACCATTATATGGAAAATGGACTCTGCTGTTTGAGTTTGGAATTAAAGCCTTCTTAGGATAAAGACAAATTTTATTTTGGTAGAAGAGTTGCCTTTCATCTTCCCCCATTAGAATTTCAATTGGCACAAGATGACACAGCCTGCCCAACAATCAGGCATTTCAATCCGGAGGAAGCAACTTTCCCTCAGCTCCCTTTAAGTGCCTTTTATTTTTTCCTGTGTAAGAACAGTGTGTGTTTGACATATGTAAGACATTAATCCACTTCAACATGAAGAGGGAAGATTGTGAGCTGACCGTAATCTAAAATCTATAGGATCCTTCGGGGTTACTTTCAGATGGAACAATCATCTCTGTTTATTAAGGACCATGGTCATTTACTATAACAGGGTTGTATTTGTTCATAACTTTTCAGATTTTCAGCAGAACCCTCTGAGTGCTTTAAATGATTAGCTGTTAAGAGAAAGAAACATTATCATTAAAACACCTTCTGTGTTTAAGCCCTTCACTCAGTAGATACAAGCAAAATTTTCATTCCTGATACTCATAGAGAAAAATCTAAAGACATTGCCAAAAAAAGGATAAAAATAAGAGAGACAGAGATAGATAGATATAGATAGATAGATAGATAGATAGATAGATAGATAGATAGATAGATAGATAGATAGAGACAGAGAGAATCTTTCTAAAGGTGAAAGAGTTTCAGTAAGCCTGACTGACTATTAGAAACCATGTTGACTCAGTAATAATATTAGTTCATAGGCTTAATGCTTTTACCTCAAAAGAATGTTGCCACAAATGTGCAAGGTCCAGTCAAACCATGTGCTGAGTGCTCTGTGAGTTGCCATCATCCTATTATAGTTCTCATTTCAAATCCACATAGCCTGGTATTTGCAGTGGTATGGTGTGTGTTTATCTCTTCGATACTTCTATCCTGATATGAAATATACAGTCATCTCCAAAGAAGTGTATTCTTTTCTATTTGTCATATAATTATTATTAGACCACATTATTAGACATATTGAAACTCTTTATAATAATATTTGCTACTTCAAATAAATGAATAAATAAATGTAATTACTGATATTCAAATAGACAAATATAATATCCACATATGATAAATATGGATAAATCCATTCTATACATATATATGTGTGTGTGTATATGTGTGTGTATATACATACATACATACATACTTATATAAACATTTGCCTAGAAAAAGTATAGTTTAGACAATTATTTCATCATATTTGGATATGTGTTTTCATTTCTATTTTGTTTAAACTTTCATTATTCTTAAACATTTTGTTTAATACTGTGTCCTAAGCTTTCCTGTCTCTGTATTTTAGCTGAATTGTTTTCTTTGAAATGAGAACATGGGTTGCCATGTGACACATTAATGTTATGAATTTATAAAAGTTATCTGAGAACTTTGACTTGTTCTATCATTTAAAGAACAAATAATGAAGAAAAGTACCATAGAGTGGATCATAGTCCAATAACCATTATTTTTTGATCATTAATTAATTTTAGATATTTTATATAACACACATCTTCATCTTTCTTTTTAAATAATTAAATTGACTTTTATTGTCCTGGATTTGTTTATTGTTCTGAAAAATTCTTATTAAGAGAATAGAGGTGCTCAAACTTCAAAAGCAGAATTTAAAATTGTCTTATGTTCATCTCTCTCTATATATTTGATAATTAAGCTCCAAACTTCAGTATTGTCCCCTTAGTACATGGTATAAGGCTTAAAAATAAGCATCTTTGTAATAAGCAAACCTAAGTCTCTAAAGAAACATAGTTAACAAACTGAGTTTTTCTGTGTGTACATGTGTGTTTACACAAATGCACGTACATACAACTTTCACTGGACAATTATAAAAGAAGCAGTCACTTGTGAAATGGTGTTCAAAATGCATTTACCATAAGAAATGCTAATAAGTACTTTGACAGAAGAGGTCTGTTTTTTATTAGGTGCTTGGGGAATTTGAAATTAGTGTGTATGTTTATGTACTTTAGATATAACATCTCAGACAAGTAATTGAAGGCCATGTAACTGTTCAGCTGTTACATTCATGCCTTTAACTAAACTAAAATCAATAATTTTAGTTTATTACTAATGATTGCTAGATGCATTTATTAATAGAATATAATTTATTAGTATTATAGGTAAGATGCTCTGAGACGAAAAACCACTTGTTCAACAGATTAGCATTTATTAAGTACTTCATTCATTTTCAAAAAGGTCCAGTTTTTTTGTACCATTTATGTCAGTCGTGATATATATGATATGTATAAGAGCACATTTTCTTTGTCAGTTGGAATACTAAGGAACGTCGAGCTAATATGACATCTAGATATTTCCATTTTTGGTTTAAAAGGAGTATTTCACATAGGTCCTCAAAAAATATTGCATGCATCAATATATTGCTGGACGTATATGTTAGTATATGCCTTTTAGTAAATGCATTCTTTCCCCTAACAACTCTAAACTGAACTAATTGTTTTGTTTTAGGATTAATATTTCAGCCCACACACATACATGGCATCAGCATTTGGTCTGTCATGAGGTGAACCGCCGATCTGCCACCTATAACTCTCACTACTGTACCTTGGGCCCAAATAATAGAAACAGCAATTCATAAATAGAGGCATTTGAGGTTGTGAAACCACAACTATGTTTTGTGAAGTTGTTTCTCTGAGTATTTTGCATGAGTGATAGAAAGATGATAATGCAGAGCCAGGAATACTGATGTACATGTTTAATCCCAACACTTAGAAACAAAGGAAGACGAATATATATCTGTGAGTTGGAGGCCAGCCTTTTTATCTAGTGATTTGCAGGACAAGCAGAGCTATATTGTGATTCTATTTGAAAAAGAGGGAGGAGCAGGAGGAGGGAAGGGGGAAGGAGGGGGGAGGAAGAAGGAAAAGGAAGGAGAATGGGGCAGAGGAAGGAGGAAGAGGAGGAGGAGAAGAATGAGAAAATGATATTTTCATGACCCTGTTGTTTAAGAACTATAGATCAACATTAAATGAATGTTATAAAAGTATTGCCATATTGTCTCTTCTCTCTTCCTTAGCACCTCCTGCCAGAGACCTAAGTTTTTCTGTCCCCTGGCATTGGAAGAAAGAAGAATCTTAAACAATATTATAGAAATCAATGACTGCATATTTAAACATTTTGCCAACTAAATTATCCATTTAAATCCTACAACATTCTAAACAGGCAGATATCTTTTCTTCTTTTTTCTTTTCTTTAGAAATGAGAAAGTTGGGAAAGAGCAAGTTAACCTATGTAAAGGTATAACTAGGACAACACAGGCTTTTGTTTTGAACTCAGTTTGGTATAACTATTAATCTTTTAGTAACTGTACTTTAACTTACTTAAAATTAATTTTATAATGTTCTAGAAACATTTGTATAGATAAATATTTGCAAAAGGTAAATATTTTTTCCTTAAAAAACAGCAAAAATACAAAGATATGAAACTCTTTTATAGAAAAAAATTGAATACTTTGTTTTGTCAAGTGTGAATAAGAAAAAAAATAGGTTAAATTGTTAGGATTAGACAATTAGGTAGGATCTTGAAAATATGCATATGAATAAAGACAGCTACTGTGATTATTAAGTTAGTAATTAACACAAACAAAGAACGATTTGAGAAACACTGGTAGTACCCTGGGGTTACAGCTAAGTGGCTAAACACCTCTTAACATTTCTTAGAATCCCATTCAAACTCTATAAAAGCAAACAAATAAAATAAATAATAGTGATTTCTAGAAGAAGTGATTTGGAAAATTGTCTAGGAAACAGTAAAAGTGAGCTCTAGGTTATCACAACCAATGCATTAAAAGGAAAAGTTAAAGAAATGCTAGTACTCTTCTAAGAGCTGATAACATATTTATGGTTGGGAGAGGGTGGATCAATCAAAATTAAAGACATATGGATATATCCCACCTATAAAGCTGTTACTTTGTGAGCTAATTTATAAAATAAGATAGTATTTTAAAGGGATTAAGTGAACTAGCAAATACAAGGTATATATATATGCAGGATATATAGTCAACAAATATTGTTGACTATATTAATAATATGTGGAGCATTGTTTTTCTTGGTAACAGGAAGTGAGAAAATGAAATGCTGGACTCTAGTTTCTAGATGCTAAGGTTGGGAGGAATATCCAAACCAGGGATGGATTAAGTGGGTCTGTGGCAACATATAAAAAAAGAAGTTTAGTTGTGATATGTTATTTCCTTGCCAGGGAAATGAGCCAATTCAAGCTGGATTAGAGTATATGAAGGCAGGTTTATTGGGAAGCTGTTCTTTGTGGGGGGGGGGGGCGGGTTATGGGTCCCAAGGAATGAGGCTAGGGAAGTCTCCATGGTGAACAAAACAGAGGGGAACTGAGAGAGAAAGACAGAAAGAACTACTTGTGCATGCAGGAAGAGTAAACATGCAGAGAAGGAGAGAGAAGAGAAAACTAGGGAGAGACCAAGATGACTATATTATATAGTAAAATTACTATATTACATAGGAAAGAGCCTATGGGAGAGGGGAAGCCCAGCTACTTGGTTCAGGGTACAGGGTGGGGTATACCAGGTATACTGCAGGATGCTGGAAGAACCTGCAGGTCAGGTCCACATTGGTATGTGAAATTTTCATCTTAGCTGCTAGTCTGAATCCCAACAGTTGGTAGTCATTACTTTTATGTTCTAGATGATAATTTTAACATTTAAGAATAAATAAATATGGGGCTGGAGAGATGGCTCAGAGATGAAGAGCCCTCAATGCATATCTAGAGGACCCAGCACCCAGATGGCAGCTCAAAACTTTGTGTAATTTCAGTCCCCAGGGATCTGACACCCAGACATACATGTAGAAATTGCCAATGCACATGAAATAAAAATAAATAAATGATTTTTTTTAAAAAAGAGCATTCATATGAGCCTACTCTCTTCTAGTAGGATCCTTTGGTCATTCATACAAGAGCTTCAGTTCTCTTATTGGTTTTATGCCATACACCAAAGCATTTCTTTAGTTATAATAGACAAAAAAAAAAAAAAGGACATGAAATCTATAGATCATATGTGAAAATTGTAAATATGAGAAAATAGCAATAAAACAACAAAAAGCTTAGATGCTATTATCACGTGGAATAAAGCAATTTTAAGGGTGGTAATGTAAGGCTCTAGTACCCACAGAACAGCAAATCTTCCAGTCATGGGACATTCATTCAGCACATGGCTGTCAATAAGTTTGCAGTTTGCCCGGCTGTGGTTTACCACTGGTTTAGCAGAGAATGATGGCAAGGGTTGGCCATTGAAGTCATACCAACTGCAGCATGATTTATGTCTTTGCTGTCTATGAGCTGATTCTGCAAATGTGTCAGGCCTCATGCCAATAGTTTATAGCCACAGAAATATAGAAAAAGAAAAGTTTGCTATATTACTCTGGGCTCTGGTATGCATATTTCGTGATGGAAGAACATTGTCCCACGATGGCAAAAGCCACATATGTGAAGCTATGATATCTGCACAGACCTTAACTTGACACAGGCTAATGCATGTCAGGAAACATGGAAAACTGATGTAGCTTTGTTTTATGTTTCTTTCTTGCATGTCTTAGCAACACCATTTATCCCAAATAGCCCAGGACTTGAAACAAAATTTGTGACTGTTGCAAAACAAGGTAGAGAGTTGATCACAAAAATAAGTGCATTTTTTTCAATATGGATCAAGTTAGAAAAATATTTCTCTCAAACACAAACTAATACTGTAAACATTTACAGGAAAGTGACTACTCTTTGCCATTATACACTGCCAAAGCATTGGGAAAAACTAAGGTTACAGTGTATAGAAACCCAAAAGTAACCATGCAATGTTACACTGCTCCTACTAGTGGAAACTTTCCAAGGGATGTTAGGAATGGAGGAGAAGGATATGCCAATATTAACAAGGGAGGATGCTACTTTTGGAATGAGATAATTTTGGCTGACGGCATCAATGGGTTGCATTGCAGTTTGGGATGAGCAAAGGGAGGATGAGAGGGGGTGTTTTAGGAAATGAGAACATAGATGTGGGAGGGCATCATATTACACAGAGCTTTGAAATCCACCATAAAATCCTAGACACTACTCTAAGAGAAAAAAATTAACTGGTGGGATGAGCTGACGGCCCTGAGTAAACCCAGATGGAGATGTAGAGATGTTGCTAGGGCAGGGAGAACGGAATCATGACAGAGGTAGAAGAAATAGAAACAGTGAATTGTGAGCTAAGGTTATAAGCTGCTTACAGCTATTTAATTTGAAATCCTGGATTTTATTTGTACAAGCATTTGGCAAGGAAAAAATAATCATTTATAAAACACTGAATGTATTTGTTGAATTGCTTCTATCTTGAAAGTATTTAGACGTGAAGCACTGCTAACTGAAAGTTAAATTTTGCATTTTATTTAGTCTCATAATAAATACAATTATCATTTTCCTCCAGTGATTTGTATCCCACAGACCATTTATAAAAATAATTAAGGCTGAATGTAAAAGATGAAATACGCGTAGGGTTTTTTAATAAAAGGCTAGTGTTTAGACCAAAAGCGAAGGCTGGGAGATGAGGACCTGTGGCTGCTTGTCCAGGGATCTACTCTTCTTGTCTCAGCGCACACATGGCAGCTCACAACTGTCTGCATCTCCAACTCCATGGGATCTGAAACCCTATTCTGGCCTCTGTGGGTACCAGAGATGCAGAGATGTGTGTGGTGCCTAGATATGCATACAGTAATAAATCAATACACATGAAATTAAATCATAAAAAGTTTAAAAGTAGCTTAATGCTTGAGGCAGTGCTAAGTTTGCTTGTTAGAAGGGAGATGGTTAACTGAATCATATGGTTTATTCTGGAGGAGCAGACACGCTCTCACACACCCATGACAGAGAAGCTGCCTTTAAATGGTAAGTTATTAAGCTTGAGGTCCAGAAATATTAATTTTTGGAAAACCACAGACTGAGCACACAATTTGTCCTTTGGTAAGAGGACTTGGGTATGTACCTAATCTTATAACCTGTTATGTCATATTTGCTTGATATCCCTGGAAGATCTGCCTTTATTCTGAAGGAAAGGAGAGGATCTGGTGAAAGTGGGATGGAGGGGAGGAGCGAGAGTAAGTTGATGTTGGGATGTAATATAGGAAAGAAGAGTAAACTTAAAAAAAAGCTAAACAGAGAAAAATACAAGTAATTAAGGGCCAAGTATTAAAAAAATAACAAAAATAACAAAAAACCAATATTACCTTTGTCTTGGTAGCAAAGTATAGTAATGGATTTTCTTCCAATTATTTGCTATTTATTTTATATGAGCTATTAGGTATTCTTCTAAACGAAATAGGTCTAGAGAGTTATTTTATGACTTATAAAGTCTGGAATAAACAGATGACTTTGTAAGTCATTTGGCCTTGGTTTAAGAAGATTCTTATTCCCTGTTTTGATTCAGTCATTAACAAGCATATTATATTCCTTCCTATATTCAAGTATTTGTGCATGAAATTTGTAAAGTACATCATACTGAATTATAATTAGTTATAACTGTTTTTTGGTATATTTAATTGTCATGATAAATTTCTTTCAAAAATATATCATTTTATCAAATTATGCTTGATCACTAACTCAAGCATATATGGTAATCCCAGCATATTGGATGGTGCTAGTCAAGAATCAGGGGTGGGAAAGTGTAGCCTTGGGTGTAGGAAAGCCAGAGCTGGTTCAGGGGTCCCCAGGCCTGCATGAGGCCGTGAATCTGGGGTCCACAGACACTTGGACGTCCAGGCACAGCTGGGAGTTGCAGAAGAGCTGGGAATGGAGACACGGGCAGGGATGATTGTCCTTAGCTTGATGGTGGTAGTATTGGTGGTGGTCGTGGCTTGGAGTGCTGAGAGACCTGTGGGAGATTTGGCTGAGTCTCTGTAGGCAAAGGTCTTCTTTATAGCTCCCGACAGGTGGATCTTAGTGAAAAGAGACAGTCCATGGTCCTAAACAGTTTATTGTCTTAGGGAAAAGTAGATACATAAAGCCAAACCCCACTTTCTCAGGGTGGGCCTGAGTTTAAATATCTTTTCAGAGAGCAATGTCTGCGGAAGGGAAGCTTATTGGCTGAGTCCTCCCGGTCTCTAGGAACCTCATCAGCATGGAGAACTCTGTTACGGACCTAGGTGACTGTGGTCTTTTCCTACTGTCTTGGTCTGAGATGTTAGGAATGTCTCATCTACATGTGGAAGGTCTTTGGGCATTGCTCTTATGTGACTAATGGCCACTATTCTCTTGAAGGGGGTATGGGGTGGCTACATGATAGGGGCCTAGTTCTGGGAGCAGGCAAAGCTCCTACTGTCCTTTCAGGGTTTCCAGGACTTCTAGCCTTTAGCTCTACTTTACCAGGCTTCCTCTCAGGGCCGTTCACCCTGCACCTTTCTTGTTATCTATAATGAGGGAAAATCTATTTGTTGTAATAACCCGATGTCTATCGTGGGAAATAGCAGCCAAACAGTTACCTTCTAATCTTCATGGTCTTTTCTAAAACTATTATTATTAAAATAAATAATATAAAGAATTTTGAAAGAAAAATAATCTTGAAAATCATTGAAAAAGTATAAATAATTCTAAAAATTCAGACTCAATAACTAAATGTGTTAGAGCAGCTGAAAAAGCCTGGAAGACATTACGATTCTAAGTGAGCCAGTATGTTCTCTATCTACTTGTATGAACAACGGAGCAGAAACTTGGACTTGGTCAAGTAAAAAAGTAACAAAAGTCAGAAAGAAGTAACAAAGAATAATTAGCAATGGGATACATGTGTATATAATACATGTGTATAATTAAAAATTGTACTGAATGTAGTCTAGTTCACAAAATTGAGCAGGGTAGGAGTCAGGGTAAATAGTAGGAAACATTGTTGTCCTGAGATAGTAAGGTAAGATCTCTGAATCCCATCAATTTTATCATTTTGATGGATTATATATTAAATTAAAATAAAAAACTACCTATAAGACATGCTTATTATTTCAGTCAGTTTTCACTTCAGTCTCCATTACCTTTCATAACATTTCCTTACATTTATTTGCAAAAATATATTGTTAAAGCGATATTTGTTATAGTGAGAATCCACATTTCTATAAAGGTATGAATTTAATTTAATGCCATTTAAGATATATTTAAGATAGACTATACAATGAAATTATTATTTAGCAATATAACTTAAGTAACCAATTCTTAATCAAGTTGGAAATTAAAATTATTTCATTTTTATATATTTCTACGATGATATATTTGATAATTTAAGTGCAAAGCTACTTTTATTATACAACAGTGACATAGGTGTAAATAGTACTAGCAGTTGACAATGTCTTATTTAAATGATTCCTATAAAAGTAGCTAAGATTCCTGCCCTTTTGATTCCACCAGCTCTGACAGGCATTCCAAACCCACAGGCATATAGTTGGCCCTGCTAAAGCCCACTGAGTCTCAAAACACGACAAAAATAAATAAATACAGAAAAGGAAATGGCAAAAAAGGAGAAGGGAGGTGAGGAATGCCATGGAGTCGATATGCGATAGCAATCAGAATGCATCTCATAAAAAAGCTTACTCTTCCCAGCTGTCAAGAAACGTCCATAGTTCCTTGTACAAGAAGTTTAATCTAGCAACATAGCTGCTCTGGCAAGGGATCACATACAAAGACCTTCTAGGTCTGTGTCATACAGCTAAAATGACACACTTTTCAAATCACTCTGGTTAGAATACAGACATGTCTTTAGTACATACATTTAATCCCAAACAATGAAGGTGAAGTTAGTCTGTAGAAGGAAGCAGCCATGTTTGAAAGTGACCTCTAATTGAGAGGCAAACAAAGTGATGAGTCAGAAGAATTTTGACCTAATGAGTCAGAGATAAGACACACCCCACACTCATCAGAACAAGCAGGAAATACTTAAGAGCAGTGCTTAGTGGTTTAGGAGGGAGGGCAGTGCAGTGAATGCAGTTCAGTTGAGTTCATGCAGTGCGATTTAGTGAGGTTAGTACAGTACAGCTCCTAGAATCCAGAGAAAGTTTTTCTAAGTAGAGCAATTCAATCAGAAGCTGAGAGAAGCCAGTTTGAATCACTCATCTTGGAGAGAAAATATAAGTCAGACCAGCTGCACTGAACCAGCCAGCTAAACTTCAGAAAGAACTAGAAAGGGTGAGCTTATTACGCAGTATACCTGTAAGATGACAATTACAGTTGGCAAATAAAAATTACTTTTAAAGGTCTTCAGCTAGTGGTGGAATTTTGTGCATACCAACGTGCTCCATAATGATTGTATGTCTGGTCCAACTTTTGGGGGATTTTACATGCTGTCAAAATCTCAGTGAGCATATATGTTCAAATATCTTCTTCTGTCTAGAAAACCATATTTTCTTAAAGTCACCCACCACCTCAGGATATAATAACTCACTCCTTTATTCATACATCAGTGCATTCTTGCAGTAGATAGTAACACAACAAACTAGTTTAACTACAATATTTCTACATATTTGTAGGCTTAAATAGTTGTTAGAGACTGTGCCACCAGTAATATTTTAATATTATGATAGTACCAAAATTTACTTCTCCTGTCAAGAAAATTTTAAATATGTTGGACTTCTTTTGAGTTTGGTTAATAGTAACAACTCATAAAACCCAAAGAGTAATGACATCATTAACCTTGTCTATAAATTTTATAAGGTCAAGAGCCTCTGAAATTTTTCTTAGTCATCTCTGATGATGAACTTTTGATTAAACGTTTACAAATAACTGTTTCAAAACTTTTCTTTACATTAAAGCTCACCACTTATAAGTAATACCATATATAAACATGACCTAAGGAAATACACTTCTTTAAAATGTTTTTCTTGTTTGTTTTAGATAGTAATGCAAAACTTACACAGTCACAATACAATAGTGTCCGCTCTCCACCTTTCTCGGTTCATCCTGACAGGGAGCCTTTTCGCTAGAACACAGCTTGAACCAATCAGTCCCAGTCTGAACATGGAAGGGATGTAGAATATCCTCTGTCTCTGGATTCTACACTCTGTTCTCCCCACTCCTTAGTCACAAAGAAGGCAGAGAGATCGGCTTCTCTGTGTGACTCAGCAGTGAAGGAAGGGCACTAAAGCGAACCTGGAGGCAGTCCCAGAACTCAACAGATAGAGTCTATTTTTTATCTTCTGTTTCTGCCACCTTGATGCAAGCCACCCCCAACTTTGTTCCAAGGCTGTTGTAAAAAGAAACCAAGATGAGAAAACAGAAATTAAAGCGGTAATCTGGAAGTCAATCTGTTAATTTAATTCTAAACTTCTGTTTTCCAAACACTCAGGATTATCGGCTAAGATTTATGCATTCATATTTTTAGATTATTGTAAAGAACATGATTAGAAAAAAATATGATATGTTAAGTAGTGCACATGGATAAATGTTGTATACAGGAATCAAATGAATACACTGAATGAACCATTTTGGATGTGAACAACTAGAAAACTTCATTTGCTAATGTTATATTATTATTAAATCAATGTATCATTTACATCAAGACTTTCTCCTAAACATTTCTCTAAACTTTGATTTCTAAAAAACTGTCATGTTTTAAAAGCAATGTATACATTTTTAGTTATGACAGACTAATATATTAACTACTATAAATAATAAAAATAAATTTTTGTGGACTTTATTATGCTTTCTCTAATTGAAAATGTAATTTGACTATATATGTATTTATACATATGTCAAGATTAGAAAAATGGTAATTTTAAGCATATGGACTCCTTTCTATTATCAAGTATTTTAGTTAAAAAGTAAAATTAAATGTATGATTATATTTTGTTAATTAAGCAAAAGAAGTCTTGTTCCTTAGGCAGAAACTGACATTTAGGAGCAAGATACTCACATAAATAATTCAAGAGTTCACTATAAGAGACTGTAAATTATTACCAAGTGCTAGCTCAACAGATGACATAGAGTATCTCTGTGGTAATTAATGTGCTGACAAGGAAACCGCTCAATTTTATCTGAATATTTGTCTAATGACTGTCCTGGGAACCGATGAAATGGTTCAGTGGTTAAAAGTACTTGCTACTCAGACAGAGGACTGGCATTCCATTCCCAGCACACACATGGAGTCTTTTAATCGCCTGCAGGGATCTCTGATTTCAGGCTATCTGAAGCCCTCCTCTAGTTTCTGCAGACACTAGGCATGTAGGTGGCATGCATCCATGCACAAACACAAGATAACTCATACACATCAAAAAGAAAAGGTCTATCCTGCATGTATTGTTTGTTAAGCATATTTTTCTTATTTAAAAATTCTAGATAATTTATTAAGATGTAAATTCATATATATTTAAGCTGTCAAATCATCCGTAACTATTTTGCTCTTTTAGGATGTGCTTACATAATGAAAATATATGAAAAACCTTTGTCATCAAAAACCAGTTTAATTACAGAAGAAATAATGGTTAGAAGTATAAATTGTGATGTCTGGGAACTATACCTTTGAAACATTAAAGTTTTTATTGGATTAAATGTTGAACCACCATTAACTAATAAATCTCAAAATAGGTTCATGCTAAGATAAGAGAATATGAACAAATCTTCCTATAGTGTTTTTTTTTTTCTTCCTGTAACATTTATTATTTAAAAGGAAACTGTAGAATGACAATTATCTAGATGGAAAATGTCTATGAGTTGCTATGGAGACATGAGCAAAAGGTGGAAGAGGAAGTATGTAAAGTGGCCAATGAGACTATCAATTTGCTCCTCAGAAAGTTATATGTCTCAAAATGCAGCATTTACATCAACCTTTTGTTTCAAATTGAACAATTTTATTTTAAAAAACAAAAATAAATTACAGATTTTAAACATTTATGCATGAAAGTATGTGAATACATTTTTGTCAGTACTTTTTTTTTAAAGGTTTGATAGTATGCATTAAGATCTTGCTAGTTACAATGAGCATAGAGTACATGTAAAACAAGATGTAACCTGGAAATAGTCAATGTTTTCTTGGTGTGTAAGGAGTAAACATAATAGTTTTTTCTTTTCTTTTTTCTTTTCTTGAACTTCACACAGTCTGTGAGTTGTTTCTGGGGTTTTCAGAGCTTTCTGGGGGTTAGTATCCAATTATCAGTGACTGCATATTTGTCTGTTCTTTTGTGACTGGGTTATCTCACTCAGGATGATAATCAACCTTTTTTAAACTAAAAATTTTTAACTAAAATTCCTATTCTAATTCCCTCTTTATTCCTTATTAATTCTGCATTCTATTCCTTAGTAGAATCCCCACAGCCAGATTTCTTACTAGCTACCTAAACCCTGTGGCTATGACAGTTTTGCATTCTGGTTCTGAATTACTTTATTCCTGATAATAGTTTCCAGCTCCTTCAAGTTGCATGAAAATTTTATAATTTCCCTTTTCTTAACAGCTGAATAATATTTCATCATAAAAGTATATCACATTTTATTATCTATTCATTAATTTATGGGCATCTAAGATGTTTCCATTTTTTGCTATTATTGGTTGAACAGCAACAAACATGGTCTACACAAGATCTAGTGTCCTTTGGGTATAATCCCAAAAATATTGTTTAATAGTTTGTTGAGGAAACTCCACATGAATTTCTACAGTGGCTTTATGGGTTTGCACTTTTACCAGCAGTATACTAGTGTTCCCTTTCCCCAACATAATCTGTAGCATCTGCTATCATTTCTTTTATTAATCTTGGCAATTTATTACTGGGAAAGATAAAATCTCAAAGTGGTTTTAATTTACATTTACCAGAAAGCAAATGATTGAAAAATATTTATTTATGTTTCGTTAATTTAATTTAATTTATTTATTTACAATCCAGGCATTGCCCTTCCCCCTGGTTCCCCTTCCCACGGTTCATCATCCCATTTCTCCTCCCTCCTGTATCCAAGAGGATGCTTCTCCACCACCATACCTCCCCTCTCCCCGGGCCCTCGAGTTTGTGGAGGATTAGGTGCATTTTCTCCCACTAAATCCAGACCAGTCAGTCCTCTGCTATATATGTGTCAGGAGCCTCTGACCAGCTCTGCTGTGCAGTCAGCTTGGTGGCTCAGTGTCTGGGATCCCACTTAATTCAGACTGCTGGTCATCCTTTGGGGTTGCCCATTTCTGCTGCTTCTGATCCTTCCCTTAATTCAATCATAGTAGCCCCTGACTTCCAACCTATGGTTGAGTGTAAGCATCTGCATCTGTGTCAGTCAGCTGCTTGTTGGACCTCTCAGAGGACAGCCTTGCTAGGATCTTGTCTGTAAGCATACCATAGCATCAGTACTAGTGTCAGGCCTTGGTGTTTCCCCTTGAGGTGGTTCCCCAGTTGGGCCCTGGTCACTGGACCACCTTTCCCTTAGTCTTTTCTCCATTTTTCTCCCTGAACTTCTTTTAGACAGGAAAACTTCAGGGTCAGAAATTTTGACTGTGGATTGATAACAGTATTCCTCCACTTGGGGCCCAGTCTATCTACCGGAGGTTGACTGTTTATTTTTATACCTCCCCCCCTTTTTTTTTACATTGCATTATTTGATTTCTTTTAAGTCAGTGTATTTAATTATTCGTATGATGTAAGTGCTAGCTCTGTCAGATGTATAATTGTAAGGATTAATTGGTAATTGTGACTGTTGCAGGAATATTATGTTTCTAGTTATCTTATTTAATAGTATTGTGATTTCTAGAAATTTTTTTTTCTTTCCTTGTTTTAGAACACAATTTCAGGTAGCTCAGGCTAGCCTCAAATTTACCAAGTAGTTAGGAATAACCTTGGACCTTTGATCTTCTTACCTCCACCCCCAACTCTTAGGACGAGGGGTATGCCACTATCAGTAAGATGTTTTAACACATTGCCCTCTACCTTCATTTAAAGAAAGGGGAAAATACACATAAATTAAGATTCTCAACATTTTTGCACCTTGGTGGCTTTAATCATGTTTGTTTTGTTTTACCATACAGCCTTTCAAGTATAAGTTCATCCAAAAGTAGGAAAGAACAATTTCAGTGCTCCATGAGAGATCAAATGCTTACATGTGTTTTAAAAATCCATACTAACTTTTACTTGTGAACATATAGGGATATTTCCCTATAGCATGAGAAATTTTGATAAGTTTGAAACCCAATGGTTTTACTATATTAAAAAAAGATTTTAGGATACATTATAATTTTTATATAGTTTAACAATACATTTTTAACATAAAAGCCAGATTTTTTTCTTATTCTGTTGTGATGAAGAATCTGGGTTATAGAAGGGTTTAGAGTTTTGCCTGAAGTCCAAAGCCTGCAAAAGACAGAGCCAGGAGTAACAGCCATTTTGTCCAGTGTTAGCATCTTTGGACCCATTTCCATATTCAATGGGTATAGACTTTATACTACAAGTGTGTGTATGCAAGTAACCTTATATACTGCTCTCTACAGAACGCAGATATATATTCCATGACCATATCTCACTGGACTGTAAAGAAAACTCCATGTGTTTGCAGCACTGTAGAACAAAGATTAAATAGGAGACATTCAGAAATGTCAATATCAGTTATGCTTAAAGGAAAGGCATTTTATCAGCAGAAAGAGTGATTAATTTAGTATTCATATGTGAAGTTAATGAAAAAGAAAGCCAGTTCTGAGCATATTATAGGTTACCAAGACCAAGGGTCATTTTGTTTTTTCCTCTTAAATTATGGCTGACATGCTGAACCACTGTTCCATTGGAGTCTAAACTTTTACTTTGTAAATCAAACACAATATAACATTGGAAGTTCAGCTCATCGAAGTTGGCAGAGTTTAATTAATTTAGACATAGGATCATAGCCACTTTCATCCTTTGAAAAAAATGGCTTCTCTGTGGTGGTGGGTATCATAAAAGGTGGACGAGTAAAGGAAACAATAGCCTTTGTCCTGTTCTTTCCTTGACTTCTTTCAGTGCTTCTTCCAACTCTCAATGAATACTCATATGCAGTTATTGGGATAGTATTTTATTTGAATTCTGTATTATAGACTCAAGCATAGATATATCCTTCCACAGAAACAGGTTTGTTTTCTAGTTTGTAATGTTAATAAAAAAATGAAATCAAACTATTACCAGGTTTTCTGTATCTTCATTAGTGTAAGTTAATAATTTTCATGTTGTATTTTTGGTACTGAATTATCTAAAATAAAATTAGATCTCTGGTGATTTATTCAATCATAATTAAATATATCATATATTAAATTAAATATATGTTATATTGTATATATATATATCATAAAGTAATATATAAATTGTTTCTCTCATATCACATTAAAAAGTTTACCATATGAGTAGCAACTTATTTTAAACATGTATATTCTCTGAGTGGTCACATGAACAGCATTAAAAGACATATAACCTATTTATTTTTCTGCATTAAGATTCTTTATATAAATTTTATAGTATCTTTCCTGGTAATACTGTAAGGTTAAACATTTATGTTAAGATTGAGTTTTTAGACAAGAGGTTCAGAGTTACAGTATGGCCACATGAAATCCGAATCTGATTATTTGCCAGGCTGGGCTTGGTGCCTAGATCACCAACATTCCCGCTATAACTGCAAGATTCTAAGAAAACCCATAAATTATTACACAGTATGAATTTCAGAACAAAGCTCGGGCACCATCCTTGCTAGCAGACATCTGATACAAAATACTGAATCAGTGAAAAAAAGAGGATGACAGGTAACTCACGGTCACTGTAACAGAGCTGCGGAGTGGCTCCATTTCCTTCCCTTTGACTTCCGTTGCCATTCAGAATGGGTTTGAAGAGGTCTAACTTGAAACTCTGCCATGAGTTCCATCAGAAATACTGTTAAAGCGATCCATACTGACCATAAAACGAACCGTTTGCCATCGTAAGTTGGAAAATACTTTTATGTGATTAGTAGAAAAATTGCCAAGAGCACTATTTTATGTATGGAAATGTTAATTCACCACTGGAAAAAGCATACATCTTCTGACCTAATTCATACCCGGGTCACCCAAGGGTGCAGAGTGCCAGAAATGCTCCTGAGTTTGCTCAGCTGTCACATATACCACCCAATATACATTGACACAGAGGCTTCTTAGTCATGAGTCTAAGACCTTCTTATAGGGCTTTTGTTGCCATGCCTGCCTGTTAGACATGTTACCTTGTGCCATAAGCATGCTTGTTTATGCAGTTAAACGATTATTCTTACATCTGGGTACTGGATCCCCCCAAAAGAGATGACCTACCTGTTAAAACAAAAAGAATGTTCACTGTTCTCACAATGTCACCCCACAGGCAAACTCTGCCAAAGGTGCACTGCTTTCCTTGAAAGAGATAAGGATGGGTTCATGTCCCCTGCTGGTTAATGGAGCCTCCGAAAACTCCAGGAGAAGCACACAAGGTGCAGAGAGAGAAGAGCAGGGGAACTGACAGCTCTGGCTAGATTCACTAGAACTTTCTTAGTGGATTGTGTGTACCAAAGATCAGATAGAAATTGTCTAGAAACGTAGCTTGTTATTTTCTTCTATGTATAAGGACAATGAGTTGCTTCGTGTACATCTGCATTTTACTTCTCCAAAATCTATTTTCATATGACATACATGTATGTACCAGACACACACTAAACATTCAAAAACCACCCTAATCCTACAATAACAAATCCTGTTTTTTGTCCTTCATTTGTATCTTTTTAGTTGCAGCATGCTCACGGATTTAAAAAAAAAAATCATCAAACGGAATAGCTATTTGGCTAATATGTTAAGATTAGCTCTTTCAATCCATTTAATTCATTTTGTCATTTCTAAAGTTTACACAAATTAATGTATTCCATGCTGAATGAGAACACTCAGCCTCTCTTTGATTTACTGACATGTTGAAAAAATGCTTCTTTTATAAATAAATGAAATATTTCTCTTGCTTTACTCTTCAGGACAACATTTTCAAGCTGCAGGACTCACATTTTGAAAATGGTCGTGGGAAGAGTCCTTATGACCCCAAACTACTGACTGCCTCCCTTCTCATAGGTATGTAGCCATCAGCTGATTAACTCGTGAACCTTTTGTCAGGAGGAGAATATCACCTGTGATGTTCACAAATACACTTTTGTAATGGAAAAACAAATCACTAATTGTTGACTTGTGTTTGCCCTATTCAAGCTGGATCATGTTTGAGAAGACAGCTCATCTGTGACTTCAGAATAGTTTACTAAATCATTGTACTTCCTTGGTTAAAGTTTAATTCTTTTTTAAGCATATTTCTTTCATGAAAAACTAGAGTAAAATTTTTGAGATATGGTTAAAAGCAAATGGCATTCAGTGTATCATGAAAGTTGTACGTCAAAAACAATTGTTTCAACATTTGGACAACTTCATCCACAAGATGAAGCCAAGGGGTGGGATAGCTGGCAGAGACTCCCTTGTGGTATTTTATGTGACTAACTGGAGAATCTTGTCATATGTGTGAGGAAGGAAAACATTCTATCATATGTTCTCTGGCTTTGGCATCTCCTTTGCTTAAACACTAGCAGAAGGATGTAGGTGACTTCCTTTTTCCTTTATGTGCACCATCTCTTTTCTGCATGTTTCTTGTTTATCTCTGTGGCAGAGGACTGGAGAATGCTTAAAAGTACAGCGGGTAAATAGAGGTGGGAAAAGTCAGAGTGTCGGTGTGTATTGAAAGGTGAAGTTTCTAGACAGACCTATAAATATCTGAAAACTGGGCTTAACTAAAGACAAAGCTAAAGTAAGGAATCATGCGGTGTGTTCCTCCTCATCTGGCCTCCTTCTATTCTTCATGAAGTTGATTTTTGTACTCACGAAAATAAAACTCTACTCATATAAGCAACTGCATTAACCCCAGAGAAATATGTTCACTATTGTCCAGTGTTTACTTTATCACTAACCTTTGCTCCCTTTAGAATAAAACATTGTAATATAAATTACTCCTTTACAGCCTTTCGATCTTGATCATTCTAATCCATTTGATCCATTAATGAAACATCTTTAAAAAAATAAAAAAAAAACTTCTTAAACCTGAAGAGAAACTGTATACTTAGGAAACTTATAATTTCCCCTGTTCAGGGGTAACCCAGTGTCTACACATGGATGCCTTCCTCATGCAATCTGAAAGTTGTCTTAAACAATGAGGAGGAATCTTACCTTGTTCTAACTTGTGATCTGTATTTATTTAAATTGCACAGTAAAAAAATGAGAAATATTATTGAAAAAGCCATCTGTAAAACTGTGCCTAAAGCTGTGTGAGCCTGTGGTCTGCTCCTCAGAAGGGATTTGCTTATTTATTTTATTATTCCACTGAGAAAGGATGATGACAGTTGGTGTTACATAGCTCCTATGGTATGCAACCACACAAAGTCCGCGAAGGAAAAGAGACTCCAAAGTTTGGTTTTATATTAGGGTTTCTTTGAAAAAGATGTATAGGTTGCTGAAAAGGAAAGGAGCAAGAGAGAACTTCAGCAAGATGTGGCTGAGAAAGAACAATAGATCTTTTAGAGATGCAGGCTTTCCATGAGAGTTCATACCTAAGATACTCACTACAGCAAAAACGTGACGAGAGACATTCAGAGGAAGGAAATGTTTATCAATCAAGCAAACTCAATTTCTGGATCTTTTAAGAAACAAAACATGCAGAAATAACAACAGCCTCTTTCATTTTTGGTAAAATCCCTTAAGATATTCACTATGGCATATTTAAAATGCTTCAATGATTCGGTATTGGAGTATTGAGGGGTCCCTGGAAGGCAGTGCCACAGATTGCATGGGGGAGTCAAGGACAAGTTGGGGAGTTGCTTCTCTCCTACCATGGGAGTTGTGGGGATTGAACTCAAGTGGATGGACTGGTGGCAAGCCTTCTTCTCCACTGGCCCATTATTCCCTTCCATGCAACACCATTTTGATTCAAGAGCTATTATTAGACCTTTTCTGTGGCTGTTTGCTTTAGATGCACATTGCAAATTTTCCTTTTCCTAGTACCTTTCTTTGTTGAATTTTTAGGTATTTTCTGTTATACTGCTTTATTGTGAATTTTAGTTTTAATGTGACTCATGAATTTTATGGGTCTTTTAAATACAAATACGTCTTCATTAACCAAACTTGAGTGTAGAGTCCTAGGTACTCTGAAATGCAAAGGAGGTACTTTACAAACCAGCAGGTAGGCATGTGGAAGTTCTGGTTTCTCTCATAATGAGTATCCCTCCTCAGACCAGCACATAAATGAGAAAGTTTAAGTCCAATTGTCTACAAATCTAGGTTTCACTCAGAACATCTCCGAATGTATCTTAACAGAAGATATTTTAGTTAGCAGATGGAATTTATACTTGCAACACCAGTATGAAAGTGTTCAACCAATAGTAAATGTTAAACCTAATGGACAGTTATAAATGGAGTTTATACAAACTATCAAAGGTTAGTAACCTCTCTACAAAATGTCATGGGTTTTGAAATGTTAACAACAGACAACTAGATTTTTTTTTTTCCTTGATGGGAGGCATAGCTACCAAAGTGCCCAAATCCAAATTACATCCTCTAAAAATTTTAAGTCACCTTAATAAAGTTATTTTTTTTCAAACTTTTAAAGTAATGGCTGTATGGCAGAATTTATTTTTAAAGTATCTCTTAGTTTCCCCACCTGCAGGTATTTTTGCCTTTGTCTAAAATATCCTTATTAAAGATAGCATTTGTTCCCTGGCTCAGTATAAATACCAGGTGTGAACAGAGCGCAGGAATAAAACCTAGTACTTTGTACACTAATTAAATAGTAACTCACATTTTCATGATAGAAGGAATAGCTAACTTGAGAGCAGTTTCGTGTTCTCAGTGAAATCTCTCCCAGGCAATTCAGAACTAAGAATTTAGAAATATTCCACCAGGAAGGAGTGTTGCTTTAAGCTGGGATTCTGCCTTGCCTCGGGGAATAAAACATAATTTGGCACGAAAACATGTGCTCAGTGGGTATTAGAACAAAAAAAGGTACTAACGTGATGAGATAGAATTGAGAACAGGATGCGAACCTCTCTGAGCCTTAGTTCTCTGCTGTGTAAAAGAGTATGCTTGGCTAATCCCACCAGCTTCTTGACAGGGCTAAATGCTGCCTTGTTAATAGAGTGCTGCTGATTTCTGCATTTCTGAAAGTACATAAAGCATGTCCAGACAAAAACGACTCATAATAGCTGTCCATGAGGAAGCTGGACAGCATGGTTGGTGCCCAAGACGTTTTATCATTTATCAAGGTACCATGTGAACGCAGAGAGCTATCAGCTCTTAAAAGAACTGCCTAGAGAGCAAACATAGAACCCATGTGTTGCTATAGAGACAGTGTTCAGTAAGAAGGAAGATGTCAAACATTTTTGGTATCCTACTGCTAGACTCTAGGTCTCATTCCTGTAGTGCCTGTTGGGAATGGAAAAGGAGAGAGATAAACGTCGTTTCTTCTTCTGTTTCTCATTACCCACTCCTCTGTGACTAGGATTTGCTTAAGGTGTTAACAACGTAATAGCCTGGCCTTTTCGTTTCTCTGATACTTGCACAGGTTCATGTCACCCTGCTCACCTGTGCCAGGAATGCTGCAATTTCATCAGGAAATTTATTTTTCCTTCTTCAGTTTCACCTCACCACACCCTTCTTAGAAATTGTAATCCGAGATATTAGCTGATCTAAGCCACATTGTTCCTTCATGTTGAGCTGTGAACAGCAATTGGAGACAGCATGTGAAGATTTGTTTTTAACACACACCTCTCAGGGAAGTCAGCTGTGGTGGATATGGAGGTCAGAGAGCTGTTTTCATTCATCCCAGTAAATCAAGCTTCCTTCAAACACAGCTTTCAAAGGTCACCACTAAGACAGAACGGACATGTACTTGAATAGTCCTCATGGCCTTTGGCACATTCTAGACAGTTTAGCTCCATCTGTCAGAGCTGTGCATCATCGTTCGATGTTTTTGAGCCATCAACTTTCCATGTATATTTCTTTACACAGATGCTTTAAGTTTTTGCTGGTTAGACCGTGCCCAAATCCTTGAGTGTATTATTCTAACATCAGCTTAACAAAACTGGACACATTCCATCTTTTCTTTCACTAGAGACAGCTCAAGGACACATATCAACAGTAATATCACTCAAAACAGGAAAAATGTGTGTGTGTGTGTGTGTGTGTGTGTGTGTGTGTGTTTCAGTAATGTGAATCTACAATGCATGTTAACACTATAGTCAAGAAATTGTGAACAGATAATTTGATTACTTCACAAATTGCCTAGAAAGGACAAAACTTCCATTTTGTTTTATTGTTATACTTACCTATTCCCTCACATAAGCTATTGGGCATTATGTAAACTCAAAACTACCTAGATCATCCTAGTGTGCCATAAACTATGGCTCAATTGTAGTACATTCAAATGTATTAACTGGCATAGACAAGGATTGGTATTATATGTTGGCTCAGAAACCACCAAAAATTGTAAGAAGAGGGCATTCTTCCACCTAGATTATCAGCCAAAGCAACAAAGATGTTACATCTGCTGTGTAACCCTCACCCATAATAAGAATCCTCACAGAATCTCAGTAGAGAATTGTATCTAAGGCTGAAAGCACAAAACAGCGATTAAGAATGAATACGGATAAGAAGAAATTATGCCCTGAAATGCCTCACAATTACCTGAAATGATCCATTTCCCAAAACTTAGTCTCTGGCAAAAGGTAATATTGGGTAAAAGGTGGTTTTCCCTGGATGCAGGCAAGTGACCGCTAAACCTCACCCACTCACTTGTTCAAAAATTAATTTTTAAATGTAGTTACCTTCTCTGTAAAAAATGGAGTTCTTCTGCTTTGTCCAAATTGTCTTCCTGTCTGTTGAGAACATTGGAAGACTATCAGTCTCTCCTGATTCTTTCTCTGATGCTAAGTTTTTTCATATTTATATATCCCTTCACTTTAGACAGTGAACAAGAGAAGTAATCTCAACCACGTAACTCAAAATTCAACTATCTCTAATACCTCAAGTAATTGGCTATAGCCATTTGATTTAACCAATAGTTTTAAATTAATAAACAAGATTTGCACAACAAAAGCTTGTAAATGTGAGAATTTCCTTGTAAGCCTAGACCAAATTTAACATTACAATACATAGCAAGAGATCACACCTCTACATCATGACACTGTATTTCTCCCATGTCTGATATAGGATCCTGTTGGGTATGATTAACCTACATTAACTAGCATTGCTCAGTTCCACATTTTGCAATTTTACTTTCACAATATAACATCAGAAGAATGTCAAAAACTCATTTTATGCTTTAGAAATTCCAAGACAAAAAGAGCACAAAATGTCCACTCATGAGGCTTGCATCCGGGCCAGAACTCCAACTTGTCATATAAAGTTTTAACCAACATCCTCTTGTTCTTGCTGATGAAAAAAAAAAACCCAAAGAAAGAAACAAAAAACAAATGAGACAAATATCTACCAATACCTTGTTAAGGTTTAAGGTATTGATTTTTAATGAAAAGATAAATATAGAGGAGTTATAAGGAATTATAAGCATTCAAGTATTCCAAAAAGCCTCTGAATGAGTGCCTTCTTTATAGTGTTAGGCTTCTATCTGGCAAAACAGTACTCTATCATAATTTATGTGAATAAATCATATTTCTACTTAGCATTTAATTAAGGAGGAAAGTACAAGATATTTAAGAATTCCAAAGATACCATAAATAGGATGATTTATGAGTATTACTAATAGTACTATGATTTTGATTAATAGCTTGTAACATATTACGGTGTAACCAACAATTTGCTTACCTTGAGTCGCAGTAATCTAATTTTAAAGTTCATTGAAAAAGAAAAGAAGAAATGCAGTTCTAAGGAGACCTTTTTTTTGCTCTTCTTCAATGTTTTCAAGACTCTTCAAAGAGTCAGAAAGCTAAACATGTAGGGGAATGCCAGGGTGTTAGGTGAGAGTGGGTTAGTGGGAGAGGGAGCATCCTCATAAAAGTAGGGGGAGAAGGAGGGAAGAGGTGGGAACAGGGAAAGAGTATAACATTTGAAATGTAAATACATAAATAAAAAAATTACTCAAAAGCAAAATAAATAGACACGCACACAAGTAAAAGAAAGTTAGACATGGTGGCACACACCTTTAATTCCAGCAATCTTGAAGCAGAAGCAGGTGGATCTCTTTCATTTTGAGCTCAGCCTGGTCAGCATAAGAAATTTGAGGCCAGACAGCATTTAATAGTGAATCCTTGACACAAACAAACAAACAAAATAAATAAATATGCCAGAAATGCGAAGTTTCACTGACAAAGCTGATTTGGGTTACATTACTGAGAATATCTGTTTTGTTATAAAGCTTCTGTGAGTGAAAAGTTAAGTAAACAATAATATATAATAATGATATTAGCTAAATATTCCCGAAGTATTTATTCCAGAAGACTGACAGATAATTTTGTATTTATCTAATAAAGAAGTATATGGAAAATGATTGATATATAAACATTTAACTTGCTTCTCTATGATCTCTTTACTTTGTGACTATTCTCCAGTTAATAATTATGAGAACATTAGCCCATCCTAATAACTAAAAGAATATTATTAATGTCTTTTAAATGATTGCGTGTTATTTGTGGAAACATATTTTACTACTTTAGTTATTTTGCTTTATAAATACAGTGATTTACTTCAAGTAGTTTGGCAATTACATGTTATCTAGAAGAGAGAATGAGATGCTTTCTAGCTCTGTGACAGAAAACATAAATTTGGCAATCTGCATTTCATTGAAAGGCCCATGTTTTAGCATGGTAGTCTTAGAATTAAGCAAGGGCCTGGATATGAACATTCTCCCTGGCTCCCAAACCATTAAACTGAACACCTTGGCCTTCCTAAAGTGTAAAATAGGGTTGGAAAGCACAGAATGGTACTCAGCCAACGTAACTCTGCTTTCTCGTCCTTTTGTTCCCACCCGTGCCTCTTGTTTTGAGCTCCTAGTAATGACTCTTCCCTAATCAACCTATGACAGAGCGTCCATGCAGGTTTTGTACCAAATCATCAAAAGAAATAGAATCTGAACTCTCTGAGTTCCAACTCGGTTTTCCAGAATTGCTTACTTTTAAGAGCTTTGTTAAATCTGAAAATCTGTTTAGGATTTAGGTTTGGACATTACAATGTCTTATACCATTTTGAAATGTGTTCTATACTAGAAGTATTCAAAGATATAAAGTAAGCTTGGGACGTAGGTAGGTGGATAAAGTAATAGCAAACCAAGTGGGGAAGCAGATTTCTGGTTCTCCAGAACCCACAGAAAAATGTGTCCAGGACTGCAAAGGCCACCTGTAACCCCAATATACAATGAGCAGAATCAGGAAGAACTCAGGGGAGGGAAAGGGGGGACTAGCTAACTCTTTGGACCTGGTAAATTCTAGGTTCTGAAGACCCTTTCTTAGTGAGGGCAAAGTGAAAAGAAATGAAGAACATCATCTGAGTTTAGCTTTGTTTGGGCCTCCACCACATACTTACAGTAATGTGTACATATCCACAAGGAAACACACACACACACATACATATACAGACACACATACACATGCAGACAGACAGACAGACAGACACACACACACACACACATCAGTGCACTATATATGAAAATTTTTCACCAGAAAACATTAGTTTTTTTTACACTAAAGTATTGCAGATCAGTTCTGCTGGAAATTAGTACACCAAACATTTAATTACAATTAAATTAAGTTATGCACATGACGCTTGCAACTATTACACCCTGACAAATAAGGTTCTTTGAGCCATAAAAGCCAATGCAAAATCAAACTATTCAACAAATATAATTCTTAACTTTCATGTTTTTTAAGTCCATCGATGATGAAAATCCAAAATTTCATGTTTAGCTATGCTCACAGAATCCGACTTTCTTCTTATTTCCTGAATGAGAAACACAGCGATGTTCATTTTATAGACCCCTTCTTTCAGGACACAAGGATGGAAGACAAACAGCTTTGCATAATGATGGGAATAACATTTGTCTAAACATGAACATTACGCTATGGCTGCTTTGCTTTCCTTGCCTCCCTTCCATTAATAATATGTGCTTGGTCTCCCTTGTCACAACACAGATGGTGAGTTGTACTCTGGAACTGCCGCGGATTTCATGGGACGGGACTTCGCTATCTTCAGAACATTGGGGCACCATCACCCCATCAGGACCGAGCAGCATGACTCCCGGTGGCTCAATGGTAGGCCGTACGTGTGAGATCACAGGCACAGGACATGTCACCTATTGTTCCTGCAAAGATTTCCTTTACGGGACACACAAGTCACATAAGATTTAGTCAGCTGTTAAGATAATGGTGGTAACGTCACAACCAGGGGTGTGAGAAAATGGGGAAAAAGGAAAAGGAGATTAACGACTGAGGAAGTATTTGTTTTGTGCCAAATATGAAGTTCCTCGGTTGTCAACTAAAGAAAGGTCCTGAAGATACGGAAAGGGAGGCAATGGAAAAAAGATATCGTCTTAAAGGGAAAGCACGCCATATCTCAGGGATAGTCTTTGCCCTCTTGCCTTTGGCCAGTGCTTTGAAAACCTCATTTTAAGGTGTGTCATAATTTAAAACAATTTTTGCTTCCTAAATTCCATTTTAGTGCTTTCAAATTTTCAGATGACTTTTACATCTCTCAAATAAACAGAACCAAAACCAAGCAAACAAATGAACAAAATTAATCTCATTTTAAAAGCAACCAAAGGAAGGCCTACATCTACCCAGTGCAGTGAAGATCTCAGTTTTCCCTGTGTAAAGCACCACTGGTTTAACTCTTGAGGAAAAATAGTTTTTGAAAATTGCTCTCACTTTTTTTTTGTATTTAAGTTATCTCAGCATAGTACAAAATATGCAAAATCTATAAGCTTAAATAAATATAAATATTGTGATTTAGAGTGTAAATTATATATATATATGTAGTTTGATTGTTATATTTTGATTATTGCCTTACCCATGAAATAATCAAATGCTTCTATAACTTTCAATATGATATTGAGACAGTGACTTTGATGACTTAATCTAAATTTTGTATTTCTGTTTTCTTAATCACCTGAAATAATCTGGCTAGTTTCTAATGTCTCATATTTGGAGTCTGACTTGGATGCATAGACATCCTTGATGTATGTAAGTTTATGGTTCATGGTTATCTAGGTTCTCAGAAAAATGCTGGACCATTGTTCTCTGAACATCCACAGTACTTCTTCAGGGAACCCCAGCCTTCCACACTTCTATCATCCATTTGCCCATTTAAAAAGAAAAATCACATCCAGATCTCAGGAAACCTTCAGAGGAGGGTGGAATCATTATTACTTTTAATCAGTCCCTTCAAGTGATCATTCAGAGCATAAAATAGACCCCTAGTCACCCTACTCCACATCTCTTTCCTCCTCTGTCAGTGCTTCTAACTGTACTTCTATTGCTCATGCACTAGTAGCAAAGACACAGACCGTGTCTGTCATGTGATCTCCCTGCCTCTCAATCGAATTGCTGCTTACCTTAATTTACCTAAATAGAATTTATTTTATTGTTCTCATCTCTTTTAGTGCCTTTTATATTTATTGTGTGTATACATGTGTATTCATATGTTTGAGGCTGCACATGCCACAAATTTTGTGCTCTTTGGAGTTAGGACACTTGGAGAGATTGGTTTTCTTCTTCCACCATATCGAGGTTGAGGATCAAACTCAGGCCATCACACCTAGAAGAAAGCACAGAAACCATTTTAAGCCCTCGAGTCATCTATCTTGCCTTCTATTTCTCTTTGCTAAAAGGTCTCCCCCGTGACCTGGAATTTTGATCCATTATGTTATGTAAAAACAAACAAACAAAAGTGCTTCTTTAAGTATGGCTAAGTTCAGTGTCTGCCTGGGACTTTTATCCTCAAGATTTTCCCCCACTGCCAACTGACTTCAACTTAACTTTTTCCAACAGTCTACCTCATGACCTTGTTTTTCAAAGCCTAGCCCTGGTTATCTGAAGCTTTTCATCCAGCTTTATTTAGAATCTGCTATGGAGTATTTTCCACTATAGCAGAAACAGACAAAGAAGTCAAACCAAGTTACTTCCTGCTTTTCCATCTTTCTTCAAATTTTGCTTCTTTTTTTTTTTCAAAAGTTGCTCACTGCTGTTTTAAATATACATAATCATGACAATATTCATGACTGAGTACAAATCTCAAAGTAATAAAATGGCATTTGACGTAGAGTCAAATTTCTACCCTACTTGCAGGATAGGAAATACCGAGATGCCAGCATGCTCTGAAAAACTGGGAATCCCAGTGAGGGACAGAGGAGATGAGGGCTCAATAAAAAGGCATGTTTAGAGAAAGAGAGAGAAAGAAACAGAAAGACAGGGACACAGAGAGACAGAGAGAGAGACATAGAGACACAGCAAGAGATGAGAAGAGATAGAAAGAGACAGAGACAGAGAAAGTCAGAGACAGGCAGAGACAGACAGACAGAGCTGTTGACTACCCAACACCTATCTTCACAGCTAGAATGGTGTGGGGAAGCATGACATCACTAACTGCTCTGTTCTCAAATGGAAATATTTGTGTGGGAGAGAAAATGTTTGTTTTGTTTTGTTATTCAGGAACAAAGCGTCTTTGATCTACTAAGGACCCTGGTACTCTTAGAGGATTTTGCTGTCCATGAGAAACAAATCTGATTAGGAGATGGAATAACACAAAAGAGGATGTAGTATCTATTTCATTTTTATGGCCTTAAGGAAAAAGCCATTGAGCTAAAGTTGCTTTCATGCTGCACACACACACACACACACACACACACACACACACACACACACACACACGTTGACAGCTGACTCTGAAGAATTTACACTGTGGGAAAACAGTCATTGTCTGCAGCTTTGTATGTCATCTCTGGAAATGTGTGGTTCATCTGAGAATTCAGTTATCAGTCTCTCAGCACTAAATGTGAGAACTGATTTTTCCCCCCAAATTAACAGAAAGGTTCCCTCTGACAGGATGCAGAAACCAGATTGTGCTGAGTGTGGGGATGCAGGCATGTTCGTAACAGAACCAGAGGCCTGTGAGTCACACGCTTGGAGAAATCAGATAGTATTTCAGAAAAAAATGAAAACATAATGCTTACACATTAGTGTGTGCATAAAATGAATAACTCTGAGGCATTAGTTTAGACTACAGAATCCTCACTATTGCCAGAGATAATACACTGCCTTGTAAGACAGTGTCCAGTGGTCTTCAGGGCATTGAAGTAATTTGGAAGCATATCTCTCTTTGAGTTTCACCAACTGCTCATAACTTTGGATGAACTATTAGGTGACCATTTCTGTTCATGCTAAAGACAAGCAAAAATATTGTTATCTTGAAATAGGTCTTGAAATATCTTGAGTTTTTAAGTGTAACCTCACTAATTTAATACTTAAAAAAAAACCATACTTTTGTAATAACATCATTAACATTTTTAGTCTAGTTTGAACCAGAAAGAATTGGAAGAATTTATCCATTGGCATTAAAAATTTAAAATATATGAGATCTCCATGTTTACTTTACAAATTAGTATATTATAGCTGTCCTCGTGTTTTAGACCAAAGACCAAAACCTAATTTGAGTTTCCTAGTGATTAAAATAACTTCTGATTTCACATATGTACAACATTGGTTTGATATGTGCTAAAAGTCATGTTTTCCTTCTGGGCCTCATAAATTCTCTCAATGTGTTTTAGTTTTAACCTTCAATTCTAATTTCAGCTTCTAATAATTTAGAAAATAACTTAGCCTTTTCTGTGTATATTTGTGGTTAGAGAACAAATTTCCGCTGCCCAGCGAGCTATCCAGTTACTATACTCTTTAGCCATTCATTAGAATAGATGGATGACTAGTCCACATTTTTTTTTTCTATTTGATGAAGACTGTTTTCCACATCGTTCATGTCCTTGACTAATACTGACTGCTGTATAATTTCAACGAAAATCCATCAGCTTTAAAATGATGTTTGTCCTTGACTTTGACCTTTACGTGTGATGGAAAGGTAATACTGACTCCGCCCTACAGTTTCCAGGAAATGAAAAAAGGATGCATAGCATAGCAACGTATAAAGAGCACAGAGATTCTGAGTGACAGCAAGGTTTCCTTGCTAAGCTAAGCGTTGTCCTGTAGCACACTCCTTTGGCCAGGGACTGCTGGGGAGATGTGTAGGGCTCTCTGTCCATGGTCATTCTGGAAAGAGGGCGAAAGGGCAACCTGATCTGGCTTCAGGACAAGGAAACCACACAGATCCTTGAGAGAGCTGAGCCTGGTGAACACAAACAGACCTAATTACATGCCCAGAGTGTGAGGCTCTCCCATTCATTTCAGGAAGACCTGTTTTCTTTTAGTGGAATTTCCTAAAAGGATCGTGCCTGTGGATAAACCGACCCACTTGTTTTCCTTTCCCCCCCCCCCACCTCCTGTAATTGAAATGGTATGTGAGTCATCACTGCACTTCCTTTCCCAGTCTCACAGACGTACCAGGATTCTCTGCCCTCATTGGAACCAGCAGAACTTCCTCTGTGGTCATGTACTAGGATATTGCACATTCTCCAAAGATTCAAATTTCTCCACAGGATGCATTTTTAGAAAAATAAAACCAAGAAACATGACTTCAAATAAACTAAAAGAACACAGATTAATATTGGAACCAGAGACTGAGTCCTGAATCGCCTGTAAAACACTTTTGATAAATAATTTTAATTCTAACATGGCTGAAGATATAAACCAGGTCAGAGGTCCACTGGCATTCTTTTAATAAGTAAAATGAAGTACCTATTTAATATAATCTCAGAAGTCCTCACTATTTCCTTTCTTCCGTTGTTTCAGTGTCTTTAGTAAGTGAGTATAATTTTCTGACCATGGAGGAAAGCTTCTGCACCAACCTTGCATTGAGGTTATCGAGTGACTGAGAGGCTGCATCTGACTTCAGTTAAAAACAAAAACAAACAAACAAAAAAAAACCCCAAAAACAAAATACAACAATAACAACAAATAACCAAAGAAAAAAGCCAAACCAAACCAAACAACCAAGCCAGAGAACCATTTGAAAACCCTTCCCAGGGTATGTTGTTTCAGCTGCTTTTCTAGGGCTAGGACATGCATCCTGCTGTAGTCTTGTTCCGTTCATGCTCAGGCATTCATGTTGTGGAGACTTTACATGTATCATTTCCCTGGCATGCTTATGAGAAGCACTGTCATAGAGCAATCCTAATCCTTTGACCCTTACAGCCTTTTCGTCCCCTCTTCCATGTTCTTTCTGTGTCTTACTGTGATATAATAGTGACTTAATACATAGGTCATTTGGGGCTAAACTACCCCAGAAATCATATACATACAAGTAACACTATCATTATACCGAGTCAGCATTTGGTAGTTTATATAAAAATATATTTTACACCAATTATGAAAGAGAGTCCAGAGGTCATGCATTTGGGAGAGATCCAGAAGTTCCGGGTATGTGGGAAAGGTCAGTGAGAAAGAGAAAATAAAAGTCATGCAATAATTCAATTTCAAAATTATTTTGAAAATATTGAAATGGGACAATAATGTGTCTTTGAACATCTAAAGCCTATATGAATATAGTAGCAAAGATTTAATAGCAAAATTCTTAGCTTCCAAGTTACATCTCCAGGGAATTTCCTTCACACTTTTCATTGGCAGTATTGGTAAGCCAGTGTAGAGTACTGGATGGTGGGTTTTCATACATTTATTGTCAAACTTAACTAAGAAGTCATACCTGTGCCTGAATATGTCTTCAGCCTCATACATTGTACTTTCTCATCAATTGATTACCAAAAATTTAACTAACAATCAGAACCTATCTCACAATAGTATATATGATCTATAATTTACACCATGAAATTGTTGTAGCCTTTAAAGATGATAAATTCAACAGAATTACTAAACATGCCTTTCTTTTAAAGAACCAAACTTACCAAATAGCCACATTGCCAAACTCCCATCAGTTATATTACATTAGTATAAAAAGTATCTTACTTTAAAGCAGTTTTATGTGAACAAATCAATAATGGTGAATAATCATTTAGAGTAAAACTTAACACATTATCACAAACACGCTATAAAGTTGACTTTTAAAATCCTTGATGAAAAAAAAACAACCTAAATTAAACTTTTAAGATATACTATTTTAATACTTTGTATGGTAGTGTAAGCAATACTGTTCTCAAACTTGATGTATTGATCCGTTTCCAGTCACGTATTGCCAGGCTAAGAGAGTGATAAGAACAGAAGCTAAGGTAAGCAGTGCTGTTTACTTAGATTTGAACTTAAACTGGCATGAGAAAAGATGAGAGAAAAGCTTAGAAAATTCCTTAAAGCCCACTTCCTTTCCCCCTCATTTTTCTCCCTCTTGATTTACAATCAGTTCGATGAATGCTGCCCCTGTCTGTCCTGATATCCTCTTCCAGTGTCTCTGCATTCTGAGCCTTGTTGCCCTCAATAGGGATTTACAGCGGGCTGTGTAATCAGGGTCCTCTGTGCAGGGGCATCAAGCAAGAGATTTACTCTGAGAAGTAGATACCATGACAATGCCTGTAACCATGGTGTGACTGGCCTCCCTGACATGGAACTCAAAAGCTTTCCCCCTGTGAAGACAGAGGCCCGTTTGCAAATTAATTAGTTTCTGGGCAGCTTGATTGTTGACCCAGAGTTTGCAGAGTGGAAAAACAATCAGATTAGTGTGCTCAGGGTAAAAGACCAGTGCATACTTGCGTGTGGCTTGCTCAGCTATTGAAACTGTGAATGCAGTGAAACAAATTCCATTCTGAGAAGGCTCGGCAGAGGTTAAGTATGATGAGCCTGGAGATCCCCAACAGCAGGGGCCGAGGAATTAACGGATTTCAGCCAGATAAAGCTGGATGACTGGACTAGATGCCATTGAATCTTAATGGCATAGCCAGTTTCAAAAGAAACAGCCACTTGTTACATTCGCTGCACGAACGAGAGCGATAATTTTACAATATTATTGAATACTGTGCGAAGGCTTGATCCAAATTATTTCAGAAAAAGAGTACAGGAGCATTCAAAAATGGAAGAAAGTTTATTAGAATTAAGCTGCTCTGATGGTTTCTAAATGGAAAAAAAAGCTATAGAACAACTTATTTTTAAAGGTAGATAAGATATACCGTTGCTCTACTTGAACTGTTACGTGAAGTTTAATATTTAAGTGCCTTATAAAAATCAACTGAAGACAGAAGTCAAAAGATGTACATTTCGCTATTTATTTTTTATACATTTTAGCTTAGATAATTATGCTTAAAAATATTATAGGCATATAAATATTGTGGGCAAGAATTCTAAATGAAATGTTTGGTGATAAAATTTTATTTCAACCAAAATGTATTACATTTCTTTTTATAACATTTAAGCAATATGTAATTTCCTTTTTCTGGTATGAATTGTAGATATCTCCCTAAAAATCATAGTGTCTGACACAATCCTTCCCCATTCAAAACTCACTCCCACCTAAATGGAAAGCCACCCTAAATCTAGGTTTTTCTGTCAGCCCAGTCAGTTAGTATATAATTCTAGAGCCTCTCCCATATTAAACTTTATTATAATCAACTTAAATCAAGCTGATAGCACTCAGTTTTTCTATTTCCTTTATAAATTTTTACCTTTACCACTCTGCAGGTGGATTTTAAATGTCTCCAATTTGAGCCCCAGGAACAATTAAAAGTACATTTATATTTATATTTTCCCTCTGAATTCCCTAAATAAGAAAGTTTTGAATAACTATACCCCAAAAGCCCTAAAATTAACTAAATCAGTATATATCACAGTCCCTCTTAATATTCTATTTGAACACAGAAAGCATGTCTTCTGTGCACATGTGTTTTATTAAAGATTTGGCAGTATTTTATGTATTTTTTTTCTGCTGTCAGGTGAAATAGCCTCCTTGGGTGGCTAGAGTGAGTATAGTAACATGGAAATATTGCGTGTAAGATACTGATGCTGACCGATCCTACAGCCTCACCGGGTACCAAAGGCAGCCTTAGCTACCATTACTTTACTTAATCTCTCAAACTCTTTTGTCTTATTTGATAACTACTTCTGTTATATGAAGCACTTAGTATGTTAGAGAGCAGTAACTATTTGTCTTAAAAATAACCAATAAATTTGTTTGTATTTAACAAAGTATAGGGTAATTTTAAATGAACAATAACAAAAAATAAATGTGAGGAAATTGTTTTAACGGTAATTTGGTTTCAGTGTATACAATGCTACCACTTAACTGTACCATTAAGATCCTTGTACTATGATCTTAACATATAGTATTCTGTTAATGATAGTTACCATTGTCTACTATGACCAGACAGTGGCTACCTATGTAAGTAACTCTAGGAAAACCAACTTTTCTGATTCCACATAATTTAACTTTTAAATTTCTTCACAAGGAGACAACCGTAAGCCTTAGAGTGGTGTTAAGATACTGTGAGCTCCTCAAGACCTCTCTCCCTTGTGCCTTAGCTGAGGTAGACAGGCAGCTGTCATGAAATGTGCTCAAACACCCCCTCCTCTTGAAAACAAGCAAAAACAAAAATAACAACAAGACAAAACAACCCAGAACTCAAACAAATGCACCTTCCTCGTTTTCATGTCAGGAAGCTTGTAGATGGCTTAGCTGACAGAACTCATCTGGTAAAGTGAACATTGCACAAATGAAAGCAACGAAATTCAGCTGATGTTAGTTGGCATCAGAACACTTTTGGAAGTTTTAGATTCTGCACTAAAAGTATACCTAAGGACATCAGAGCCCTCTGAAACTAAGCGTCTCCCATGCGCTAACACCTATTTAGAGGAAAGCAATGGGAGTGACTTCACCTAATGCCTATTCTTTAGGCTTAATTTGTAAGACTTTTAAAATAATGTCTATGTGTCCTGAAGGAAACACATATACCACACCTGCCAAGGAAAAGATCTTGAAATTGTTTTCCCTATAATACTACTAAGGAATGTTTGTGTGTATTAGGTGCTCTTACGTGAAACATTTCAAGATATAGCATTTGAGAAAGCATTTGGTGGAAAAATAATTAGACCAGTCTCTTTTCTCCCAAACTGTAAGAAATATACTGTTTATCAAATGGAATTTTTGGATCATACATATGTGTTACATTTGAACTTGCATACAGTTGATATTATAATTTGTTAAAATTACATTCAATATAATGATATTCCAAAAATGTTAATTATGATTTATAATTGTGATATAATAAATTAAATGAACACAGTATTCTACATTAGAAATGTAGTCTGCATTACATTGCAGGATGATTTGTTAAATAATAGCTATGTTTGGAATTAATGTAGGTTGACAGCATAAGGAAATCCATCAAAACTGTGCTTCTTCAATGTGCCTATAAATTTTTCCACATTCATGTAAAGCCAAATACTCTTTTTTGTTCATTTAATGAGTAATTATAAAGGATTCTAGGGTTTCCACATCAAAGTGAACTACCCCACTTATATGTTCATAAAGTTATAAAAAGAAAGTGTATAAAAATGGTGACATCAAATTATTATTATTTTTTTGTTTTGGGATATACACAGCCTCTTTAGCTTACCACATAATATTAAAATTGCACAGTTGTATTTCCAGCTTATATGCTACTTCATGGCCCATTCAGAAATCTGTGAATTTTTCTTACATTGGACTTTAAAGTTAAGTAGTAACAAGGCTAACATCAAATTGATGTTAAACTTCTATATAGTTAGTGCGACCATACTAAGGAAAAAGAAACCTATGAAAAGACAGACTCAGTGTGTAACTCAATAAAGATAATAATAATCAAAAATAATGGATGCAGAACTTTTGGCCCAAATCTTTAATCCCAGTATTCAGAACGCAGAAGCATGTGTATCTCTTTGACTCTTTCAGTTAGAAGACAACCTGATCTACATAGCTAGTTCTAGATTTTGTGAGTGTGTGTGTGTATATGTGTGTGCATTTGAGAAAGCAAAACACTAATTATCACAAAATTTTATTGACGTGTACATATATGGAAGAAAAATCTCATTATACTAACAATTCACATAATTGTACATTTTACAAAGTTAAGATGGGTCAAGAAGACAATCAGTTGCATTAAGAATTTGATCAATTGCTCTGGTTTTTGCTGTTGTCATATCACAGCCGAGGAGAAATTCAAAATGCTAGCAAAATAACACTCTCTGGAAAACTCTAATGTGCAGTCTTCCTGTTGTTTTATTCCTCTTTATTTCCTTTTAAAATTAAGCAAGAATATAATATCACATCTCTTACAGTTTATATTATTATGAGGACAGGCAACTTTGTTCAAGCAGTAGCTATCTAAATAATACAATTAGAGAATAATGTAATTGCACTTCTGATCTGGTAATATGATTGCCCCATAAGACACCTTAAACACTGAAATTTTACTATTTATTTTTGTAGTAGTACCAGCATTTATTTCCTTCCTTGTTCATACGATACATTCATGTGCAGAGGCCATTGGCATATTGTCTGGGGTGAGGAATACAGCATTGGCAAATAGAAGACACCTTGTCAGGCTGTTAGAGTTCTCAGGCTGTATTCTTTGTAGGACAGCAGTCATTCACCAGTAATACCCAGAGAGAACATCAAAGAACAAACAGGCCACAACATGGAGAATTAGCAGTTTAGACCATAGTGGTCCTTGTTAGCGATTTTATCATCTTGGTTTTATATAAAAGTGTACTGCTACTCTACTTAATGGTCCTGTCTACAAAGTACACATGAATGACCAAATCATTTTTCCTCTTAGAAACATATAGTCTACACTTAAGCTGTTATTAAGTCCATTTGCTAAAGAATATTGTGATACTAACAACAGAAGGAAATTTCTTCTGACAACTCTTTTGTTTCTGGAGTTAGAATTGAATGAACTCAGGACCACATCTGTTTTATACTGCGACAGCACTGAGCTACAATCCCAGCCACTTTCTGGGACCACTCTTCAATCCAACAGTTGAAACCAACAAATCATTACACTTTCAATTACTTGGAATATTTAAGGGTACTTTAGGGTGTGGAAGTACTACAGAAAACCAAAGTTCCTAAAGGGCATCTCTCTATATTATATTATGATTTTTAAAATGATTTTTAAAAAGTGAGGGAAGAGAGGATAGACATCAGGTTAATGTATCATCATTTTCCTAATCAGACTTACTTCTTGGTCAGACAAATGTAATAGTCATACCTCTAAAATGCTATGTACATCTTCAAAGTTGAAGTAATTACCAATGAACTATGATATAGTCTTCTATCTGAATATTTAACCTCTAGCTTATAATGCAAGTTAGGTCTCATACACACATAAGGTTTTTTTCCGTAGTGTTAGACAATAGGGAAACTTTATTGGAACATTTTTTAATTTCTAAGGGTACTCAGAGTCTCATTCTATAACTGACCATATGGTTGTCAGTAAAAAAAAAACAATGAAGAATTATGTAATAAGATATTATAGATGTAAAAGAGCTACATTATTAATAGGAAGTTAAGAACTATTTTGGTGGAGATTAGCCTATCAATTTCCATTACTGTTCATCAATTTTTAATGAACAGCTTCAGTTTTTTGAAACACAGTCTCATCTCTCTGAATACTATTTCTATTTATCTGTATATAAGTACATATATCAATTATCTTAATCATTACAAAAAGCTATTTTTCTCAAGTTCTTTCCCTATTTTTCTTTCCTGTGTCCTTCTAGAATTCCATGTAATAATATATGATAAATATTTGTCAGGTACCAGTGTCTTACTGTGGCTAATTTCTATTTTCTGCATGCAGTGTGCACTGACTAGGGTCTAAGATTATCAGAAGAAACAGTGTTGATCAGGAGAAATCCACGCTTTTCATGATAACACATAAAGAAAGTGTAGAACTCTAAAAGTACATATCACTTCTGTAAGATTATAATCCTATATTTCCCAAAAGTCTTTGTACCGAAAAAGGCATTATTAGCCCATGAGGTAAAGGACATTTACTTTCCTTCTCTTTTCTAGTGAAACAATTTACTTATTCAATTCCATGTTTAGATTCTTTGATATCTGGTAGTATATTATTGACATTTTGTTACATGATAGTGCTCCATAAGTTATCAAAAGAGAAAAAGAAGACTGGGAAAAATGTCAGAGCACATATGACAGAAAAGGAGAATATCCCCTTGTTCAGTGACCCTTAAAATTTGATAGTAAAGTACAAATGGTCACATTGAAAGTGAGCAAAGAATACAAAGCCAAGGACCACAGGAACGGAATCACAATAAAGACACGTATCCAAGTGACAGTCATTCAGGAAAATTAGAGCATCAAACCGAACACATTTGTTTGTGTCACTTTGACAAAACCATGAAAAATGGATTCTGTCTTTACATAAGAATACTAACTGAATTTCAGGTTTTCAAAAGAATATCAGAAACACACATGTAAAGGTTTCCCAGTCAGATAACATAAGGGTATGTAGCTTATATTCAAATAACCATAGTTATTTGTTTGAATATGTGTGTAAGAGAGTTTAAAATTGAGAGAAATGGGAAATTCATTTTCTTCTGAAGCAAAACTGGAAATCAGCTAGAATGAGTCAAACCATAATTAATGGAACTATATATTTTTAAAGATATTATTTTACTAGTAAACTATCCTAATCAAGCACAAACCTAAGGAAAGTCATAGGAAAACTGTAACATGATTAAGAGATAGCACTGTAGAAGGAAATGATTAGAAATGGAGCAAAATGAAAGGGGCAAATAGCATTTTATTTTATTCTCAGTAGAAGTCTGACAGTTGGCACCCTGCACTGTTACAATAAATTTAGTCCCTTCTGTGCCTGAGCTTTAAAATCTACACATAAAACAATAATGACTTACTCATAGCCAACATTTGTAGCTGTTGACAGAGATAATTTTCTAAGAATATAAGTGTTTCATTTAGCTGAACAGTTTTGTTACAATAAAATAGTTTATTAAAACATGAAGGAAAGTTAAAGAGTATGTTCTGACTACCTTTCTTATAATTCCAACATTAGAAGAGACTAAGAGTAAGTGTTGGTTTTAGACGTGTGATATTCTAATTGGTAGTTTATATAATTAAGTCATTACATAGCACTATTATGATTGTTTTTATCATTAAAGAATCAAAGTGCACAGTACAATACAAATATTTGAAGACTTGTTATATAAATCTGTAAGTTGCATTTATGTTATTATGTTCTTTTATTTTCATATAATTTCTAATCTTTTCTATCAGCATCAGTAATTTCTTACAAATGTCATTTCCAAAGCAGGGAATTTTACTTTTTCATTGCTTTTTTAACCAATTAATGTCAATATTGCATTTCTGTCATAATCCCTATTAAATTTCTTCTAACTAATATGAGATAGGATTAAATACAGTATTGTTCAAAATAGTAATTATTGATATTTTTAATATTTTTCAGTGACTAATGTAAAAGTAGATTGGTTAAAAAGCAGACTTCATTTATGTTTAATCTGTGTTAAAGACATAAATCATGGTTTGTTAGTCTTATTAAAATGCACTGAGGGAAATCTTTATTTATTTAAAATAAGGTGGAGGTATCAAGTTTAGCAGACACATTATTCAAGATAAAGTATCTATAGAAACAAATCTCTATTGCAAATCTAAACAGGAAAAGGAAAAGAAATAGAGCAGTTGGGATATGTTCAATGAACAAAGATTGAGAATAGATAATCAGCCTTAGTGGCAGTTTTACCACGAATGGTCATTTTGTTCATACTGTTCGCCTCATGGACATCTCATTGCAGGTTTAAAAGTTTTAACAATTAAATGCACTGATATTTTAGAAAATATATCTGTGCAGAGTAAAACACGTGAAATGATGTACTACATAAATCCTCTATAGGATAATGTTTATTAACTTTCAGTGGGCATCTTTGGAGATCCTCTTTCCTTCCTAGGCCCTGTAGAGTGCTTCAAGTAGTAACGCCAGAGAGATGGCTTGGTGGTTAAGAGCACTGCCTGCTCTTCCAGAGTTCTTGAGTTCAATTCCCAGCAACCATATGGTAGCTCAAGATCATCTGTATTGGGACTGGATGACCTCTTATGATGACCAGTGTAGTCACATACATACAATAAATAAGTCTAAAAATAATAGTGTAGTCTTGGAGAGGTATCAATAACCTGTTCTGAGTGGTAAAGATAAAGTAGCTACTGCATCCTACATTTGTATTCCTAATATTATTATTTTAGTTTTAAAGATATATTTTATGTGATTTGCTAATATATAATGTGTATATTTCTGCTTTTTTCTTTTCTTTTTTTTTTCTTTTTTTATTTTTTTAAACGACTTTATTTTGCAAAACAAAGATAAATGTAAAGATTTTAAACATTTTTTGCTTAAAATTATACATTTTTGTCAGTACTGTTTTTTCAGACATTAAAATAAATTTTACATAAAACCATGTGAATATGTTTTTTAGTCAGTACTTGATTTTTTTCAAGGGCTTGACAGTATGCATTGAAAACGTACTAGTTGCAATAAGCGTAAAGTACATGCAAAACAAAACGCAACATGGAAATAGTCAAAGTCTTCTTGTTTTGTGAATATATGTATATTTTTTGTTTTCTTTATTTCTTGGACTTCATACAGTCTGTGAGTTGTTTCTGGGGGAGTGCAAGCCTCTGGGGTTAGCATCCCACTATCAGTGACTGCATATTATGTCTGTTCTTTTGTGACTGGGTTATCTCACTCAGGATGATCTTCTCTAGATGCAGCCATTTTCTTAAGAATTTGGTTAAGTCATTGTTTCTGGTGGCTGAGTAGTATTCCATTGTGTATATGTACCACAATTTTTGTATCCATTCGTCTTCTGAAGGACATCTGGGTTCCTTCCAGCTTCTGGCTATTATAAATAGAGCCGCTATGAACATTGTGGTGCATATATCTTTGTTGTGTATTAAAGTGTCTCTGGGGTATATGCCCAGAAGTGGAATAGCTGGGTCTTCAGGTAGTACTATATCCAATTTTCTGAGGTATCGCCAGACAGATTTCCAGAGTGGTTGTATTAGCTTGCAACCCCACCAACAGTGGAGAAGTGTTCCTCTTTCTCCGCAGCCTCGCCAGCATCTGCTGTCATCTGAGTTTTGGATCTTGGCCAATCTGACTGGTGTGAGGTGGAATCTTAGGGTTGTTTTGATTTGCATTTCCCTGATGGCTAAGGATGTCGAGCACTTCCTCAGATGTTTTTCGGCCATTCGGTGTTCCTCAACTGAAAATGATTTGTTTAGCTCTGTACCCCATTTTTTAATAGGGTTATTTGATTCTCTGGTGTCTAGCTTTTTGAGTTCCTTGTACACCTTGGATATTAGGCCTCTATCTGATGTGGTGTTGGTAAAGATCTTTTCCCATTCTGTTGGTTGCCGTTTTGTTTTCTTGATGATGTCCTTAGCCTTACAGAAACTTTGCAATCTCATTAAGTCCCATTTGTTAATCTTTGACCTTAGAGCTTGAGCCATTGGTGTTTTGTTCAGGCAATTTTCTCCTGTGCCTATGTGTTCTAAGGTTTTCCCTACTTTCTCATCTAATAGTTCCAGTGTATCTGGTTTAATGTGGAGATCTTTAATCCACTTACACTTGAGCTTTGTACATGCTTTTTTTTTTTCTTTTCTTTTCTTTTGTGGGGTTTTCAAGACAGGGTTTTTTGGCTGTGTTGGACTGGATTTATAGATCAGGATGACCTCAAACTTACAGATATATACCTGCCTCTGCCTCCCAAGTATGAGATTAAAAGCTAATATCACCATAATTTGCTAGTTCTGCAATTTTCAAAGATAAGACATAGGAAATACATATTATGCCATATATATATAGTATATAGTATATAATATATATAGTATATATATATATATATATATATATATATATATATATAGTAAATAATAGAATAGTATTTTTTAAAAAAGTACAAAAAAGCCAGGGTAAAAAATTCTGTCCTACAGTGATTCTCCAAATAAAAAGCTATCTTATTTGAATGTATTTAATATCACTGAAATACTATCTTAAAAAACATTGCTACTAAATTTATGTCCCTTGGAATAATTAGCAATACATGTCTCCTGGGGAATGTGTCCAAAAGAGGGTTTTGGAGATCATACATAATGAGTAAATCAGAATGTATACCCTATCCAAGATTCTTGATTAAAAGTTACAACTTAATAAACCACATTGGCAAAATGTGTTTTGGTATTTATTATTAAAGAAGAGATATAAAATATTTGATATCTCAGGTTTTAGAATCCCAAACTATGGCAGGGGTGGAATAAAGACAGAGGCCATTGTTTAGACTACGTTTGCCTGTAATGTGATCTCCTTCACATTATACATATTACCATTGCTCTTCTGTCGGTGAGGTCTAGCCTCGCTGTATGGGAAATTATAACCATGAAATAAATGAGCCATGTAAATAAGGGCACGGGCTGAACTTTCTAGTGATAATCACTGAATACCCACAGTGCTAAAGCATTCCACCAAGAATTAAAACATCTTCCAACATCCTATGTTAGCCCACACCTTCCCACAAATTGCCTTTAAATAAAAATAAATTAACAGTCATTCATCAGGATTTGTTCAGGAATAATATTTTCTTTTTAAATAACCACCAGGGTGATAAAACAGAAACAGTTTATTTTTTTAATCTAAAAAAGATCTTAATGTAAAAAATATAAGGAAATATAAACATAAAGCCACAAATATATACATTAGGTTACAACTTACAACTTTTGTATACTATGATATTATTTCTCAAATTATATTTGAGTAGTGTTATGATAAATATCTTCACTTAAAAATGGCCTGCCCTATGTAAGATACCCAACATTTCAAAAATCACATAGCTACAACTAAAATCATCTTACCATTTGTTTTGCATTGATAAGATATGAAGCTAAAAGTAATGTATTTTAAATAAGAAGAATAGGAAAACGAGAGTAGGAAAGCATAAGACAGACATAGTATACAACTTGAATTATTGTTTCTGAAGAGAAACAAATAATCTTTCAGGTTAACACGACATAAAAAAATTGTTTTCTGCAAAATCAAATTACTTCAAAAACTGTGATATATAAATGATATGAGTCTTCTATTTCCTTCCTCAACTAATTAGACATTTTTTTGAGAATCAAAAGTATCACACAGCCTCTTACAAACAAATGCCATAGAAACTGGTAATTATATTGCAGTTAAATGTGATTGCCTACTAAGTTTGTCTGACTTTCCAGTATTTCTGAGGACATTATATGTCTAGAAAACTATGGAAGGGGTTGAAGTTTCTCTGGTGTTGAAATCAAGATAATTATGTCCTAGCCTTAATAACATCGAGCTATTACAAAGTTGCAAAAGAACTTGTCAAATGCAACTTGATCTAAATCTTTCCTGGTCCCTGGATCATTATTTTATGCACTGAAGCACACTGCATTCTTTCAGGGATTTCTTCTTCCTAGGCACGTAGACATGGGCTCCATCCAGTATGGAAGTTTGGAAACCTTTAATGAATCCGGCGACTGCCGGCTGGCCTGCTAAAACGACAGACAGCGCAACCAGAGCTTCTCCATCTGTCACGATACGTCTTTACGTTTTCACAGTGAAAAACATTTTATGGAATGACGCATTCAGAAGGATTTTAGCCAGTAATTATTAGAATGATGTGGAACCTAGTCTTTATTTATGAAAGCATGACTCAGAAAGCCAGTGTTTCCACATGACTTACTTCCAGGGAAAAGTGAGGTTTGGAAATTAAATACATGCCTATATTTTAAGTGGGTTACGTTGGCATTTCCTGCTTGTGATGCTTCCTGATTTTGCTCGCACATTTTGGGACACAACTTCACTTCTTCAACCAGTTTGTCATTGAATCATCCACAAGATATAAGATAAAAAATTTGCAAAAAGTGAATGATACTTTCAGGAAAGATGTCAGAGCCCAAGCATAGATGAAAGATTAATATTATTATCACTATTATTTTTATCACCAATCTTTTATATAGTCCAGTAATTGTCCCCATCCAGGTCTGCCCTCTGACAGTTCCTCATTTCTTTCTTCCTCCTCCCTATCTCCAAGAAGGTGTCTTCCCAGCCCATCCCAACCCTGCCAGGCCTCCCCACTCCCTTGGGTCTGAAGTCTTTCAAGGGTTATGTGCACCTTCTCTCATTGAGGCCAAACCAGGCATGTATATGCTGGAGGCCCCTTACGACCTGGTATATCCTATCTGGTTGGTGGCTCAGTATCTGAGAGATCTCAGGGATCCAGGTTAGTTGAGACTTCTAGTCTTTTTGTGGGTTGTCCTCCTCCTCCACTTCTTGATGGAAGAAAATTTTAAGTCATTCATGTTATATGAGAGTTTTAATACTAAGGCTGACAGTTTGTGACAAAAAGAGAGGATAACAATGAATACAAATAAAGAATCTATATACAAGTTAAAAAATTCTATTTTTTTAAAATTGAACAACTTTATTTTAAAAAACAAAGATAAATGTACAGATTTTAAGCATTTTTGCATAAAAGTATACGAATACATTTTTGTCACTACTTGATATTTTTTACAGGTTTGATAGTATGCATTAAAATCTTACTAGTTACAATGAGCATAAAGTACATGTAAAATGGGATGTAACATGGAAATAGTCAAAGGTTTCTTGGTGTGTAAAGATTAAGCATAATGGTTTTTCATTTTCTTTCTTTCTTTTTCTTTTCTTTTTTTTTTTTTTTTTTTTTTGGCCTTTAATTTTTTGGGAACTTCATATAGTCGGTGAGTTGTTTCTGGAGTGTTCAGAGCTTTCTGGGGTTAGTATCCAATTATCAGTGACTGCATGTTATGTCTGATATTTTGTGACTGGGTTGTCTCAGGATGATATTCTCTAGATACATCCATTTTCTTAAGAATTTCATAAAGTCATTGTTTCTGATAGCTGAGTAGTACTCCATTGTGTAAATATACCACAATTTTTGTATCCATTCATCTACTGAAGGACATCTGGGTTCTTTCCAGCTTCTGGCTATTATAAATAGAGCTGCTATGAACATTGTGGTGCATGTGTCTTTGTTGTATGTTGGAGCATCTCTGGGGTATATGACCAGAAGTGGAATAACTGGGTCTTCAGGTAGTACTATGTCCAATTTTCTGAGGAATCGCCAGACTGATTTCCAGAGTGATTGGACCAGTTTACAACCCCACCAACAGTGGGAAGAAGTGTTCCTCTTTCTCCACATCCTCGCCAGCATCCGCTGTCATCTGAACTTTTGATCTTAGCCATTCTGGTTGGTGTGAGGTGGAATCTCAGGGATGTTTTGATTTGCATTTTCCTGATGGCTAATGATGTTGAGCACTCCCTTAGATGCTTCTCAGCCATTCGATATTCCTCAATTGAGAGCTTTTTGTTTTGCTCTGTACCCCATTTTTAATAGGGTTATTTGATTCTCTGGTGTCTAACTTCTTGAGTTCTTTGTATACCTTAGATATTAGGCCTCTATGAGATGTGGGGTTGGTAAAGATCTTTTCCCACTCTGTTGGCTGCCATTTTGTTTTCTTGACAGTGTCCTTAGCCTTACAGAAACTTTGCAGTATCATTAAGTCACATTTGTCAATATTTGAACTTAGAGCATGAGCCATTGGTGTTCTGTTCAGGAAATTTTCTCCTGTGTCTATGTGTTCTAAGGTTTTTCCTACTTTCTCTTCTAATAGTTTCAGTTTTAATGTGGAGATCTTTGAGCCACTTGCACTTGAGCTTTGTACAAGGAGATAAGAAAGGTTCTATTTTCATTCTTCTGCATGCTGAGTGACAGTTGGACCAACACCATTTGTTGAAAAGGCTGTCATTTTTCCATGTAAAAAATCCTTATAAAGATGATTCTATAATAAGAAATATCTTTACTTGAATATTGGAGAAGAAAATATATGAATGCTATGCTTTATCATAAGTTAAAGAAGAAGTTAATTTTTTTCTGGTAGATTTATGCACATGAACTAGGATTACATAAAAATGTTTGAACATGATATGAAAAAATAATGAACCCAAATTGAAGTTCTTAATGCACAGAGAGACAATGTTAATCCTCGTGAAATTATTACAATTACTGTAAAAGCGACATATGATCTCAGCCTTTGGGGGTCTCTGTTTTCAGTCTTAGGAAAGAAATATGGCAGGAGAAGAGGACAGGAAATGTTCAAAGGTTTCTTTCCATTCTTGGAAGAATTGAAACCATAGTTGTACTCTATCTCCTTAGTGTTTTGAGCATGTGATGTGTGTGTGTGTGTGTGTGTGTGTGTGTGTGTGTGTGTGTTTGTGTGTGTGTAGTTTCTTACCTAGGCACATAAATCTTAAAAAAATCACACTTATTTAATAAATCAGAGTAAGCACACTGTATAAAACTGTGATAGATTTTCTGGCAAAGGGAAGAAAGACATGCTTTAATTTCAAATGAGGCGGGTGAAAAAATGTCATGTTTCTTGGAACTCTACCAATTTTTTCCTTTTATTTTAGTATTCTCATTGGTTAAGCATGAGTTACCTCTTGTCATGGAGCTTTCTAAATGAGAAGTTCTATTTTAATAGAAATAAAGGTGTGGGGACATGCTTTCCCTCAAATTCAAAGGTATTTTTAATGTTAGTGTCTATAAAATATTTATTTTGTGACTCTGAACTCCATTTACTGCATAATTTTCTTTTAAAAGAAGAATATATTTTATTCATCTCTCAAATCTCATATAAGAGCCTGATGATTTTTCTTTCTTCTTAATATTTCTCATCTTATTGAAATTTGAGGTGGTTACAAAATATGACTTAAGTCTTTGAAATCCTTAAATAAAATAAAAATCAATGCCCGAAAGGCTTTTGAGTGTGCCTTCAAACATTGTGAAATAATTTAATATTTTTCTTCCTAGAAATTACTTACAGCATAAAATTTTATTTTATTTGATCAAATTACGAAACCACTTAATCTAATCACACACTACTTTATACTCAATATAACTCAAAAGTGCAGCATGTATGAAGAAAGCATAGTTGAGGAGAAAGAATCATATTTGTGGCATGAATTCAGTCACTGAAGGTCTAATATAGCTAAACATATTGTAGATTCCTGCAGGTAAGGAAGCATAAGTATGCAGAATCATAGAAATGCCAATAAATATTAGAGTGGATATATCTGGGTTAAGTATAAAGTCAACAAACTATCTCTCCTCCACATTTGACATTATAAAGCACAGATGTCTGAAGGATGATTAATTCACATGTTCATTATTCTCAATTATTGTCTTAATCCATATAAGTCCCGGGTTCACTTTTGCTGAAAGTTGAAAATAAAATATTAATTTTGTCTGAGGAGTCATGGAATATTTTTCTGATATTTCAATGTGAGAAATCCAAGAAGAAAAAAAAATAAAAGAAATTTACTGTAAAACATGTTAGCCCTCTCTCTATATTTTTTACAAGTTTGAAGGTTTAGGCCATATCTTCTATCTATACATGCTCTAATCTCCTTACACCAATAATCATTTTTATTGAAGTCAATGTACTTTCCGGGCTTCTACATTATATGAGATTTTAAAAAGTGCCATCTAGTGAGATATGCGAACTTAAAATATGCTCTTCAGAGAATTGATAAGCAGCATGTTCTACTATATTTGTGGTCCTATGAAGGCTTGATGCCCCAGCCCACGGGAATGCTAGAGTGGTGGGGTGGGTGGGTGGGAGTGTGAGTGGGGGAACAATCTAATAGAACCAGGGAAAGGAGGGATGGGACAGGGTTTTGCTGAGAAAAAACCAGGGAAGGGGATAACATTTAAAACATGGATGAATAAAATAAATAAATAAATGTTATAAGTGGAAAAATCTGGAGTCTGGAATGCTAGAGTAGTAGAGAACACTTGAAGGTGAACCCAGAGTTTTGTTGGGGTGGTGGACAATTGGATGACCTTTGGTGGCGTCTACTTTTTTAGCACACGGAAAAGCTTCGTGCTCTGTGTATGTTCCCAAAGGCACCATGTCAACATTGTGTAACGGTGATTGGAAAGGGGCATGCGTGCAAGAGTGTAGGCTTTGATGTAAAGAGCACAGTCTAGAATGTTTCATAACAGGGGTGCTTCAAACAGGATATGTGGATTAATAGAAAAGACATTCATCAAGAAAGAAAAGGTTGGCAGTGGAGATTAATGTGATTCGACGTGGATGGCTGAAGGCATGGCACTCCTCTGTGATGGTTTTGATAACTTCACATGTTTATGCTAATAAGTCCAATATCCCAAAGGCCTTCACTTCCTCTGCTGTAATTTCCCTTCGGATGAGGAATGCTGCAGACATCTGGACTGGTTATGAACATTCAGTTCAATAGTCTTACTGGGTTGTAGTAGAGGGCAGTAAACTTTCCACCAGTGTTTCAATGATGTCAAAAACAAGTATCTTAATCCATACAGCACAGCAAATGCTCCTAATGCACAGCTTGCAGCACACGGTAGGATAACTGGTGTGGACAGCCGATGAGGCTTGAGGAAGGAGAAAGGGCTTGGCCCTGTTCACGGTCTTTCTGTGACTAGCTTATAGTTCGACATCTTCTGTAGCCAAATCTCTTTTCGGGAAGAGTGAATATTGGAATGATGTGCATTCCACCAGGGAAGCTACACAATCATCACTGCCTGGTGCTTTCGTTTGCATCCTCTCTGTTTCTTATGGAATCCTCCCTTCCTGCTCCATGATGTGACTGATCTCAAACTTTTCCTAGGATTAAATGAGACTAAGGGAGGGCTTCTCACAGCTACCCGGCCAGCTAAGCTGCAAAACTTCTTCCAGGCCTGTTCCTTGGCAGCCAGACACTTCTCTATTCCACAGCCAAAAATGATACATCTACTCTGCTTATGCTGTTAGCCAGGAATGTGGGATGACCTTACGCTACATGCCTTGCATTCTCAATGCTCTGGGCCTTGTTCCTGGTCTGCTGGTTCTTTGGGCCTTTTGTTTGCCCTTCTGCACAAAGCTAAAGGAAGAAAGCAGTCACTTTTGCCTGCTATTCTGGTTGCTGGCTGCCCTCTCTGATGATTTTCCCTTACCAACAGCCCAGGTAGTTGCTCAGTAAATGTTTTGACTCCAGAGGCTTCAATACTGGAAACAAGAGTTTTACCCATTAAATAATTTACAACGAGGCCACTTTTCTCAGTCGTTCCTAACAGGTTTATAGCTTCCTTATCAACCAGTGTCTAATTCAAGTTGCTTTGCTAGCTGTAAAAGTTTATGCTACCATTAACTTTTAAACATTTATACTTTATAGGACATCACTGAGTCTTATAAACAGTGCTATAAATGAATAGCCACTAGCAGTTTTGAAAGCCTGTGGGATGCTTTAGACAGGCATAGCTAGAACTGCATTATCCCTTTTTAAATTCTCCAAACATTCCTTGGAGATAGCTACTTTCTGACAGTAAACTGAGGCTAGTTGACATTAAATCACATTTTGGTACTTGGATGGGGAGCAGGGTTTCCATTCAGGCTGGAGTGTGCCATGCTATGTAGACTGGATCAGCCCTGAACTCATAATCCTCTTGCCTCAGCCTCTGAAATGTTGATATTGTAAGTCACACCCCCCCCCCATGCATTTCTCTGTTTGATACAGTTTAACACCAAATACCTCGTGAGTAAAAAATGATTTCTATCTTAACTCCTCTCAAAGAACAGCATATGTCATAGTGTTAGTGGGATCCCATTTAAAAATTTAAGAACAGGTGAGTGTGCCTTCCTATTATATGAATCAGCAACATTTTAAAGTCCTTCCCTCACCGTTTCTTTCTTTGATGGGCCACCATTGATTGAGAGACCCATGTGACTTGGGTTGGTTGTTGGTTTTTCTGCAGGCATGCTATGTTTCTGCTACCCTGCTCAGAAACCACTGAAGTACTTCCACCACAACTGTCTGTGTCAGGATGGAAAATTTACTAAGCCTTTCAGTACTTGTGTGAGAGAGATGAAAATCATTGATTCTACCCTTTTTATACCAAAGAATTATATAAACATCATATCTTAGAAAATAACCAATAGCTCTTTAAAAATGCACAGATAACTCTGAAACTCTAATTAATATTTAGATACAATTTATTCATTTGAAAAGAAAAAAAAAGAACAATTTTATCATTGCCCTAGCTGGTAGAACTTGTTGGTTGAGGGAAAAGTCCAGCTAAATTCTGGCCCAAATATGTTCATATTAGAATTGATTCTAATGCTGAGAGCAGCAAAATGGTTCTTTATTTAAATAAGGTAAAGCTTTCAAATGACTCATAAAGGTAGCAGAGCACGTGGCCGGTGCCAAGTTGTCATTTTCATTAAGTGTGAGATCGCACCTGAAGGACAGCTTAATTTGCAGCTGCTAAAAATATTTCAACAGAGTGGTACTGTTACCAGTGGCAGGTGGTGCCAAACGTGAATTTTGCAAGAGCCGCCATCTGTGGGATGAGACACAGAAGAATGTCAAGGGGGTGGTGAAGGAGATAAAGACGAAGAGAAAACAGTGTTGTATGTACCCAGCATTCATTGCCATTAGTGAGACTAAAGATTCCATGCTTCACATAACAGCATTGGCCCAAGATTAATAAATAAGATTATTTATTTAGCTTCTACCATGTGCCCAGGGCATTGCAAAAGGTACCACAGTATCTGTAAAGACAAAGTCCCCTTGCCAAAGGCATGCCTTTTAAGCTACCCAAATGAGAGAATGCTTTCCAATTATGCTTACCTTTCATGGTATTTATATTGAAGCTTTATGCTAGTGAGATTCGTGCGCTTTGATCTTCTCTGAATGGCTCTTGCCATCTTCGTTTGATGTTTAAGTTTCAATTCACACTATCACCAACTTCCTGCTCCACATCCCAAGAATTAGTCCAAAGTGTGTGAGGTGGCTAATTTCCTTGAACCTTATCACCTGGGATTTGGCAGCCTTCATGGAGTGGAATAAGAAACATTTCAACATGAAAGTGGCCAGTGAAACTATAGGTTTACATTACTAAGAGTTCTTTTTATTTATGTTTGTTAGTTTTGATGGATTTGGTGGAACAGTAAAACAAGAATTTGTATCTGAGAAATGGAAACCGACATTTTTTCCATTTTGCCTCTAGTGGTTTACAGGACAAAGGCAAAACAAAGAAAAGCAACCAGTTAGATTTTTGTATGTTTGTTTCATTTTGTGACCCCTGTTACAAGTACCTGGACAGAGTTGTAGCGTTCATTTTGAATTCGGGGGGGGGGGGGAAGGGGAGTCTTAGGCTGCTAAGAGGAATTCAGAAAGTAGTGAATTGGGCCCATTGAAAGGGCCTTGTAAAATTTGCCTTGGAGGATTTGGTGGCAGGGCAAGTTGTGGAAATGTTTGCTAATCCTCAGGACAGTGAGAATCTATGGCCTGTTACATATGTGTTGCTTTTAGTTCATAGAACAGAGGAACACGTTTTAGTTATTTTAATCTACTAATGAAACCTAATTTTGAAAATAAATGACAAACAGAATTTACTTCATTAATTATTTGATGTAAAGGGATAAGATCAAAGAAGAAAAGCTTTTCCTAGCTTCAGAGAACATTCACAGACTTTCAGAGAACATTTTGAGGATTCATCATTGTGTAATAACTTTCAAAGTAGTTTCAGTTAAAGAAGCATGTCTAATCACTTTTAGATGCAGAAACCTAAATGTTTCTGAGTCTATAATGAGTTTGTGCCATTCAAATCACTTTTAAAAACCATGTCAAAAAGAAAAGAAGCTATGTGTGGTAGCACATGCTGTTAGGGTATGCAAAAGAGGCAGAGGCAAGAATCTCATGAGTTCAAGGTCAGACTTGGTTGTGACCTTTGGGTCATCAAAATGCATCTACAATTAAAGGTGTCTGTCACTAATCCCGACAATCAGAGCAAGGTCCATGGGACCCTGTCATGGTTAAACATGAGAACTAAGTCTGACAAGTTGGACTTCCCCTAGCATGGCTATATGTAATTCTTCCTATACACATATAGACAGGCACATGAAGTAAACAGATACAAATGTAATTCAACAAAGAAAGAAAATGTTATTCCTGCTTTTAATTCATTTTAATTTATTGATAGACTTACTCATTCACCAAATCATTTTTTTAAATTATATATTGTCTTCCATACAATATTCAGCCATAAAGAAAAAAATGGGAGCAACTAAAGAGGAGAAACAAAGCAAGTAATGAAAATAGAGTTTTATAGATTCCAGCTGTGGCATATGCACCAGGTGCCAGAGAATGGGTTTGCATACTGTCTTGGTCACTGTTCTATTCTGTGACGAGTCATCTATGGCAACTATTATACAAGAAAGAATTTTCAAGGTCTTGCTTACAGTTCCATAGGTTTCGTCCATTATCATCATGGCAGAAAGCATGGCAGCATGCAGGCAGATGCTGGGGAAATATTTGAGAACTACATCCTAAACTGTAGTTAGAGAGAAAGACTTTGAGCTTCTACCCACAGTGATATATTTCTTGCAGCAAGAGTTCACCTTCTAATCCTTTTAATCCTTTCAAATTGTCCCATTCCCTGATGACTAAGAATTCAAATATATAAGCCTCTGGGGGCCATCCTTATTCAAACCACCACACATACTGAGAGGTGCAAGAAGGTACAACAATTTTAGGAGAGGGTGAGTCAGCAAGCATACAAAATACATTAAATGTGTATTCCAGGAGAGAAGAGACAAAGGAATAGGCCCCGGACATAGATCCGAGGAAAATGAAGAGGCTAAGAGGAAACCCTCTTATATGGAAAAAATAACCAGAGGAAGTTGGAAATACCAAATAGTGCCTATGATGACTATAAAAGTAGGAATCCTGTAGAAGAATTCAATGCTAAAAAATAGCAGGAGGAAATGTCATTCTATGTGAACACCACAGTTGGGAAGCTACTGGTGCAGTGTGTTATAGATAGTGAACAGGTTCCTTGAAGGAACACCAGAAGGAAAACATGGTCTATTCTGTGGGAAAGGGATGTGGAGCTTAGGTTATAGGCAGCATTCATTCTCGTAATTTCTTTTCTACCCTCTGTACCTTGTGACTAGTGTAACTAGCAGCTTTTTTTATCACTTGTTTCTTGTGGTAGATCACATACAGTCAAAATTTTGACCTAGCTCAAGGATGTATACTGACCACCTTCAGCTGTAAATATCAGTGTCTCAGTGTGACATTTGTCTTTGTGTTATCTTTGCTTACTATGACCACTCTGCCTTATCTATGGTACCAGGAGTTTGCTCTATGGAATACATACTATCAGTGGATTTAAACTTATGACTGTCACATTGCATAGATGGCTGGAGGAAACCTTGTACAGTAGAGTCTATAAATTTGTGCAGAAAACACGCCTATATAGAAAGGTGGCGTGACTATGTCAGCAAAAGCAAGACTATTGTGCACTGAAACAGTAGAAAATAATTTTAGGGTCTTAGGTGATGGAGGGGAGTTCTGTGGGCTGTGGAGACTATTTAGGCAAAATGACTATTTATATAAAGGAACTAGAGTTAGCACCAAACAAAAGGAGAAGTACAAGAGGGATTTGAAAGAAAAGTGCAACCGGGTACAGGATACAGCAAGTCTGAGTGCAAACCTGAGGAGAACTTTTAACCCATACCATGGAGTGCACAATTTGGATGTGAGAAGAAAGCAATGGGGTTGTGCGTCACAAACACATGGGACTTTGAATAATAGATGCTCAATGGAAACGATTGTTGCGGTAAATATTTAAAAAATCAGTGGCTGGTTCCAGTTCATCGTTGCTCAATGTTGCCCCCAGGTGCACTCAGATCTGGGCAGTCTCACCCACGTTAGTTCCAGCACCGGGGGGGCCATATAAAACTAGCATTAATTCATCTCAGTGGCTCCACACTGCTCCCGGTACTCCCTGAGCTGGGCAGTCTGCTAGCCGTTCCAGCGTAGCACCTTACCACGCTGCTCCCCAACAGTTGTTCTGGCACCGGTGGGCCATAAAGAACTCATATTAGTTTGTCTCTAGTTAGCCTCTCTGCACCCACGAACTCTGCTCACACTCCAAACAGCCTGATAAACTCAAACTCCCGAAACTTGTAATTTAACAATAGCTTCGTTTCAGATTTACACAGCAAATTTTACACTCTACAAAATGTCCACACCATAAAATCAGAGCCAAATGATATGATATAATTTTCTCATCTAGACAAGAGAAATCACCCTGTACAAATTGATCCATTATAAAATATTCTAACAACCTGTTTCTATGCAGAGATGTGCAAAGAGGATCATTTGGGTCTTCCTCCATGTTGTCTTCTCCTCCTCGGCTTTGGCTTCTCCCTCTCTTTCTAAAGCTTTGTTCCTGCCTACCCTCCTTCTCATCCAATGACAGGCCTCATTTTATCTTGTGCCTGCCTTTCTTTAATTCCAACCACAAACAAAAATATAAGCAGATTAAGATCCTGGAGTAATGGAAGCCAAACTAGAAAATCAATTCATTTAAAGGGTAGAAAGGAACAAATATCATCCAGAGAAAAGTTCAGAAAGTGCACATGTTGAGAGGTTTAGATAACAAACCAAAGGAAAAGAAAGAAGGAAGGAAGGAAGGAAGGAAGGAAGGAAGGAAGGAAGGAAGACAGGAAAAAACAGAAAGGAAGAATGGGGTTAGACAACTAACAACTCAATTTCAGTATTACAAAAAGCCTCAGGAATTAAGAAAAAATGCAAATTATAGAAAGACCTGAGTACATTTTTGTCAGTCAATAAACACATCCAAACCAATCTTTATTAGAAGATTTGGTATTTCCTGGTGCCTAACAAGGAAATCCTGGTGAAGGATTAAAAAAATGAGTTCGTGAAGCTGGGGAGCAGATAGCATTTGGGGCCCTGGCATTGGTCCCATGTTCTGATGGATACGACATCCCAATGCCATCTAAATCTCCACCTGAGGATATGTTTCCATTCTGAAGATAAAAAATTTAAAAAGGAAACTTTAAGTCAAAGCAAGGGGTAGTTGAAGAGGGAAGATGGAAAAGTCCATGGAATACCACCTCGGCAGCAAGCACTTAGGTTTTTATCTACTTAACATCACTTCTCTTCAGGATGAAGGGTTTGTGTTAGTACTTTTCTTGACTAAACACCCAGCTATAGCAGCCTGAGAAAGAACAAATTTAAATGTTCATAATATACTAGACACAGTCTATTCTTCCAGGGAAGGGCTGTGTTTGGGTAGTGGACACTGTCCTGAGAGCATCTCAGAAAGTGGGTACAGAAAATCAGGCTCTTCTTCAGCTATCAGTTTAAATCAGAAGTGTCTTCATTTTTCCATAGATTTAATCAACTTTTGACAAGTGAATATAAGCTATCATGTGTAACTTTCAATGATCAGTCTATGTGTGTTTTTCTTTCTCTTCACTGTCTCTTGCTCACGCAGGTTACTGTGGGTGGCTTCGGTGCTGTGTCTGTGGCTGCTTCTCCTTCCTTCTTGTCTTACAGTTTCTTTTCTTTGCTCTCTTCCACCATTGCTTGTTTTATTATTTGAAGCAATCAGAGTACAAATCCTTCCACATAGTAACATAAGAATGTTACTGTATTTCAAATGCATTCTTGTTTCTTCTTCCCACAGGGAAATCCTCATCCCAGAATAGAACTTCATCTCTTAAATGTTAACTTTATGTCAACCTCTCTGACCAGTTTTTCTTCTCTGTGGACACAATGTTCTCTGTCATTTCTGTCATCTTGTTCATGTTTGCCCTCTTTGTGAGAAACCCTTTGTGTCTTTTTGTTCATTTGTTTGTTATTTGTTTCTTTTTTGTTTCTTGGTTTTATTGGATATTCTCTGTATTTACATTTCAAAGGTTATACCTTCCCTACTTCTCCCCACTCTCCCCTGCCTCAACTTTTTTCCATGAAGGTGCTCCCCCTCCCAATCACCTTCTCACATCCTAACTCCTGATAAATAAAGTAAGAACCATTTCTTGATTGTTGTTCTAAACTCTTGATTTGGCTCTTGCTTGTGTAACTTAAGAATTAGAATATTTTACTATTTAATACTTGGTATTGGTAGCCACCATGAGGACAGAAAATACTTATCTTAGAAGCCTGTAACTTTCTATAATCAAAATCAAGAGTGGATATATAAAAAGTATTTAACAAAATAAAATTACAGATGGTTAGAGATGTATGAAAAATTTACTTGAATGTCAATTTGAAAATGCAATGCATTTTTCTCATAAGATGGCAAAATAATAAAAGATAAAATATAACTACAATGCTGTGTGTTCTTAAGCTGATGCTTCATCATGGTAGAATGTACTATAAATTTCCAGGGTTAGTCTAAGACTTCTATAGCACTGTACCAGTCTAATTACATACATATTAACATCACACCTTCATACCTAAAGTTTAAAATAGTTAAAGATAAACTATTTAGGATAAACAAGATATTATAACCTTATTTTAAATACTTCCAATTCAAGTAAAACCACTTTAAAAATTAAGCACCTGAATTCTGAAAGAAGAGCAACTTGCCAAAGACTACACAAAAGTTACACATGACTGAATAGACTTATTTCAGATTCAGAATTGTTCTGTATTCTTTATGCACATGAGATTTAAATACTCTCACACTTGTGCACTCACACACACACGTGCACACACACATGCACACACACACACATTTAGGAGAATTGAACCTCATCAGTTTAGCAGTAACTCTAGGTCTATAACAGGTTTACTGTTCTAGAAACAAGAAGGCTAACTATGTTAAATATTTGCTTGCCATTCATCATGAGAAATGGGTGTGTAAATAAATGGAGGCATATGATCAAATAGAATTTTATTCACTAAATCAAGCTTATCAATAATTATCCTTAAAATGGCATGATTGTAAGAGTCGTTGAGACTTTTAGTACTAGGTGATTCTATTTTTAAGTTATTACTACCTTATCTTGTTCACAGGAAATATTTCATGTGTTCTACATTACTTACAGAGTCTGTATAATTAGCCTGGAATGAAGAGGTGTATGTCTTTATGAAACAATATAGAGCTCATTACACCAGAGAAAGTCACAAGTATAGAACACACAATAGTGGTGATTATTTAAGGGTTTAGATCAGGATTGGATGGCATGAATAAAGTTAGTTTTACAGGTTATTCTCATTTTTCCAATACACATAAGACACACACACACACACACACACACACACACACAATTAATGTAGTATGTATTCTACTATTACATTAATAACATAATTGACAATCAGCCTGAAATTGTATTGCTGTAGAAACTTTTGATGTCTCTACTATTCTAAGAATGTTTTCTATGAGATGAGCACAGCGAACTGCATGGCAACACTCTGAAACAATCACACAATTTTAGTTTATAGGAGATACAGCCATACCAACCTAGTTATTTACAAAAGTATTTTTGCGAAGGAACACTGAAGACTGATGGTCAGCTTTCTGCTATTTTTAGTAGGTTCCATGTTGTTTGTCATTTTTCCCTTTCTTTGCCTTCTTTACAAATAACCCTTGATTTTATTATATGTCCAGCTATGTGGTTTTGCGATCCATGTGAACACTCTGAAAAAATATCTTTTGTTGAAATCAATATGATTTAAGATATAATTCATAATGGATTGGCATCAGGTCAAATGAGCCTGAAAAAGGTGAGCTAAGCAAGAAAATATTACTTTCTTAACATGGCAAAAAGGAGTCGGAAAGAAATAAAAATGAATACTGTGTAATATTATTGTTCATTAAAATGCAAATCAATAAATATGATGTTCTTCTCAGATCCTAGATTCATCAGTGCCCATCTCATCCCAGAGAGTGACAACCCTGAAGATGACAAAGTATATTTTTTCTTCCGAGAAAATGCAATAGATGGAGAACATTCTGGAAAAGCCACTCATGCTAGAATAGGTCAGATATGCAAGGTGAGGTAAAGGGAAAAACGCATTTACAATTTCATTTCTACTTATGTGAAAGAGTTTAATGATGGATTTGTATATGTTAAAAGTGATTGAAAATTAATCAATTAATTGCTTTTGAAAAAGTCATATGGTTAAACTTCTGTAATAAATAGAATAATAGTCTATCTGTAATTCATTAAAATGGCTATGACACATTTGAAAATGAAGTATGAGGAACTTCTTGGTTGCAAGGAAAGATCACTCTTTAATAATAAAAGATCAAAACTGAAACAAAATGAAGATTGCATTTATGTATCTGAAATTAAGAAATAGGAAATAAAGAAATACTGACATTGCTCTATGGAATGGCATTTATTTTCTTTCAGAATGACTTTGGAGGACATAGAAGTCTTGTGAATAAATGGACAACATTCCTGAAAGCACGCCTGATTTGCTCTGTGCCAGGTCCCAATGGCATTGACACACATTTTGATGAATTGCGTAAGTGGCTGATGTTTAATGCATAGGATATATATGCTCAGCATTTATCAGAACTATAAACTAATAGATTTTGTTTTCACACAGAGGATGTATTCCTAATGAACTCTAAAGATCCTAAAAATCCGATTGTCTATGGAGTGTTCACAACATCAAGGTAAATGGATTTTTATTATTGCTTTAGGTAAACTGAAGACTCTGTAGCTTCTTTCATTGTTGCTGTAAATGTTAATAAGATGGCTTAACCTTTTATCAGCCCCTGCAGTCTCACTCCATGGAGTCTGCTGTAGTGTGGAGCCGAGCACACAGACTCCGTCTCTCAGTCTACAAACTTCCCAGTTCATTTCACCTCCCTGGTGCTTCTATCCCTGGTGGATACAACGGCCCCAGTGTTTTTTATTCCTCCACCGCCCAGCACAGACATGACTCCAAAGACCAGTAGCTTATCAATTTATATATTAAATTCTCAATCCACAAACCCTCTATACAATAAGCTTAAATCCAATGGACAAAGGTACAAACTGTCTTTCTATATAAGATAAAAAAAGACGCATAAAAACCCTTAAAATATTCATATCTACCTATTGCCATTTAAGACCACCTGGATCTAGATCCTCCTTCTCCAGCTTCATCTTGATTCCTCCAGGAATCCCCCTTTTCTCCTCCTCTTCCATTTCCTAGCCTTTTATCTGCCTAACTCTCCACTGTCCAATCATATATCACTGTAACATCAACCCACATTTCATCATGTTGACTTTTGAGCATTTGTGAGTTCCTGCTGCTGATATGCACTGATACTGAATTAATTAGTTCTTTGTTTTTAAAAAATCATCATGAGGGTTGGATTGCTGAAGGGCTTCTGGGTTAAAGCTACTTGCTGACAAGGCTGGTGACCAGAGTTGGATGCCCAGAACTGACATGGTACAAGGAGAGAACTGACTTATGCAAATTGTCCTTTGAATTCTGCATGCACAGCAGAAAACTATCTGAAGTATTTCAGAAGAAAAAAAAAATAAACATATTACCATGGCTATTAGTAAGCACATGCAATGAGAGATAGCAAAGTATTTAACATAAAAATAATATTGATTCCAATCAGAAGTATTTTAGGTGACTATGTCGATTTAAAATAATATTGAATCCACTTAGTACTGGAGGTAATTATGATCATCTAAAGAGATAGATTAGTTGTAGAACGTGAATCTGGTTTATTTATAAATATTACATTATAATCACACTGACACTACCTAATAAATTTAACATTGGAAAAGAAGAAACTTATATTACTAAATCTGTTTGCATGTCCTTATGCCTATGTATTAATGAGCTTTGGTGTTAAAACAAGACAACTGCAAAAGAGATTATTGGAAGTGAGTGGCAAGTGCCAATCTGTTTTTCTGTTTCCCCACTTCCTAGAGCAACAGACATTTCTCAAGTTTTCAGTGTATGTGAAAATCACTAAGAACGTGTTAAAATGATTTCTCTATTCTATAGGTCATATATACAAACTTTGGTTATAAAATATAAATGATAGAAACTCATATTGATTATTCCAACTAGAGTTTTTGACCCTACAATAATGAATGGAATCCAAGAATCTGAATCTCTAACCAGTTAATAGTTAATCCAAATGCTACTGTTGAGGGACCAACATGTCCCTTACCACAGTTTAATTGGTGAAATAATTTCTTTTCTTTTTCAATGAGGTATGTTCTTTGTGATGAACATCTCTAAATTGTATGTATCAAATCTCAGAGCTACTGGAATGGTCAATAAATGCCTAAATATCTAACAATGAAAAAGAACTCTTGCAACTACATTGCACTAAAATTTGGTGTGTCAATGTGTGTTAGCCTGTTATTTACTCTATCATGAAAAATAATAAAAGTTATACGCATTTATTGTGGTTAGTACTCAGACAAGTACTCATGATAAGGTGTTGACAGAGCCCGATAAACATCGGCTTCAGTCATGCATCATTGCCTAATGAATAGCTTTTCTAATTTAAGAAGTCATGGCTTTTATGTGGCATAATTTATTTCTGATTTCAATGAAGACTTATAGGTGACAATATGACTTATGAATGCATGCACCTGTTATACTTTTATATAATACTTTATATAAGTAACGTTTTTGTAAACAAAATAAAAGGAAAATAGTTTCATTTCAGTGACAAACTTGAAGTTATTTCAATTTCCTGTTTTTGATTTAGGGCTGATGGAAATAACTGTCATAATTCTCCACTTTCATCATGGTGTAATGTCTACGGTCTTAGATCTATCTATGCTCAATGTTGTGTAGAGATAATGTTTAATTTCTCACTGAGTTCAGATATCCAGCTGTGTTTCTTAAGCTTGTACCTCATTGGTTTAGAAGTTTAAAATGTTATAATATGACTTTCCATGGGTCACTATACATTTCATTAGAGCATCAGTGTTAGCTTTTAAAAGGACTTCTTAAACAGTGTTCATACTATGATAGTTTTCTTTCTTCACTAACGATTCCTAAGGGTTTAAAAGTTTTTAGTTTTTATTTCTTTATGACATCAATACCAAATATTCATTCAGAGGTGATCATCCATATATGTCTTTTCTGTTCATCTTCAGTAGTTTATATTTGAAAAGAATGTGTATATATCTAGTAAATATGAAATACCATTTCACATACTTTGCACAAGTTATCATTTCCTTTACACACTGATAGGATACATTTTTGAGATTAAACTAATCCGAAGCAATATTTGTGAATGCAAGAAATTATGGTTGATTTGATCATGTTCTCAGTAACGAAGTGTAAGGCACCATGTTGCCATTGACTATATGCAAAAACCCATTTCTACTGTCTTCTAGCAACATCTTTAAGGGATCTGCTGTGTGCATGTATAGCATGAGTGATGTAAGAAGGGTGTTCCTCGGTCCATACGCTCACAGAGATGGTCCCAACTATCAGTGGGTGCCTTACCAAGGAAGAGTCCCTTATCCACGGCCAGGAACTGTAAGTAGCTTTGACAATTAACATATGGACTGAATATGTTTCTGACAGAGAAAACTAATTGTAGCTATAAACATTGACACTATATAGAACAAGGAGTCCATGAGTTTATAGAACCAAGACTAAAATTACATGAAGTTTCCTATAATTCTATATAAAGCCATGATCATTACACACACAGTATTTAAACAGTGTTATTCAATGCTCCTAATACTTGTATAAAGCCTGAATAGCCAGCCTATGAACTTTATTCTCTGAACAGAATACTGAAGAAATGACCTTCATAGAACACTGAAACTAATAGGAGGTTTTGGACTGTCTCTCTGATGGTCAGGATGCTGTTAATTCTAATTTTATAGTAGAGATTGCTCAGAGAAACAGTATTAAAACAAACATCATCATTCCATGGGTTTAGAGTGAGCCTGCAACATTATCATTCCAATGAACCTATATCAAAAGATATAAAGAAATTCATGCATAAAAATATTATTTTAAAAAAACATAAAAGGGAACACATTGGTATGATATAAATACAGTAAGTTACCCAAAGGACCAAGTCAGAACATATTTTCCCATGGGACTTGAGAGCAGAGAAAAGGTCTATATCAGATGAAAAGCTACAGACTATCATTAAGGAAAGCCAAGGCAGGGGGTGAAGCAGAAAACATGGGAGAAAGCTTCGCAATTGCTAGCAACCTAGGTTCTGCTAAAGTCGTTTGTTTACTTATCCTACCTAGGAGCTCCTGACTATAACAGCATTACCCACAGTGAGCTGAGCCCTACACCGTCAGTTACCAATCATGACTCAAGGCATGTCCATCAACCAGTCCGATCTAGCCAAACCAAACTGACAAGCTCTCAGACAACTCCAAGCTAAGTCTAGTTCTAAGATGAAGCCGAGTCCATAACTCTTCTATCTTTTTGAGGCTTCATGGCTCCCCCCGACCCATTACTTTATTGAACTCTACCATTTAGTTTGTCCATTTGGCCATCAAAACCCTCAGTTACTCAAACACTAAGAATTCTTCTTTCTCCTTGTTATTTGTAGATGTCATTAAGACTTACATGTAACCTTTTAACCCAGCATTCAGGAGTTTCTTCCTCAGACATCCTAGGGCATGACTTGTGTTCTACTGACCTACATGACTAGAAGGCTACACCTTCTCTATTTTTCTCAATAAATTACTAAGACTTGTTCGCTGCTTCATTCTTCTGAATAACTACTTATAATGGCTTATGCCACACCTTGGTGGCCCTCAAGGTTTGAGTGCACACGTCACTGCTATACGTGCGTGCCAAAGGCTATGTTCATTGCAGCTCATGGCCCAGGTAATTTGTTTTTCTCAATCCCAATGAGAACCAACCTTTTTAATCAAAATAACATTTATGGACAATAATTTTACACAATGACAAAAGCTTAAATTTGAAATTTAACTATTATTTTAATTTTACCTCAATGTTTTAATAGTCTGATGAATTCAAGTAAAGTATGTTTTCATTACTTTATTAGATATAGTCCATTTAGTGCTCTGATTTTCTCTGCATTTCTAACGTTATTTATTGGAAAATTATCTTATGTCTCATAAAATTGTTCCTGGCTAATAATGTTCTAAGAAAATTTTCATCCGGATTTGAGAGTAATAAATGATTAGATGGAATATTTTGGTTATGAGAAAACAAATGAGATTTATTGAAACAGAACATATTTATTCCAGCTCTTAGTAACAAATTGTCCTCTTTTTCTTTGTAGACTATTTTTTATTCCTATGGCTGACAGAGCTCCATGTCTTAAGGTCCCTGCTGAAAATACTTTTCACGATGAATATAAATTATATATGTGAAATCAATAATAGCAATTAAAATGTGGAAATTACTATATTGTAGACTTTGTTCTACGAAATATGTTATAGTAGAGTAAATATGTGTACCACACATATGTGTGCACATGCACACACACAGTATAAATATAAGTAGCCAATTATTTTTACCCACTGCTAATAGTTCTTAGATACTGGGAGTCATAGCTCAGTCCTCTGCAAGAAGCCACATCATTTCTTTAGATGCATAAATAATCTTAAAAGTCTTTAAATTTTATACTGTTTCTTATAGACTTTTATGTAGAAATTTGATATTTTTATAACAGTGTTTAAATAAGTTTCTAATTGATATGAAAACTGGAAGTATATTATTTTTATCACATCTAATCCGTGTACATGTCAAACATATGCATATATATAATATTCTCACTTGAAAACATGCTTTAATTGCTCATGAATTATTAATGAATTTCTCAAGTAACTGACAAGAGGTTGATTTCATATTCTAATCTTGTAAGATAAGGATCATCTCATAACAACATTTTCTCTCTAAAGTACTTACCGTAAATGTTAAGGATTACTGAATTGTAGGACAAGATACATAAAACTGGGTGAACTGTGCTGTGCAACACTGTTCTACAAAATCAGTTACAGCGAGAGGACAATGATACTTGATTTCCTCAAATCTATTTACTGACTTACAAGAATCCTTCTATAAAGAGTTGGTGTACTGCCAGTTCCCAACTGTGTATTCTTTCCGGCTTCTTGCACTAGTATGAATGTGTCTTAGGCACGCTGACTCCATTCTGACTGGTTAGTTGCTGCTCCATACACTGGTGGACACTAAATAAAACCTCTGGATTATTTTCTTTTATTAACATCATGAATAATATGTTCAGACATTCATTATGAATCAGACAATAAAAGGCAACATATATTGCTTTTTAGCTGGGATTAATATTTGGGCATTATAATAAACTAAAAACAGTTAAATATAACTCAAGAAAAGTATTGTTACTCTACACATCCTAGTTGCATTTAATTATAGCATATCTTACCCATTACATAACACATTTATTATAGAAGCACATTATATATGATATATTAGCACAGACTGGTGTAACTAACAGAGACACCAGGCTTCTCCTGAACGTTGAATACTCAGATGCATTTTGTGAGAAATGATGATGCAGCTAAACAACCATTAACATTGAGAATTAATATTTACCTAGAAATACATGCTGATCATTTCATCTACTAATTTAAGTATGTAAAAGCTGGTAATAACTAATGCTAAATTATTCAGTCAGTTTCAAATGCAAGGAATAGGAAATAGTTATAAGTTTAGACTTAGAGCATTGAGGACGTATTACTTTATAATCTGTAAGCTTATTCGTGGGATTTTTATTTAAAAGATATTCTCCTCTTTTAAACAGTGTCCCAGTAAAACATTTGGTGGATTTGACTCCACAAAGGACCTTCCTGATGATGTCATAACCTTTGCAAGAAGTCATCCAGCAATGTATAATCCAGTGTTCCCTATTAATAATCGCCCGATAATGATCAAAACTGATGTAAATTATCAGTTCACACAAATTGTTGTAGACCGAGTGGATGCAGAAGATGGCCAATATGATGTTATGTTCATCGGAACAGGTACACTTTTGTACTTCACCTGGATCTTTTCTTTCAGAATACTGAACTTGGCTGACTAAGTGTAATGAAAAGCAAGGCCAGCAAGGCCAAGTTCTCCATACATTGTCAAGATACAGTAGTCTACCATTTTAAATATGGTATCATTTCGAAGATACATTTGTTTAAAATAATTTTTTTCTTAGCATAATTGTCATCAAAGAGTTTCCATCTAGCCTCTGAAAGGACTAGATGCAGCCATACTGAAACATTAGGTAAAGCTTGAGGAATCCTGCAGAAGGGGAGAAAGGATTCTAGGAAATAAGGAGTCTAGGACACCACAAGAACATGGTTCACAGAATCAAAAAAGCAGGTTTCACCAGGGCTCATAGAGACTGAAGTGATAATCAGTAATCCTGGAGAGGACTGAGCAAGTTTGATTCAATGTAAGGTTCTTGCAGAACTCCTAGTACTGGAAGTGGGTATTGTCTGCTTTGGAACTTTTGTCTTCCTACCAGGTTGCCCCACCCAGCCTAACTATCAGGGTATAAGCTTATTCTCACAGTAACTTATTATTCCATGTTCCATTGATATCCCTGGGAACCTCAATATTTTCTAAAAGGCAACAGAGCAGGAGGAATGGATCTGGGGGAGAGGGGAGGAAGGGGAGGGCCTGGGAGGAGTAGATTGGGATATAATATATGAGAGAAGAATAAATTCAAAAAGGAAGACATGAGACAAGTATAAAACTAAAATCAATCTATAAAAATACTGCTATGCAGTTTTGATATGATAGTTCCAGATTAAAGATGACAGAGGAATATCAAGTAAATTTAATATTTAAGTAATCAGTTATTACAATTGAGTCACAATTCTTCTGATTAGGGACACACACACAATTTTGTTCAAATCATGAGTGGAATTTTCAGGATATTTAACAAATGCCCAAGAATATGTACCTACAAACTTACCTGAATCTTAACATTACCACCAGTGAAAACCTCAAAAAACAGGTTACCCAAACACTTTGTTCATTCTTTCTGTCATGTAATTGAAATATAAAAAAAAGTCTTTATCAGAAAATTCATTCAACATTCATCAAATACCTTTCTGTAAAAATGTCATATCTTTTTTCTAATCTCATTTTTAGAAACAAATGTCTGCAGGTATATTTTCAGAATCACCCTCATTATTACTGTGACATGTAATTTTGTTTCCATAAACTCTCTAAATAATGGTGCTATTTATGAAAGTACTAGTTACAAATTCGAAACTTGTTCTTTAGAGTCAGATTTCATGATGATAAATTCCTGGTCTTCATTAACTGACAGAATTCAACAAGAAACAAAGCGCTCCGCTGAAACATTGTGTGATAACACTTGTTTCCCTTGGTGAGAAACAGAAAACTGCATTGACTACAGCACAATAGCAGACAAGAAAATTACTTTAAAGAATCATAGTTTCATAACTTAATTGCAAAATTCTGATGTCAGGTTTAGGGGTGTCAGGTTCGTAGCAGTACATTAAAGTCTACTTTTACGGATAAGAAGATTTTCCTATGAAATCAAAGAATCTTAACGAGAGTCTATAAAACTCAGTGACTGTGAGTAGTGCCTAACATTACAAATATAATCAAGAAATATAAGACAGCATCTCTTTTCAGTAAATAATAGCTTATCTTTTAATGCCAAATTATAACTAAATCTCTGTACAGCCATTGGGTTTGTTCTATAATGTCATATCAGTCTTGTTCTCCCTCTCTAGTTTAAACTGGTTGAAAAGTCCCTTATTCACTCTCAAAGCAACAAGGTTATTTCCTGGTATTTGAACAAAGAAAACCCATCATGAGCATTTAATTCCTCTAGGACACACACTGCCTTTAAAGACCCCATTTTCATGAGGATGTTGAATGTACGATGTGGATGATTGTATGTCAGTAAAGACCAGGGTCATCTGTCAGCAAGTAAATTGATTACAGTAATTTTATCTTTTAACTAAGTTTCACTTTATAGCACATTGATCCTTGTTGAGTAATCTGATTCAATTTGTGTGAAATTGTTTGAAATACTATTCAGTAAAACTTGATCTGGAACACAGATAAGTTGTGTTTGGGTCCAGCAGACCCCCTGGAGGGACTAAGTAGATTAACCTAATTTCCCTTTAATCTTTGGTGTTATGAGTTGAATAAGGTCCTGTAAACAATGAAGGATCCTCTTAAAAGGGGACTATTTTTAAACTCTAGAAGGGATAACCTTGGATCACACAGACAGAGTACATTGAGACAATTCACTGAGGAGAGTTGCCAATAGAATGGAAATATTAGTTTATATTTCTGGCATAGCAGTAAGAATGTCTTTGGGAAAAGATAAAGTTTGTTAAAATGAAACAACTGGAGCTGCACAGAATGGATCAAGTTTAAGAAAAGCTAAAACTGTTTAGACTCAACATCCTTACTGGAGAAGACCCTGTTTGCCTTCTTACCAAGAGTAGAATCATACCTGTAATGCAGAAAAATTAACATTGCGTAAATGAAACTGTAATTAAAAATGATAAATCTTTTCCTCTTGATGAGGGACTTTATACTGTAACCTAAATCTCTATGAGATTTAATCAATGCTTTTTAATAATTTGCATTCCTGAATTTAAATTTTCTTAAGATTCTAAAATTGATTGCCCAGTGTGTGCTTTGTAGACAAACTGTGGTGGTGAGTAGGTTCAAATGTTTATTTTGAGAAATCACATTGACATTTACCACTTCAGTATCATTGAACTTGCCTCCAGGGCCTGTAAATGCTGCAGCTTTCCTTGGTCAGGGGTGTGCTGGTGGACACTCAGGTTCTTGTACCTGGAGACAGACACTATCCCTGACATTTCAAGTCTACAGATTTCTTTGTGGACATATTCTCCTCTGTCATGTCAAATTGCTAACATTTTTTAAAGTTTTTTTTTCTCTTCTCTAGAAAGCATAACCCATAAAAAAAATTTAATACAAATTAAAAGCGATCTAACTTAGCCAATGTGTTTTTGAAGATTTGCACATTTTAGGTCAAAATCTTTTAATGTTTGATATATTTAAATTATTTTTAATTAATTATTTTATTCATTTACACTTCAAATGATATCCCTCTTCCCAGTTACCTCTCCAGAACCTCCTATCCCATGCCCTCTCTTCCCTCTCACCTTTGCCTCTATGAGGGTGCTCCTCCACCCACTTGGCCACTCCCACCTCACCACTCTAGCATCCTGTACTCTGGAACATCAACCCTCCGCAGGACCAAGGTCCACCCCTCCCATTGATGTCAGATAAGGCCATCATTTGCTGCATCGGGAGCCATGGGTCCCTCCATGTATACTCTTTGATTGGTGGTTTAGTCTCTGGGAGCTCTGGGTGGTCCGGGTAGTTGATATCATTTTTCTTATGGGGTTGAAACCCCTTCAGCTCCTTTAGTACTTCCCGTATCTCTTCCATTGACATTCCCAGCCTCACCTGTATTGTATCTTCATCTGTATTGGTTGGGTGCTAGTAGAACCTTTCAGGGAACAGCCACACCAGGTTCCTGTCAGCAAGAACAAATTGGCATCAGCAATAGGCTTTGGGCTTAATTTCTGCAGATGGGATGGATCCCTGGGTGGGGCAGTCTCTGGATTGCCGATTCTTCAGCCTTTGTTCCATTTTTTTGTTCCTGGATTTTCATTGGACAGAAACAATTCTGGGTTTACAATTTCGAGATGGGTGGATGATACTGGAGGTGGTCTCTACAGGTTCTGTCTCCCCTTTGTTGTATATTTTGGCTAAATATGTAGAAATTTACATATGTCCACATGAAAAGGAAATATAAAAGGTGAAGTTGATAAACTATTGTTTTGTTTGGACTCAGGAGATACCTTAGTGTGTGAAATGCTTGCTGTTCTTGAGTTGAGCGCTTGAGTACAGACCTCTGGTAGACACAGGAAACTATGAGACGGACTCAACATTTCTATGGGAAGAGGGAGACCCAGAGGCTTGAAGGTCAGCTAACTTAGGACAAGGAGCAAAGTATCATAGACACTGAAAAACCCAGCTCTAACATTGTGGAATACATGGACTGTACTGATTTCTGTATGTTTTTATCTGTGCTTCATATGTGGCAAGCACACATATTTCCCATTGTACAATTTTAAAAATTAAACAATAACAAAAAACTGTTTTGCAAAAATCTTTATTGTTATATTAGGAATGAACTCTCTTTCAATCTACTTAAGTTGTAACCTTCTCTTCTTTTTTTGAAAGATGTTGGAACTGTTCTTAAAGTAGTTTCAGTCCCCAAGGAGACTTGGCATGACTTAGAAGAAGTTCTTCTGGAAGAGATGTCAGTCTTCAGGGTGAGTGTTGCCTAATTTTTATCATCTCCCAGGACTACTGCACACTGAAACCACAGTAAATGGTACTCTTGTAGACCTTTTCAATTTGTCAAGTGGAAAGCAAGAAACTAGTCAAAGTAAACCATGAAAGTATCATTGCAACTTAATGTAAAGATAGAAAAATTCTTGGCTTGTGTCTTTTTTTAATAATAAAATATATGATTTACAGCTTGAATTATTTATATGTTACCTTGAAGAGCAAATGCATCCCCCTTCAAAATCTCTTCTCTCACAATTTATAATACACCTGGCATGATATGTAAGTCCTAGGTATGCTAAGGTAGATACACTTGGAGCCTTACTGCTAAAAAGCTTACCCTTTCTAATTCTTTCTAAATAGTGGCTGGCTAGATCACTTCATACTTTCTGGCTCAAATTCCTCTTTAAGTCTACTAAACCAATTCAGCTTCTCTAGGCTTCTAGCAATGGCTTTGCTTGGACTCATACTTACTTTGGCAATATGTTCTTATCTTCTGGCTCCTTGTTCTCTGGCTTGTTCTGTCCTCACCTGTGTCCAGTTTGTTCTCTCTACAACCTGCCTCTGTAAAAACTATCCCAGTAAAACTGCCTTTCCCTGCCCCAGATTTGGGCAGCTCTCTTAAGTAGTCTCTCTTTCCCATACATTCTCATGAGAGATGAGCTTATCCTGTTTCTGACTCATTCTGTCAAATCTTTCTCTGTTCATCACTTTGTCTGCCCTTCGATTAGAATTCACTTTCACACATGGCTGCTTCCTTTGACTAACTTAACTTCATTGTTTGGAATTAAAGTTGTATACTGAGGGCATGTATGCATTACAGCCAGATGACTAAAAGTCTGTCATTCTAGCTGAATCACACAGACCCAGAAGAGTACTGGGTGCCCCATGATATCAGGCTTTGTGGTGGAATTTTACTTGTTTTTCTTTTGCTTTGTGATTAATGTACCCTTATGCCAGGCTGGTCTTGAGTTTACTGTGTGCCTGAGGATGATGTTGAACTTCTAATCCCACTACCTCCACTACCCAAGCATTAGAGGCATGGGCCACAGTGCTTATCTGAAATATCATATATGTTTTTTGGGTTTTTTTAACCTATCAAAAATGACCTGACTTCCTTATATATGTTCTTTATAGCCTTAGTTTAAATATACAGAACAGTGAAGTGACAATTATGACTTTAGTAATTGATTTCTTTGGCCATTTTAAAGTTTTTATTATAGAGAGAATAGACTGACTCTGGCCAGTCATTATTCCAAGTGAGTTACCTTAAAAGTCATGCACATTGGAACCTTAACCTATAAATTGAAAACTATAATTGTCCAAATGGGCTGTCATCCACCATAGAGTCCATTTAGATTAAAAACAAATTATAGGCAGTGAGAGCTAAATTTATAAATGGCTACCTGGTGCTCACTGATACATCTCTGAGCCTAACGTATCAGTGCAGTCAATATTGATTAAATGAGAGAGTACTAATGCAACCCTGAAACATGATAAAGATTCTTCACAGTATCTAGTCATCAGGTATGATTGCAGATTATAGGGAAGGTGACTCAGTATTAGCACAGTGTAGTCCAGGTGATCTGATTCCATATTCTTCTCTTAGAAAGGGGAAAAAGCTTAATTCTTAGAAAATTATTAACCTAACTTTTGTAAATAAAGTCATGGGGCACACTAGTACAATATCCTTATAAACACCCAATTAATCACAGACAACTACGTGATCCATAATTCTTTACACCTTTCATATATTCAGGCTTTTATAAATATTCATGTGTTGGAGGAGAGAGATATAGAATCAGAGAGATAAAAAGACAGATAAAGAGATAGAGAGAGGGATAGAGACTGAGACAGACAGAGACAAAGAAAGGACAACTCTGGGCACAGTCTCTGGCCTCATTCTGATTTAAGGAAAAAAAAAAAAGGTCTTCTGCATTATCCATCTCATTTTCAAAGACTGATTTTTGTTGTCACTTAGTAGAGTTAAATTTTCTGCATAGAATTATTTTACTCACGTCATGAAATTTATAAATCGTAAGTTTTGTTGTCTTTTCACTCTTTTCTGAGTTTTATTAATTAAATAAATCATGCATGTTTTGGTAGTAATACTATATTATAGCTAAATTCCCTTTTTAATGTTTCTGGAATCTGTGGTTTACATTTCATAACTGTATTTTTTGATATATTATTAAAAATTCAAACTTAAAAGGAGTTTAATTTAAGCAAAAATGGCTTTTAGCAAAAGCATGGCGTGAGGCAACAGGCTATCAGATATAGATATTTAATATCTGTAACACTTGGTACTGAACTGGGGACTTCCAAAGGAATGCATTTCAAACTTACACATGCGGTGACTGCTTGGACATATTTTTATGGCACTTAAGGTATAATGAGAACAAAATCTTTATTGCCTTCTAAGAGTTATGAATCCTTAACATTATACTGCAGAGGATGTGTAGAGATCTAAATTTTGTCAGAAGATGGTTACATTTGAACATACAGCTTCCTCTATAGAATCTGCTCTATTTTTCTTCCTGATTTCCACTCTGCATATTGCCCCAATTATTTCTTTGGCACGAAAGCAGACAAAAACATCTTTAGGCAGAGTTTACAGAAATATTTACTTTCAGCATTCTACTCTATCAGCCAAAGTTCATATACATATTGTGGGCTAGCAATTGGAATATTTCACTGTCAAAGCTTTGTTTAATTTTGCAGCTGGGGACAGAAAACGAAAAACCGCAACACATTAAAGTGATAGCCACATACAGTGGAAAGCAGGAGAGCCTGAAGGTTTCTGTGTTTCTATTTGACATGTGTGTCATTCCATTCACAATAAAATACAGTCTAAAAAGATCGGCTGAGCTTTACAACAGCTTAACACGGTAAATACAAAAGATAACCATTTAAGGTCATGATTCTTGATGATACTTATTTATAGTATTTAAACACATTTAATATTGGGTTAATTTACCCATGTTTCTACCTTCATGAGAACATGTTCTTATGAGTCTCTTTTAGACTGAATAACTCATAAATTCTTGGATGAAAACCAGCACATATCCCTGGCCATCTTTGCATCGGTTTTAAGAAAACACCCCAGCTAATCACAGAACATTCCAGTGGTTTTGGTTACAAGACACTTTTATTCTGGTAAAATCATGTTCCAATCACTGTATAGAAAAAAATGCTTTTTGGCAATAAAATGTGTGTAAAAAATTTAATAGACATGAAGAGGTGAAATTAAGTCAACATTGACATTGAACTAAGAAACCAACAGACCTGCCAGTACCTTTTCAAAATAACATTGTAGCATTAACACACAGCCTGAATCTAACTGTAATTTGACAGGCATCGTCTGAATTTAAAAGTTTTTTACTTACTAGGTGCTTCTAAATGAGCTGTTAATTAACAGAGCATCCATTTCTTCTTAGAATGTAGATTACAACCATTAACTCTGAAAGATTCTTTTTTTATAGTAAAAGTAAGCTAACTGGTAAATGTTAGGTTTTTTAAAATTGTTATACGTGGAAAAATCTGCTCCAGAATATCGAAATTCCATCATTGCCTTTTTCTTAAGTTGAGAAGATACAAAAAGTCAGACACATGGTAATTTTTCACCCCCACTGGACAGTTTGCCTTGCTATCCTTCCAATGAGCTTCCCTTTTGAGTCAGTTAAGAGTCACAGGCAGTCAGGGCGCCACGGGGACAAAAGAGTTTATTTATAGTCCTATTGACTGCAGAGGATTTCAGGGCAGTTACATCAACAACACTTGCACTTTAAGCCCAATTTATGCGATATTCCGTGAACAGCTGAGCAAACAAATGAACGAGTTTAATTTTCATTCAAATGTAAAACATAATTAATGCCTTCCAAACTCCAATCTATTAACTTCTTCGGAGGGGGCTTCCTTTCCCTCGCTGAGCAGCTAGGAAGCTAAATCAGAATCTCCTGGGATCAGCAGGTTGAAAAGCTTTGCAAGTGTAGAAGATTAATAATGACTAAATTGAAACATCTATGAGATGTATAGTAAATTTGAGTCATAGAAAATCTTGAAAAGAGGCTAAGTTCCTAATTTTTTTTGCTTGAACACCAATTAAACTTGCAATTGAAACCAGTGTCACAGAGAAATGCTTATGAAGCTACATCTTCTTTAAATGGAACTCATAGTTGTCACTAGTTATTTCTTAGAAAACACAGCTTATTTAAATGGATACCACCACAATATATTAGGCATTAAAATTCAGTTGCAAGCAGTACATATTCGTAACTGTTGGTATAATAAGAAATACATTTATATTAATTAGAGATACTATAATCTTTATTTAGAATGTTGACACCATAATATGACCCTTATAATAGAATCTGGTGTATGCTTGAGTTTATCTCATGTTTTACAATTTACATATGAGAAGACCCATTTCTATATGCTTCATAAATTTTTGCTTTTATGTAATCAATAAGTAGGAAATAAAATTTTAATTATCTATATTTTCAAGGAACTTAGACTTCATATTTTCATTACCCTGGAGAACTAAATTTTCTATGCCTTGAGCCTTGAGTGTATAGTTTCTTTGATACAAATTAGCATGATCAGTTATTTCTTTAGTCACATGATGAATTCTCATGTAGAAGGTTAGTGAGGGGAAAGTTGCCATACAAATTTCTTCTGACACTTAATTTCTGTTATACCTAATGTAGAGCAATATTGTAGAAACTAAAAAACTCCCTTTAAAACAATTTATCATGAAATATATTTTTTCTTGTGACCTGATACTCCTAATTAGTAAATACACCATTTCTGTGTAGACACAATTGCATGATTTAACTTCCACCACAGATGTCTTGAAGATTGATAGTTCTTTAAGAAATCATTATTACACATGATAATTACTATCACTCATTTGAGCCACAAAGTAGAAAATCGTTGGGAATTTCTAAATTACTCCATTCCAGTGACGCACATCCCTCCTCGTTTGTTTCGCCTGTGAACAGGCAGGCTGGACGGAAGTTATTAAGAAAGTCATGGGCTCAGTGTTGCCATCAGGACTGAAGCGGAGCACTTCAGTCCTGCCTGGGCATGCGGCGCTGGCCACAGCAACACCAAGTGGCCCACCTCAGTGAAATGAAGGCCCAGTGGGAACAATAGGCAGGGGAAGGCAAAGCTGTCAGACCTGTCAGAGAGGCACAAAGAGGACCGCGAGGAAGGCAAAAAAGGAAGCAATCAAACAGGATTGTGAGGCACATGGAATCGGTTGGTGAATTCTGTTTCTGAAGATGAGAGGGAAGATAGAGGAAGGGCCGGACGGAAAGAGCGGAGCGGTCGAAAGTGCTAGTGACACTCGGGTTAGAATGCTCAGAGTCTATCTAAAGAACCAGGGAACACATGTGCTGCTTGTCTTTGTCTCACATACACACAGAAGGGAAAGTGGACTATGCCAAAGTTAAAGAACCACTTAAGGAAGGGGGAAATGTAAAGTATTTATATTTTCTTGACTTAAAATAGACCTGCTGAGTTGTCTCTAGACCATTCCACAGGTAACACACACACAACTTGTCCAACTGCAGACAGAATCCCCAAAGATATCTGGATGATGTTGGGGTGCCCTTTGTGCTTGCTTCATACATTTAGCACTCATCTCATTAGCCTCTTTCACAGATCCTGTTTCTACTTATACTACTTGTTAGGTGGAGACATTTCCCTGAGAACTTGTAAGTGTGTTAACCATTTAGTCATTAACTTTTCTCATTTATCAATCACTCTTTTTGTTTATGTTTTAGGAACCAACAACTATTTCGGCAATGGAGCTTTCTACTAAACAGGTACGGTCATAATATGCTATAGTCAGCCCTGTGTTTTGTTAAATTTTCATTTGAACTTGGTAGATTTTCCTACTATCTAGAATATTTTAGAGATCGGAGGCAAACAGGTAGTAAAAGAAGTGAAGTGGAATTGTTCTTATAACAAGCTAATTAAATAAAAATTTTATCATCTGTGATCTGAATATATTTCACTGAGAAGTGATAACAATGATCTTTAAATTTCAATTTATAGTACTTCATTGTCTAGTGGTTATTTTACTCAATACCTATTTTCATATTTTAACGGTGTTCATACATATATTTTAAATGTAATATTGTTAAATAATTTTAGAATAAAAGATTTAGATTTTATTTAATGTTACATGAGTAGGCAACATACAACACATAGGTTAATAAAATATGACTTTATATCTTCATAAAAGTAGGCAGTTGGTTATTCTGTTTGGAAGATCTTAACAAGCAGCTTCTACATTGAGTAATATTATAGCTATTAGAAAACTGTTCACCTTGGTTAAACAATCAATTCTACAACTATAAGAATTGAGATTTTAGAATAGCTAGGGATTAGTCTTTTCATTTATTAAAAAAATGGGGGTTTCACCATGATATGAAAGAAAAACAACTAATTTCTCAATATTGAGTTACAGATATGACATAGTTTGAACTTCTGCAAATTACATTTTCTAGATCACTTCCTATTCTTCAATCCATTAAATGAGTCATAATTTTATAAATAAAGTAATATACTGAACTCAGTTCTATTAGTAAGTAACATAGTATAAAGAAGAAAGCAAGCTAGGGCGTCTCTTGCTGCTGTGAAAACTTGTATATAGAACTGTGAATGTAAGAATCAGTTGGCAGAGTTATTTCTGATATGATTGCCTGTCTTGCTTTTGACTGTGTTCCACCTCTTGAACAAAACACTAAATTTTGTTGCCAACAAAATGCAGTGTGTACAGTTTCCACACAGACGTATCAAAATAGGTTGATAATCTCCCAGATATCTAAACTCTGAGTGCAGATATTATTTGCCTGATACTGCTATCTTATACCTCATTAACATGTATTCACCTGTTCTTCACATCTAAAAATTGTCACATCTTGGCAAGGAAATCCGGGGCTTTCCAGGATGGAAGCTAGACAGGGATAATCTTTCCTGTAATGATTTTAAAGGTATTGATTTATATTTATTCTCCGCTAGATTTCAGAGCCAATCCTTACTGAATTACCTCTAAGTCTAATTTAGTAAAACAACTTGGTTAATAAAAGAAATAATATTTTTAAATATTTTAAAGTATTGTCTATTAATACAACATTAAAGTAAAAAAAAAATAAGACCACCATAAAAGAAAGAATCTCTGACTTATATTTGCCACTGATGGAGGAGGGAAGATGGATTTCATCCAATGTGACACAATGCCACTCACTCTTAGGGACATTTTTAAAGTGAGACAGTATTTCAAGAGGAACCAGAAGTGATGAAACTAACCTTCTAGATAATGAAATCACGTCCAACTCATGGCCCATGATGTCATGAGGAGGCTAGTAAAATCTCCTGCGGTGATATTAAATTGGGCAGAAAAAGCACATCAGGTTACTAGCTGGTCTCTGGATTATGTTCAGTGATGCCTTCAAGCCCCTCTGCTTCATGTGGATAGCACAATGATTTAGTTATCACTAATAATCCTGGAGAATTATGATAAAATCAAAATGACATTGAATTACATTTAATTTAGGTCAATTTATTGGAATTTAGGTTTTCATGACCATACATCATTTGGGTAGCTATATTTTTTTTTCTTCTTTTTCTAATTTTTCTACACATTTTTTTCCTTAAAGGCCTAGTGTAGTTATTTTGGATAATTCTTTTTCTATTCAAATGTCATATAAATCTATAATTATGAGTTTGTATGTGCTTCTTAAATATTATTAGGCAAACAAGATCATTTGATAGAATGGCCAATTTGGCCAGTAACCTTTTTAAGCAGCATCACAAAGCCCAGGCTAACAGCTATACCCATCACCAAACACTTAGGAATTATAGAATTGGGAGTTTAAGAGTAGCCTAGTCTGTAAGACACTATCTCAAAAGTATCAAAAGAAAATAGGATGTTAGGGTTGGGTACTCAAGTTCCCGTTCATTGTTACCAATCATGTTTCTGGTCATTGCTGCAATACTCTAAGTAATCTTGTATTTGCTTAAATATTTTGTACCTGTTCATTTCTCATTTCATTGGAACTGATGGTGGCAAGGTTGGGAGGGAGTGGGTGGATGGTCAAGGGAGCACCCTTTTAGAAGCAGTGGAAGGGAGATAGGTTGAGGGTTTCTGGAGGGGACACCTGAAAAGGGTATAATAATTGAAATGTAAATAAAGTATCCAATAAAAGAAAAAGAAACTTATTCAATAGATTTTGTTATTAATTATTATTATTCATATTATTATTATTCAATAGATCTCTAAGTTATTTTAAAAATATGAAACATGTTCTGTTACTAAGGAATCAACAATATTTCCTAAACTGTACTGGTTTCTAGCCTCAAATATGAGTATTTGGCTTAGTATTAAGCACAGGTCTATTATCTATAAAAATACTCACCTAATTTCTTATATTTCAGTAAATACTTCAGCCTACATTAACTATACACACACACACACACACACACACGTGCACATATGTATGTGAATATACATATTCACTTACAGAATGTATATATATATATATATATTTATATACATACATATATGTGAGTGCGTGTTCTACAAGTGAAAATCTTTGAAATTAAAGGTTGTGTTCATTTCTGTTAGACAATTTATGATGTCAAAGAGCATTCTGTTGTTCACAATGAAGTTATTCTAATACTCAACTTTCATCTAAATCCTAAAAAAAAAAATCAAAATATATCTTTGCAGTCTTTTTCTGTGGTATATTATTATATGTCTCAGTATTTATATCACTCTTAAAATTTTGCTGCATGTTTATTCCTTTCATATGTATGGGGGTTGTCACAGTGCAGTCATGAGTGTGAGGGTCAGAAGTCAGTTCTTATGCCCATCATGTGGACCCTGCAATTTACACCAGAATGTCAGGCTCAGCAGCAAATACGTCTATCTGCCTAATTGAGTTCTCACATGATATTTTCTTAAGGCTCATTATGCCATTAATCAATCCTCTAGTAAAAGAACAGCATCCCTACCCTGTTGCACACAGATGCTCAAAGTTTGTTTCTAATGCACTTAAATCTGTATTATCTGCTAGACCAGGGCAGAAATGTTCAAAGACAATTTTGATCCATAAATATAATTGATTGTTAGAGAACCTAAATCAGTTTAAAAGGGAGAGTCAGATGAATGTTTGCTTAACTCATCCACAGCAACAGTTGTACATTGGCTCGACAGCTGGGGTGGCCCAGCTTCCTCTGCACCGTTGTGACATCTATGGTACAGCCTGTGCAGAATGCTGCCTCGCTCGGGACCCTTACTGTGCCTGGGATGGGTCATCATGCTCACGCTATTTTCCTACTGCAAAGAGGTAAGGTGAACATTACCAGAGAAATGTTACGTGACTTAGCAGACTGATTGGTTTGTTTTATAGAACAGCCCTTGATAAGTAAGCATATACCCTTTCTGTGCAGATAAGATTTGAGGTGGAAATCAAGGCGCATTGGTGCTTTTAATGTATTGATATTGGTTAGCTAATATTCTTTGTTTGTTCTTGATATTTTATTTGATGGAACAATAGTAGAATGTTGGGTGCGAAGTGTGTTAGATTCAGGAATGGCAGAAGACCATAATTACTGTTCAAGGGATCATTGATGATCCCAATAAAAAGGAAATAATAAAGGCATTTAAGAAGAAATTTGCCTGCAGTGATACTACAGTTAAGCATCCAGGATATGTAAAAGTGACTCAGGTACAGGGTAACTAGCAAAAACATGTGCCAGCCATGCTGGACCAAAGGACAATCAACTGAAGTCATAGGTTTCAAGCGATTAGCTAATATTCTTATATATCTCCTATTTAGCTCAAGAATTTTGTAATTGTCCCTGTTACTACTGCATCATCGTGTATTTACAAGATTTTCACTTGAAACATAAAAGAACATAATAAAATCTGATCTGTGTGTGTGTGTGTGTGTGTGTGTGTGTGTGTGTATTAATCATGCATTCTAAGTGTATTTTTCATAATATTTTATTTACAATTTCTTTAAAAGACATTGTTAAGTAGAAATTAAGCTACAATTGGAAAGTTATTAACAGGTGCATGGGAGATGGATTGATGTATAAAGTCCTTGTTGTACAAGTTCTTAAGTTCAGATTACCAGAACCCAGGGGAAGGCTTAGTATAGAGTCACTGAGACTAAGGGGTATAGAGACAGAGGGATCCTGAGAGCTCACTGATCAGCTTCCCTAGTAAAATTGGTGACCTCCAGTCTCAGCCAAATCAGCACACTCTAGATTCAGTGAGGTACCCAGGTACAAGATGATGATGATGATGATGATGATGATGATGATGATGATGATGATGATGGTGGTGGTGGTGGTGGTGGTGGTGGTGGTGGTGATAATAAAGTGTAGAGCAACATAGAAAAGCACCCATTTTCAACCTCTGGCCTACAGAAAGTACATGTATACATGCACCTATATACACAGAATACATATATGGCATATATAATGTGGACTTGCACAACCAAAAGTGTACTGAGAACAATACATAGAGATTAGGCATAATTGCAGCTTCCTATGCAAACTCAAATGGGAAGGACTGAGCAGAAGTTTGGGTGGGGAGAAAGAATATATTAAAACATTGTATATAAAAGTTTTTAAATAAAAAATGGTAAAACAGAAGGAGAATTTCATCATTTGATATAACATTATTTTCCTATTACATAGAACTGCTGGACACATCCTAAAGTTGCAGACAAATGATTTTACTAGTGTTAATACAATAAAAACACTTTTCAATCTTTTAAAGCAGCAATATCACCATATTCCATCCTGTTTGCTGATGGCTGCCTTTCTTTACTGAAATATTGCTGTTTGAGGTAGTGGTGATGATGTATGGAAGGAATATATAGAATCTTGTTAAAGTTCCTGTAGACTTTTCACCATGCACACTGACCTATCCACACACAGAATATCCCTAACCCACTGCACATTTGGAGCAATATGACTTTGTTTTTGCACAGTCAGTCTTTCCCAAGAGGCTCTGTCAGCCATTCAAAGTAGTTAAATATGTTCTGCAACATTTGTAATATTACAAATATTATAGGAAAACATCTGCTCACTACAACCAACATCGACTTAATTATTTTCATTGATGTTCTGGATACTACTGTCATCTAAAACTGGGGCTAGGGAGAATATGGTTCTACGGTTAAGAGCACTTACTGATTTTGGAGCACATAGTCCCTTAACCAGACTCTCACAGATGCCTCACAGTCAGGTATGACTCCAGCATCAGAGCATCCTACTCCCTCTTCTGGTTTCAAGGTGTATGCAGAAATGCACAGAGATTCACACACATATGCACAGAAGAAATAAAAGGGGGTGGCAGGGAGGAAAGGAAGATGGAAGGGAGGGGGAGGAAAGGATGAAAGGAAGGAGGGAGGGAGAGAGGAAGGGAGGGAAGGAATGAAGGGAAGGAGGAAGGAAGAAAGGAAGGAAGAAAAAGAAAAAAGGAAGGAAGGAAGAAAAAGAAGGAAGGAAGGAAGGAAACTCTTTTGAAACAGTTACCTAGAGCTTAACTTATCATATAATTTGAACACAGAATTACAGTAATACTAAATTAAAAAAAACTCCTACTGTAGACTACATACATATATAAAACAGTTTTCTTACTCTCAAAATTTCATTTTTAATTGTTTTAATTAGTACTTGATAATTTGTTGGATTTTACAAAAATAAACTAAGTTTGAAGATAATATATAACCAAAAAAAACATGACTAGTTTAATACACTGAAATATACTATTATTACAGTGATAATGTCAAATTATTTAAGATTTAATTTTTATCCTTCTTCAAACTGTTTAGCTCTCGGTGCCTTTTGTGTCACCCAAGCATATATATGGGAATATTATATGAACTGAAAATAAGGAGCTGTTGCTTTATAAGAAATATAATAAAAAACATTGCATGATTTATTGATGAGAGGTTTGAATTTTAATCAAAGAAGGAGAAAGAGATAAACATAACTCTAATCTGAACTGGTTATTTATATATTTAAAGAGGTTCTCACACAAGCATAAATTAAGACCCAAATATTTTTCAAAAGTTCTCTTGTTTTCCTTGTGAATTATGAATTTTACTTAACCTAATTTTATGTGTCTCAGACTAAATATGTCGTTGAAAAGGATGCATGGAGGCCTTGCAATGGATATGTTCTCTGTGATGACATTTTCTGAAGTTTAAGTGACTAACAAAGGCTTTTCCTTCAGGCTTTGAGATTCATGTTTCACAAGTTCTTTTGTTGGCTCAATTTTCAAATGTTTGCATCTGTTTGATAGTCTCAATACTTCTACAAATAGAAATCTATAAATACTTTAGACTTCTAAACTTATGAATACAGTAATAAATTCCATATTTACTCTTCTCGATGGCATTAAATGATGGCAATTAATTTTGTAGCAAGATTCAAGATTTATTAAAAAAATAAAAATAAAAATAAAAGGTAATCAGTCAAGATGCCCACACTTTCTGTGTTACATAGCCATTCTCCTGATCTCTGATCTCTCAGTTTATACATCTATTTTGCATGAAATAGCGGGGCCCATTTCCACCTCCAAGTGTGTATATCACTTCCAAGTGTGTCTTGTGACCCCCACATAGAGTTTGAACAGCCTGAAAAGGATGCTAACTGGTTTGATACATATATTCTCCTTTTCTATAGAAGAGAAGATCATCTTGGTCTACTTATTCTTCTAGCAAAAGGAGACTTCGCCCTTAGATTCAAAATTTGTAGTTTTTTTCCTCCCTTTCTTGGAGGCATAAATAAACTGATGTGCACCCATCATCATGTGATAGGGCTGTCATAGTTGTGTATACCTTGGAAGCCTAGCAAGCTAGTCAGGACTGGAAAATAAGACCGAATCTAAAACAAGGAGAGAAAGCACAAAAGGCTGGAGGCATAACTCAATGATACAGCACAAACAACAGACTCTGAGGTTCAATCCTTAGCAACACAACACATCACAGAAGAGGCAGTAAAGATGCTTTTCTATCAAATAGTGATGAAAAATTAAAAAACGATAGAAGAAAGAATTCTTAGATTATACATCAAATTAGAGACAATAGTATTTTTTTAATTACATACATCACTCCCCATATGTAATTTCAGTTTTTTGGCATCAGACTCATAAATCCTTGAAGAATTGTGGGAGCAAAGAGGAAATGTATTCACAATGAAGAAATTCATCATTCATGAGAATTCTAATATTTAAGCTTACACACACATTGATGATCAGAACAATACTTACGCTTGTTAAAGGAATGGGGTGTTCTTTCAAAATATTGTACCTTATTTCCCCTAAAATGAAGTCCAGAGCTTCTCAGAGTTAGATTTTTATTGACTGGTTCCTGTAGAAAAGTCAGAATGTCTACTCATGATGGGGACCTTTGGTTGCAGTGGGTGGAGGTATGTGTATTTGTTTCCCAGTTTGGTCACCTTTCAGTCACTTCATCAGCTATACAGTTTACAGATGCATGAGGCTCCCTTGCCTATGAGAGTCAGTCCAGATTTGATTCTTCATTCACGTCAGAGATTTCGAATAATGTCTCTTGAACACAATTCTTTTAGGCGCACAAGACGACAGGATATAAGGAATGGAGATCCACTAACTCACTGTTCGGACTTGCAGCATCATGGTAAGTCATTCTTTACACCTCCAGTGCTAAGTGGGAGGAGTGCACACCTTGTTCCAACAATAGTTAGGCAGAAATGTGGTCGGCCATAAAGAAGATGCTGACAAACTTACAAAACAGGAATATGTATATTTTGATCACAGGTATAGTAATTCAAGAATTTAGATCTTTACAAGATATAGAACTTAAATTTCTCACATGAACAAAAGCAGCCACGTCTATGAACATACTTTGGTATATTAGCAACACAGAGAGATAGGTAACAGAAATTTTCATCAAAATATATCAAATAAATTAATAATAGTGTTAAAAGGGACCTAGGAAGCCATATATCTATATGCAGATGATGGTAAATCTTTCTGAGTGTTTGAGTCAAACAAACAGTGAAGCCACATCCTTACATTAAGATGCCAGCCATATATCTTTTTGAAATGAACAATTTGGAACCAATATATGGAACCAAGTTATTGAAACATTTTAAATGTCAGAGTCGCTTATTAAAGCTGAATCATACAACTTCCATTTAATATACATAAATTGCTGTGTAAGCTTTTTCTCCCTGCTGCAATTTATGAGGTAATAATGAAGCTGTGCCTCCCTCTGCTGGGGAAACTTCTCAGTGACAATGGCATTAATAATCAGTTAAAAATACTAATCATTAACATGCAAAGCAGGAACATTGTAGCCAAACACAATCATTCTCTTTTCTCTTTAAGTGCCTTTTACAGTGACCACCAAACACTCTTTGTATTTTTTAATTAATATTTACTTGATTTACTGGGTGTTTTAGAATATTCTTACTTTCTGTATATTAAAAGACACTATCACCGCACATAGTGCTTGAACGTGCATTGCAAAATCTGTTACCTCCTTCGAAGGCAGGCCCCTCTGTGTTTAATCCCAGTGTGCTGGCATCAGACTCATAAATCCTCTTCCCGTAAAATGGAGGGACTAATTGGAGATGCTAGAACAAACACTTTAAAAATCAGTCACTTTTAAACATCCGTGGACAATGGCTGCTTATCTGTGTGTTTCACTTCTGACATTGAAGAAGAAAAAGACCACTGAACAAGGTCATAAAAGGTTTTTCTCTGTATCTCTAAGGGAAATGCCTATACTGGTATATTCTTCCAGTTTAACAAGTCACACAGTCGACTACTCCATTTAGAACAAATGTTTTACTCAGTTCTTATGAACTTATTTCAAGCAAAATTATTGTAATGTGATTTCATCACTTCATTAAAAAGTTCTATTAATTATTAATTCATTTTATTGAAAAATTTATGGGCTTGTGCCTTGAGAGTTAAAAGTGAAGCCTGGAAATGAAAGCAGGGGGAACACTTCAGAGTTATTGTCAAACAGACCACATTTTTCTGTATGGGCTTTGGTACATTGCTGTAATGGGTATATCATTGGCAGTATAAGAAACATTTAGTGAACTCAACGTGATTTTAAAAATCGTATCATGCTTAAGGAAAGATCACTATGAATGCTAACACACGTCTCAGTCAGTAAAGTGACTCAAGTTTTATCCTCAGCACCTATGTCAACATCTGGAATCAGGGAGTACCCTTGTAATCTTCACACTGGGGAGATGGACAGAGACAGGCAGATCTTTGAAGCTCATTGGCTAGTTAGACATCCTAACAGCCTAGTCTGAGGTTGCAGTGAGGCATCCTGCCTCCAAAACTAAGGAAGACAAGTTCTGAGAAGGAACAACATTAGAGATCACCCTCTGGTCTCCATGTGCATATCTGTACTACACCACTACATATGGACATCCACAAATACACGTGCAATAAACCTGCATACATAGAGACAAATATCACAAATATAGGCTATCATTCAACTAATAGTAATTGATTCTGAACATGTCACAAAACTGTTCTAAGAACGATTAGCAGTCATGCAGGCTTCATCTTGGTGATCTCTCCATTTGTTTAGGAATCTCGTCCCCTTTTAGTAAAGTTCTTATACTTCTTCAAAATAAAATCTACTGGGGATAGAAATGTCTCATATACAAATGGTAAAACTGACCAAGGACTTTTAAAAAGTAAGACTGTGCCTAAATAACTATTGTTGATTATTTAATGGCTTTACTTTAGATAATGTTGCCTATTTTGAAGATACATTTTGGTCACTTGATATTGGTTCAGGCCTATGAAAATTAACTATGCAGAATTGTTTAGCTATAAACAGTAAAGTCTTTGTGAATGAATTCTTCTCCAGATAACTAAAATACATATGTCAGATGAAATAGAATTGTGATAGTTTAGTGTTGCAAGTTCTATTTTTAGTTTTCTTTTTGATTGGTAAGCACTTCTATTTTATGCTTAAGATAGATGGGAGTAAGGTTCCAAACAGCCCACAAAATTCCACTGCAATAAAACACTTCTATCTCAAAGGTCCCTGTGCCTGTTGGCTGCTTTTGTTGCTAATTGAACAAACATAAAGCATATTTACCATAGGTTAGAGTAAGGTTCAAATGTGTGGAAAGTACGTTAGGAATCCCCATTTGGCCAGGCTTAGTCCTACCATTAGGGATCCGTGAATTATCTCAGAATAGTAGATGTCAATATATGAACATAAATGGGCTCCAATCCAGAGCCCAACCCTGTTTAAATCATGTATGTTGTCTTGCTAATGTCACTTCTCACATTCAATAAATATATTCAATAAAATATATGTGCTCATATGGAAACAAGTAAAGATATGCGATGTTGTTTAACAAAAAGCTCCTAAGCAACATGAAGCCAAATTATACACTTCAATATGATCACTTCCAGCTGTAATGGTAAACATATTCAGTAACACTCTATATTTTACATATCCTGAGATTTTTAATAAAGTGACTATATAAAAAATAACTTGAAATTAAGGTGGAAGAAATTGCACTTTGGATGAAACCTTCAACAGACCCTCACTGAATTTCCCCATTGTACAAAACAGCACCAGGCTTAACTATTCAAAGAAAAACAAAAATCCACTCATTTCTCTTGATCTCAGTCTTCTGTACCACCACAGCCATTACCCAAAACCTAGTATCAAACCTAATAGCACATGTGTTCCGGGAAATCTTTCTTTCCAGTCACATACCAGGCAAGATGCTAGCGTAGAATTCAGGTTGTTTGCAATTCATTCCTCCCCTCAAAAGGGAATATGTGCCTGAAACTAGAGCTTGTCTAACTTCACATTTGAGAAAATGACTGGCCACATAAATTACATCTCCACTGTCGCCAGTTTTTTTTTCCTTCCTTACAAACCAAAATGAGCCGTAACACAATTTATGATTTATATGTTCAGAAAGCAAAAGGCTAAAATTTTAAAATCATACTATCATCTTATATTTCTGGGTCATGGAGATCCTTTATGCCCTATCTTCTAATTTAGTGATATCATTCAAGTTCACTTTTTATAATAGTATTCATGGCTGTTCTGCACACATGCAGTTTCTTGTTTAATGTCCCACAATAAAATATCCACAGAAGGCAATCTTCTAAATTATCTCTTCACTTAGCCCATCTAAATATACGTCTTGATTGGCATCAAAACTGTGCCCAAATTTTATAAACACTCTTTGGCAGTACTGTCTTGCTGGTCAAGAGGGACATAAATTTAGTATTTTGTCGATGATTTTATGTCCTGTGCGTTACCATTTTCCAAATATGAATATAAGCATTTAACCCAAAGAGGAGCCCTGAGATTTGATCTAGGAACTGATGTCATCCTTTTAAGCTTCCAAGTTCCATAAATTATGAAATACCACTTGTGAGAGAAATTGTGAAGATTAAATGCACTGCTGTATTGTAGACGGCTAAGAAATAAAATGACCCGAGAATGTCAATTGAATGCAGGATTCTAGATTCAGTCTCATAGATACAGTGCTGGTGAGAAATAAACTTCTGTGCAAATGAGGGAAACAATGAAAAAATCTCCACCTCAGTCCTAATCAGACATGGAAGAAATGGGAGAAAAATCCTCTTTGAGGTTTGCGATACTTTCATTTATTGTTTTTTTTTTTTAACAAAATTCTTTATCTCATCCGAGATAATCTATTTGTACACTTAAATTTAATTATTATGAAGAGGGAGTCTAAGCTGTCTGCATTTCTTCCTTTTATTCTGAAAGTTATAAGAATCAAATATCATTATAATACAAGATGGTATTTTCATTATTGTTTACTGGAGGTTTCTGCCTCTGCAAATGATTGTTTCCTATCTTCCATCAAATCGCTTGGGGAAAGAAAATGAGAGATTAAATCCTGTGTTTCCTGTCAATTTTTTAAAAGCAACTCTTCCTGTGGCAATCCTGCTCTGGCATATAGATTATTTTGCTTCCTTTGGTAATGCAGTCACTATAAAATCATGAAACTAAAATGTACCAGATGTTACTCATAAGCTCATAATATTACAGTAGATAATATGCATATTGGTATCTCTCTATAAGCCTTTGTGTTTCATCATGCCCTGAAATAAGATGCACTGTAGATGTATCATATGCTACCAAATAAATAAAGCTATGGCTAGTATAACCATTTCAATACCATGTAATGTTTCACAACACATCGATTTCATCATTTCAAAATATTTTTCCTAAAAATAAAATACAATAGTATATTATTGACCAGAACGATGCTTTGTCCAATATAATTATTCCTTCCAAAAGATGCTAAATTTCCTAGTCAGTCAGTCTGAATATCCCTTTCACTGTCTATATATTGACAAGCACATTGTAAGAACCAATCCAAACAAATAAATACATCACTATGAGAAATATTGAAAACTGTCTGAATTTAAGAATTCAAAATGCTGTATCCCAGTTAACGAGTATAACACATCTTGATTTGGAACCTAATGTATAGTATATAATTTAGGTTGGCTTTATCAAGTAGATACTTTATATACTTAGATTTTCTATAAGATGTCATCGATGATTTTGTTCTTGTCAGCTCCTATTCACTATTCTTCATTTATGTTGACTATATTTCTGAGACTGCTCACTGACTTTTACAAAACTAGTGGCTGTAACTACCACTGCGAGCACTAAAAAACACGTCAGAGGCATTCTATTGATAAACAAGTATGATTCTTTTCACATACTATATTATATTTTAGTTGTTTAACTGCTCCCAAAATATAGACAATTAATAAATTGCTTGTTAACCATCTAAATATGCAGATATAAAATGTATAGAAAGACTATGGTTATAATGAGTTTTTCCATTTTAATTTGTAATTCTCTATTATCCCATGAAATATATTTCTTCATTCATGATATGCCTTGTAATTGACTGCTGCTTTGTTTTTTTTTTCATATAGTTAAATTATTTTGCTGATAAAATGTATTTTTGGACAGTCATTTAGATACCAGGAAGAAAGTCCTAATAATTATTTGTGCCAAAGAGCACACTGCTGTTGTTTTCTGTTTCAACAGATTTGTGGGCTATGTTCGCATTTTAGATGTTTGACCATTTCCAGGGAATATAAATGAAAAATATCACAAAAGCAATGTGGTAAAACAAGTAGTATTGATGTGTCTGGATACAGCCCAGTTACTGTATTTTTTAAAGATCTGAAAGGGCTAGTTAAATTACTTTGTATCTCTGTGTGTCTCCTTGGACTTGCATTCGAATTTTATATTTATTGCCTAGAAAACTCAATTTTTAATAAGGGTCAAAACTATCAAAATCTAAAACCAGAAATCAAGGAAGAAATGACTATGTGGCTCCCAGCCTCATTCATCTGTCTCCTATTGGACATTACATTTTCCAAGATTGTAACATTGTTCACATTTCAATCTTGGGAGATGCTTATGGGGTTAAAATGAAGAATGAAATAAATGGGAAGCTGAAATGTGATTCCCTCTGTTTCTGTACTATTGGAAGAGAATCAAATGCTAAATAAGGCCTTAAGCAACATGATATTTCTGGCCAAATGATGGATATCATGACTTTCTGTTGTTACAAAAGGAAGCAATTTATTTAACTTCGTTCTTTCCTCCCATTCTTTCTGCTTTATTAGTCTCATTTCATTTCCATAAATTATCCCACTAAAGGAGGAAGTGATTAATTGAAGATTGCTTCCTCAAAAACATTATTTCTTGTCATTAGCAGCTGCAACATATTGAAACGTTGTGTTACCCAAACACACTGGTGCTTTTAAATAATTTTAATATTGAGATTGTTTCAATTATTTTGCTCTAACTATTCAGTTTAATAACTAGATCCTTACTGTTTATGGTGCTTTACATGACAAAGGGCTGTAGTGTAAAATACATTTTAAAATGTTTTTAGTTGCGGTTTTTCTTTCTGGAAGTGTACATTTTCCATAAGCCATTGCTTTCATTGGATTCCATGAAGAAGGTACAACTATTTATGTAATGTCTTAATACCTTTAGCATCTTTTTTATTTTATAGTACCATATTTTTATGTGGAATGTACTTGATTTTACATGTCTGCTTCTACAACATCCTGAATAAGCTATTTTACAGTGATTCACATTAAAATATTCCATCTAAACAGCAGTTTAGTGAAATAATCTATCACAGCATGACTATAATTTTTCCTCTTTTACATTGTTTAGGCTTACAATTAATGCCCGTGAGTATCAAAATCATTGGGCTTTCAGCTTTCAAAGTCAGTATATTTATTTAGGTTTGTTACTCAGCAAATATCTGGTAAGATTTCATGTTGCCTTTCTGCCAAAATTATGGTAAACACAGAAAGTAAGAGAAATGGTCAATTCAACAATTGCAAATAATACAACTACATTAGCCACGAAGAATAGAACAGTTCTGGAATGCATTGAAGCTGAGTTGTTTTCTCTAATTCTTTTGTTTGTGGAAGTACGTATGCTATTAAAGACACTTCATTGTCTCAGTATTGACTCTTAACACAGGATTTTCTTCTGAACAGTCTAAAGTATTGCAACAGTCATTGCATTAGTATCATTAATAATCATGTTTAACTGTTCTGTGTACAGACGCTCTATTAAATATCTTCTGTTATGCTTTTGCACTATGATGATTAGACATTTTTGTCTCTATTATGTGTCTCTCTTAAATCAGAAAAGTATAGGCAGAAAATAGAGAATTGCCAAATTCTCTGTAATTTGAAACAAGCTATCTAAAGTGTTCCCTCTCTCAACTCCAAGAGGCAGAAAAGTCGCTGGTATATGGCAGTGTAAATATTTTAAAACTGTAAGTGTAATGCTAAACCCACTGAAGGCAGTGGGAGTACATTAAAAACCTTGGCTATGCCTACTCAGTGATAGCTTTGCTATTTTGAAATTAAAATAAAATTGATAAAAATAATAGCAGTGATAGAATTTTAATCCTATTCATTAATAAAGAATCAAAATTTTCACTTTTGAAGAAGTTATTTATCTGTTATTTGTGTATGTGATTTAGCACATGCATACACACAAAATCCCCACTGGGCACCTTGTCATTGGGGTAGATTTGAACTCTGGATCCTCCTGGTTGCACGGCAGGCTCCCGTGACTGCTGAATCCTCTCTCTATCCCCTAATTAACAACTTTGTAGTGATTTATTTGAACTTTTGGTAATTTAATGGTCTGAGAAATTTATGTTGTAAAATTGTTGCTTTCTTTTTTTTTATAAACAGTTTCTATATAAAATTCTATAAGTAAAATATGTCCAGTTGTTTTATATGATAACTAGTTATGTGATTGTAATATCATGGCGTCTTCTTAACAGACAATGGAAATGCAATTAAACATTTTTTTCTTAGTTAACCTGGAAATTTTAGTAGATGTTATAGAACATGCCTACAACCCCAGTATTTGCAGGGCTGAAACAAAAGGACTGTGTACTTCATGCAAGCCTTGGGCTACATAACAAGTGAGGCTTGTGAGTGACCCCAGAGCAACTCAACACTGCATCATGCATTAAGGACAATTTTATCTCATGGAAGCTAGATCATGAAGTAGCCAACATATATCTTTAAGAAAAAAAATTATTTAGAAGTTTTAACTTCACATGTTCCTTAAGTGCCATGAATGTTGACAATACATTCAAGACAGTTTATAAACATTTTTTTTTCTTTCACTAAAACAAACATAAGATAGAGAAGAAATGCCAATGATGAAAAACAGGCACACAATAAAATTCACCATGTAGTGAGAACACATTTACTGAGATGCCATGCGTATGTTATACATTTGCTTGATGGTGTTCCCTAAGAAAGTGGAGAGGAAAGTAGAATTACAGTTACTATCATAGAATCTCAATAATCCCTCAAACCGGAAATAACATTTCCCAAAGGTAGACATACACAAAACACTGCAGCACAGCATTCTCAACACTCAGAATGTTATGCCATACATATAAATAGCAGTACCACAGAGTGTTGGTGTGGGCCCCGTCAGCATCCACTGGGTTTCTCGTTTGTTTGTTTAAAGAACAGGAAGAAAGGGTCAACTCAATAGACAAAGAGTCCTTAAGGTATTTGCAAGAGTAGTTATCAAAGCAAACTAGCTAAAAAGCAGCAAAGCCTATGAACCAAAGGAACCACAGGCTATTTTCTCTCCTGGGCACTAAGAACCTCACTATTCTTCTTAAAGAGAATCATAACATAGTATATGAATTTTCTATTAAATCTTACATCCTTTTGTATGAGACAACTATAAAAGAGAATAAGATGGATTGTTTTTATAAACATAAGGGTACATCTGTTATTAAGATACAGTTTTATTGCTACCTGAGAAAGTTTTATTTCTACTTTAGAAGAGTAACTTGATTTTCAGCACTATTGGGAATATTTGGTTTAATTGGCAAAGAGACAAGTCAGACCATGATTTTCAAAAGTATTTTGATTAGTTGATTGAAAATTATATATGTTGTGTTTTGATCCTAGCATATATATATACTTATATATACACATATATTTATTTTGTGTACATGATCATTTTGTCTGAGTGTATACAGATGTATTCTATATGTGCAGCACTCACAGAGACTAGAAGACAGCACCAGATCTCCCAGACCAGACAGTTGTTAGCGGGAAATGTGTGCCAGACTTGGGGTTTCCTGTAAGAATAACAAGGTCTCTTAACTGCTGAGCCATCTCTCCAGCCCACAGATATCGCTTATTGCAGAGAGTTCTTCTGTTAGTCAAGTCACATTGGACTTACCTATGTGTCAGCAAAAACACATAACTTAGAGTTCTATCGAAGAGCCCTTCATTATTGTAGATAACAGCATAAGAGTAAATGACATTGGTCTGCTTACCTATGCATCTACTGATGAATTCTTTATCACTATAGATAGCAACATGAGAGTAGAGGGCAATTTGGCCTAGAAAATATGGCTGTAAACAAAAATTTAGTAGGATTTTCTGTCATCTTGCTATCACGTATATTGTAATTCAAGACTTTGAGAGAGCAGAAACAAAATCTTCCCAAGAGTTCAAGGATTTCTTGATCAACCAAGTTTATACTGTTGAGCAATTAATAAAAAATATATTTAATATAAACACTATGGACTTCCATGTCAAACCACACTCATTATTCATGGTAGATTCTACAGGCTCTGTGGCACATAGCAATTCAGTGCTCCTCTTACCAGGGGACAGATGTCTTACAACATAGCACAGAGACATGAAGAGGAGAAAAGGCCTTTCCCAATCATAGAACTTAGTGTCTGCATATCATATACATATGCACATAAATGCAAATGTGTGAGTCTGTGTGTTTGTGTACGTGTGTGTGTATGTATGTGTGTGTGTATGAGATAATGTATGTAAGAGAAAATATCATTAACAAAGCAATTTCTTGGTTGTTTTCACGGTATTGATATTGAACAAAAAGGGACAGAAGTGTCTCAGAATCAGAAGAGTTTTCATCCCCAACTAGGGCATTTGAGAACCAGGCGGTGAGGCTGAGGCATTTAGAACGGCAATGTAGTGGAAGTGGTTGTAGCTTTATGAGAGTTGTCAGTGGAAGGCACAGGCTACACCAGAGACTGCAATAGAAACAGTTCTTAAAAGCTTTCACCTAGCATAAGCAAATCCTATTGCTTATGACAGACAAAAGGACTAAGTTGATTAGGACGAGTAATACTGTCAAAGTGAAGCCAAAGGAGGAGGGAAAACATTTTTAAAATTAAGAAACTAGCTGAATTTGAAGGCGAAAGAAGAAAATTTTCATCTGTCTACACTGTCAGCTCTCTGTGCATGTGAAAATATATTTATTATTTTCTAAATTAATTTAATGAGTTCCAGATTGTTCAGGATGTCAGAATGGAAACAGGATTACACAAGATAACACGGAGTTTTGTTCTCGCACTGAGTTTTACCTAGCCTCTCTGTGTCATACTTTTGATCTGAGCTGTGTTTTAGTTACCACATTGAAGGAGGTTATGTAAAGGGTAAAATAATAGAAACTTAATCAGGAAACAGATTTTTGTATTGCTGCATTTTATTACGTGCTCCTGCCTTGGTCCATAGCCTAACTCTGGAAAATAACAAAGGGTATGTCATTTTCAAATAAGAACAATTGAAACCATATTGCAGTGTAATTATAGGAGTTTCTCCTGAGCCATCCCAAACATTTCACACCAGTTGGACTTCAGGACAAAATTGTGAATTATTTAGGGTTTATTGGTGGGAAGTATAAACATTCTAAAGTCTACCTCCTGTAAAAATGCTAGATAAATATTGGTAGGTAAATTTGATTTTAAAGTTGGAAAATTCATACAAAGCAGCAACCTAACCTCTCAGAAATTCTTCCTTTATATAAAATTCCAGACTAAATGCCAGACTCTTAGGAAAGTAGGTTAAAGGGGGGGGGGCTTTATTCATCACAGTTCAAAGACTCAAGGTTGTGGTGGACAGGAACTGATCAGTTTATTTTGTGTTACTTGCTTGCAGACAAAACTCTGCATATACAGCCCAAACCAAAATGATTTGTCTACTGAGGAAAGTACTTGTGGTCTGAAATCCTTGACATATTTACGAACTTTAATGAAGTTGAAAAATGACTTTAAAGTGGGCAACAATGGGTCATCTGAATTTCCAAACTCATATGTTAGAAAATGGAAGTTAACAACTAATGTTTTCTCGTTTAACTTCTTATCATTTGTTAGATAATCATCACGGGCACAGCCTTGAAGAGAGAATCATCTATGGAGTAGAAAATAGTAGTACATTCTTGGAATGCAGCCCGAAGTCACAGAGAGCTTTGGTCTATTGGCAGTTTCAGAGGCGAAATGAAGATCGAAAAGAGGAGGTACAGGATTTTAGTTGACTGAATTGTTTCTGTCTGGTACACACATTGTCACCCCAATATCAGCGACTTGGAGGAAGGAAAGGTAGTGATGACTCCAAAACACTGCTGAACCAAACAGTAGCTCCTTAGACAAGTACTCAGTGTGGGCTGGGTGAATGGCAGGCCATGTGTGAGAAACAAGGATTGGGTAAGAGTTTCAGTCCAGGAAGATCTTGGAGCACATATTTTAGAGTATGTATTTCTTGCCTCATTTTAGTTATTAAGCACTTGTGTTACCTGCATTTGTGCACTAAGGGAAAAAAAGATCAAGTTTTCCTTGGTAATTTTAGTGTTTACTCACTGATTTCTGTTAAACCTTTTGTCTTCTACAAGTGAGAAGTTGGAAGAGAGTTGAATATTTGATACAGGGTGAAGAACTTGAGTCCCACCATCGTTTTTGGTATTAACTAGTAAAACAGCCTCAAGATCTCCATCCTCAGTAGATATAGTCCCTTGACAATTGTAACAAGTTATACTGAGAAAATGGCTCATAGAGCTCTAATGTTTTAACTACTTATAAGTATTAAATACAGGTAACCAGATTGCTTCATCCACTTGTCAAAATCATTAAGTACAGATAATTTTGCAAATGCAATGTGAACATAAAAGCAGCCTGTTTTAGTTTTTGTTGTTGTTGTTGTTGCCTTGTGGATTTTTTGTTGTTATTGTTTTATGAAATGTTAAGCAGTTTGAAACTGTAAGATTATATTGTAAAAGTGTTAACTTGATTTATACATTGATAGGTTCTGTTTTTTGACTTTTCTATTATGAGGTCTATTCAATGAAAGCATGAGACGAGATATACCCCAGACTGTACCCTCATATTAGGCCACTTGCAGGACGTTGTGCATTGATAAACAATTGACTAAACCTAAAATATAAGACATATTTTCTTTACTTTGCTCAAATGCTGACATTTTTATTTTTTTCTTTTCAAATCATATTATGAATTCATTGTAATACATTGTTTTCTAGCTTTATGTTTATCTGGTTCCCATTTATTTATCGAATATTGACTTTGTGTCATATTTATGCACTTGCTTTCAAGTTCAAGCATACCTCCTTTCTTCCCTCCTGTTCCACAGAATATTTTAATGGTTATAAGATAGTCAATAAAAACAGTGGTATTGTAAATATTTTCAAATGGATTTATAAAACAATTGTCAGATACTATATCTCCTGTCCAAAGATGGACTTTTTAATTTAACTTAAAAATGTTAATTTCTAAAACCTACCTCAACTGATATCTAAGTTCTTCTAACCAGAATGGCAGCCATTTCATTTCTATTAAGTCCACATGCCTTCTGTTCTGCCTTTTCCTGATAGATCAGAGTGGGTGATCATATCATCAGGACAGAGCAAGGGCTCCTGCTCCGTAGCCTGCAGAAGAAGGATTCGGGCAATTACCTATGTCATGCCGTGGAGCACGGATTCATGCAAACTCTTCTTAAGGTGACCCTGGAAGTGATCGACACAGAACATCTGGAAGAACTTCTTCATAAAGATGACGATGGAGATGGCACTAAGACCAAAGACAGCATGACAAGCAGCTTGACGCCCAGCCAGAAGGTGTGGTACAGAGACTTCATGCAGCTCATCAACCACCCCAACCTGAACACAATGGATGAGTTCTGTGAACAAGTGTGGAAAAGGGACCGAAAGCAACGCCGACAAAGGCCGGGCCACTCTCAAGGGAGCAGCAGCAAATGGAAGCACATGCAGGAAAGCAAGAAGGGTAGAAACAGGAGGACCCACGAGTTTGAGAGGGCACCCAGAAGTGTCTGAGCTGCGCCACCCCCCCCAAAACCTCAAACAAGTACAAACTCGCTTAGATAATAACTGGAAAAAAAAATGCAATACACATGAACATTTCATGGCATTATGTGGATGTTTACAAGGGTAGGAAGTTCAACCGGGTTCCACCAATTTAAGTCCGCGAGGAACTTTCCCAGCAGGTTTTCTTCAGACTACCAACGCCTGACAGAGATCGCAGGTGAGCGTAGATGTTCCCATCCGCTGACTTAGTGTTTCTTCCGAGAGTTCATTTCGCTTTCTTCTTTGCCTGAGAAATACAAATGTCATTTGCCATGCTGCCATCGAAAGGAGAAAAACTGCATCAGCAAAGCCATTTTTATTGACACGAGTGTTGAAAATAAACTGCATGGATTTAGTAAGCAGATGACTATTCCAAAACGTGACTGGATTTAAGGATGTTTTGTCTACCAGCACTCTTGTTTGTATGTACTGGAGGAGTAAAAAACATAACGGAATCGAGTGAAATAGTCTGTGGAGATATAAAAACATGAACCATCCATCATCCAGAAGAGTAAGGGAGAACACCGATCTACTACTGATGTCTTCTTTCAGCTTTGATCTAAAGATGTATTTTATTAAAGCTATAATTTAAATGTACCATGGCAAATATGCAGTAAAGATTAGCTGTTTTCTAAGCTAGAGTAGGTTGTGTCTTGCAGTTACCCTGCTATATTGTTTGTTTAAAAATTCCAACCATGTGCTGCTTTTCCACATTGTGTTTTCAGTTCTGTAAGAGGCAGTATATCACCTTAGATCCATACTCACTAGTAACTATTACTTTCTGACACCAAGAATTATGTCTTCCCCTTTGAAGAAACCAAACAGATAAGAGGGTATCGCCCTGACTTGTAAAGGTGTTATCTAAATTAACTCTCGTGTACATAATATTTTTTAGCCAACCAAAAATTAAAACAGCACAAAGGAGAAGAAAACAGTCACTAGAGGCACCCTGAAGGATCAAGAGCAAAAATAAAAGAGCTGTGTGTCTCATGAAAAGAACTTTGTCTTAACCGAGTGTTAATAAAACATCCTTCCCTCGTGGCTTGAATATTTGCATGATGTGTGAAGCATAGGACTCTCTCATGAGTCCACATCCTACAAGGATTATATTTTCAGTCATTTAATGATTTCCAAAACAGAGAGAAAGATACGTGACATTCAGAACCCATTCTAATGACCAAAACGACACATTTCTCAACAATTTCTTTGTGAATGGGCTAAATTTTATCCACCCTGTATGATACGGTTATTTGTATGAACAGCTTTTAAGTGTTTTCATCTCAATGAGAGTGGATTTATAAACTATTATCAGATCATACACTTTACCCAGAAAGTGCAAAATTTGTTATTTTATGAATAAAGTGTAAGATAGCACAAAATATTTCAAAATGTATACCCTTTGTTGGTTGGAGATGATTTCCTGAGAATCACTGAGTTCAAACTGCTTCTGAATGTCAACATTATAGGAGAGTTAACTGGTGCTCCATGCTTCAGGAATTCCTCCTTCTGTCCTTCAGTATGCACAAAGATGCAAAGTAAATATCCTCTTGCTAATTAATGAAGTGGCGTTGATATTTTACCTCTAGTTTTCTCCGAATTCTAGATAACTCAGCATTTACTTCTCACTCCAACTACACCAAATTGTTATTCCCTCTCCACTGAAATATTTCACAGATGGAAGCTCACATCTCAGCTTTAAGGATTACTTCAATAAACAATTTGTTGACATGTCTTTCAAACAAAACCCTGAAATCATTCGACATCTGATTTTAGGCTCCTTGCTGAACATGGAGTTGCTTTTGGAAGTAAGTTTTCATAAGCAAGCTGAATTGAATTATTTGAAGATCACACTCTGCACAAATAATACTGTCAGGAATATTAAGTCAGAGAAAGATGGATGCTCCAAATAAGTCATTCTCTCACTTAGTGGGGTGTTAACTACCCAAGCATTTGATGTTTTATTTCACTCTAAATTTGCAGCTGATACCAGTTTTATTTGCAATCACATAACTCTCACATTTCTTCCTAGCTCTTAACCATAAAGGACCTAATAGAATGAAGGTTGTATGATGACTCTATGGATGCCTTTTAAAATCGGAATGTACTTTGTTTAGCACTATAAAATAGCAATAGAAAACCGCGTAGGTTTCGGTTAACAGTGTTGCAAACAAGCAAATATATCGACACGTCTCATCAATTACCATGTCTAAGTTTTCAAAGAAAGTTATTGATCTAACTTATCAATAAATAAATCTTATGACAGTTATACGCTGCCATTGTGTATTGAGAGAGGACAGTTTGCACGAAAAAAAAATGAACGCCCCATTTACTAAGTCATTTAGATGGATTTTGGCATATGCACGTATCGTCACAGGTAAGACCTGCCTAAGACATGCATGTGACCTTAAGCAAATTACCACAGCAATCTTAAAATAGTCTCAAGTTGAAAAAAGATACATCACAGTGGAGAGAGCAGGCCCCGCTGATAGCAAATGTAAAGTGTAAATGCATGCAAATGCACACTTACTGCTTCTTTTCTGTATAATTCAGTGATTTATAATGGTATGTGTTTAATATTTTTGCTACCTACATATTAGACAAAGAGGTGTAAATAATTTTTCAAAAGAGTAGAAAGAACATTGTAAAATACAGGCTTCTATAGATGCTCCATTCCAGTTTGTTCACCATCATTCTCAAGTGCAAGATTTCCCATACAAGCGATGTGGTGGCTTATGTACTACTTAAGGGCAGAGAGGGTGTGCCCTCTAAGAGCATGCTTTTGCCAGGTCATTAATTGTTCCATATCTGTATTTCTTATTGCATTTCAGATGGGAACTAGAAAACTGGACAGAAAAATGTAATGATATTGCTGCTGTAAATTATTCCTTTTAGCATGTATTCAGTTGCTAAATACACATGTCTTCAAAATATATGAACTCAGATGTCTTTACTGTTCCCTGTAACACATGGTATTGAGGAACATAAGCTTCAAAACCTTCAAGAACCAGTCAGGGAGCTATATAATTAGCTAACAGGTTTTTCCGTTGTAGTATTTTGGAAACTGTGTTCTATATTTATAGTGATGTGAATTTTCAGGCCCTTTTCATTAAATGCTGTTCTCTTTATGTCACACCTGGAAAGAAAACACAGGGATGAAAGTCTTTAATAGTGGAGTATGATGTGAAACATCATAATTCAAGATCAATACAGATTCTAGATGACTGGCAGCCAGAGGCCTGTCCTAAAGCTTATGGGCAAGCATTGTATTAATAAGGATTTTTGGAGTAATGTTTTCAAGTGTTTCTTTTATAAACTATTATTGTAAACACAAATTTAATTCAGTGATAGTCTGTCAAAGTTTTTCACTTCAAAAACTTCAAGACATGTGACAAACAGGTCTTAACATTATTATATAGCAGCATGGCAGTTACAGACTGGGCCTGATGCCAAAGAATCCAATGCTTTTAGTTTTATCTTGGTAATAATTACTTAATGTTAATGTTAATGTTTACAGTATATCTTTCCTTAAAGAAGACAACATTATTTTCAAAAGTATTCAAATTCTATTAGTTTTATTTTAGAAACTTTCCTATACTAGTTTAATTCAAGAATCACACATTTGTACATTAATAGATAAAGACAAACCCAAGGTGAGAGAAAGGTGCCACATGAATGAGTTTTCTTATAACTGATCAATTTTCCTGATCAGCCTAACCAAAGAAAAACCTATGTCTTCATTTCAAACACAGGCTGTGATGTACATAAAACCAAACCAATAAAGGGATGATTTTTAAGTTATGATATTTGGATCCAGATACAACAGCATCAGCCTGCAGTTTCAAAAGGAGAATAAGGCAAGAGGATTGTGAATGGGCAGCTCACCTAGGCTAACTAATGGGACCCTACCTCAAACAAACCAATGAAATGATTAGACAAAAAGAAAGTATATCTTCTAGATACTTTGTCGCTCAAAACTAGGCTTCTGGACAGACCATGACTGGGAACTTGTGAGACATTGTGATGCAAAAAAAAAAAAAAAAATGAAGGCATAGTTCTGCTTTCATAAAGCTCACAGTGAAATGAACAGTGAAAGGAGTTATCACCATGTGTGATAACCCTTTGCTCTTTCAACTACCCTTAGAGAGCAGCAACACATCTACCTTAAAATCCACGCTGCCCGCTTACAATGTGCCTACCGCACCTGTCACAGTGATGTGATGTATCTGCCGTGTACATGTTTCCCTTCTCAGACTGAGATTTTCCCAAAGTCAAGAGCTTTGCTTTGTTTGTGACATGGTCACTTGTAGCTCAGGCTGGCCTTGAACTCACTTTATAGCCAATGGGATGGTTTTGATCATCCTGACCCACCTCCTGAGTGCTCAAACCTGCATCACTATACCTAGCGGCATTGTTGTCCAGTTGTTTTTCTTTCTGGTGCCTTGGGTGATACCAAGTAAAGCTAGAGCTATGCAAGTCAGTGCTGGAAAGAACCACAAGGGAATGTGGCAAGTCATTCAGAAGGAAGGGAGGGACTAAGGTTTGAGAAGAATCCAGGAGAGCTTCAGAGAATACGTGCCATGATGAACTATCGGTTGGATTTTCATAGAAGAAGAAAAAGAAAAGCACCTGTAGATAAAAGAAATACAACTAAAGAACAATGAAAATTTCTATTATCCCCCCCAGAGAACAAGTATTCCACATGAATGCAGCCCAATGCCCACTCAACAAAACAAAAAACAAGCAAAATGTCACTCTTTAGGTCAAAATGGTTTTCTAATTTCTGAGGTTGAATTATTATCCTCTGGGTTTTGGCCACATTGTCATCCCTGGCTTATGTAATTTTTTTGTTATGCCATCATCACACCCCTTAGTGCCTTTCCTTTTTTTTTTTTGTTTCCTTTCATTGAAAATAATTTTTTCTCACATATTATATCTCCAATTACAGTTTTCCCTTCGTCTCCTCTAAGTTTCTCCTCATACCCTTTTTCCTATAGAGATCCAATCCTTTTCTGTCTCTCATTAGAAAATAAACAGGCTTTTAAGGAATAATAATACAATTAAATAAATTAAGATAAAACAGAATTTAATGATTGGGCCACAGTTTCTTGTACCTTTGTTTTGGATCCTTTTCTTCTGTTTGTTTATATTTTATCTGCCTCCTATGTCCTAATTTCCTAAATACTGAACTTAATTGTCTCTTCTCAGTGGGGGGTTGTGCCAATGGACAATGACACAATAGACATTCGAAATATTTTTCGCCAGAATCTTTTTTATTTATTTACATCCCAAATGCAACACTCCTGCAGGTCCTCTCTTATAGTGTTTTTCCCCCCATCCCTCTCCCCTTCATCTCTGAGAGGGTGTCCTCCCTCCTACATCTCCCCATCCTGGTGCATCAAGTCTCTGTAAGATTAGGCACATCCTCTCCAGCCGAGGCCAGACAAGGCAGCCCTCTGCTTCACATGTGCCTGGAGCCTCAGACCAGCCAGTGTATGGTTAGTGGTTGGTAGCTCAGTCTTTGTGAGCTCTCAAGGTTCTGGTTTAGTTGACACTCTTGGCCTTCCTGTGGGGTTGCCATCTTCTTCCAGGCCTTCAATCCTTTCCCCAACTCTTCCATAAGGGGTTCTGAACCTCCATCCAATGTTTGGTGGTGGGTATCTGCACACATCATCACTAATAGCGTCAGGAATTGACGCTTGCCCATGGGAGAAATCCCAAGTTGAGCGGGTCACTGGTTGGCCATTCCTTCCATCTCTGCTCCATCTTAGTATCTGCATATTTTTAACCTGAAACAATTTGGAGTCAAAAGTTTTGTAGATAGATTGGTCACCCTATGAGAGCTCCATAGTGGAGTGGCAAAAAGATACCGGTCTCTTTGCTTAAACCCTCTGTGCACTAAGTCAGTTCAAATGCTAATTTCCGTTCTGTTCATCTATCTGTAGTGTTGGAAAATGTGGCCTTGATAACCAGCTTAGCCTCACAAGTTAGCAGAATGCCTACTATAAAAACACCTTTCAAGTATGAAGTCTGTATTTGCTCAAGGTCTTTCCAGTGGAGTAATGTATAGCGAAGCAACAGTGCATGTCAGGCAGGCACGTGAGATTAAAGGTAAAGATATATAATTTTTAAAAATACAAAAAGTAGAGACAAAAGTCTTAGGTTCATTTTGAATTTGTCACCTGCACACTACTATATTAAATTGTCACTATTATTTTCATAGAACCAAATGTATCTTATTTCTCTTGATTTTTACATGGCATGAATAGATATGTTTATTTATATAGAACCTAAACAAAAATTCCTCATAAATATGTTCAAGCCATCACAACGTGAGTAATTTTGAAGTTTTAAGTCACGCCCTCTTCTCTTTGTAAGCTTCGCTGAGCATTAGACACCAGTAAAAACATTTTAAACCCATGTTGCTGTGTAGCCTATTTCTTAATGGTTTATCTTGTTGATAGCTAAATCCAGAAAAGTTTAAACTTTTAAAAGACAAACTTGTTTCAAATCTAAACAGCTTTCCTACTTTAGTTGACATTTCTAAAGTAATTTATATTTCCAGGATGGGTGCCTCCCAAGAGTAAAGGAGAGTGATATTGTTATCATCAAATTATTCATGCAATTATTCAATCTATTGCCAAATGTGAGCACACATTAACTTAGCCCTTACTCTTCATAAAATTTTCCACATATTTCTATCAGACCTGGACAATGAATAATTTGTGTATTTCAATTGAATTTTTTTCACTTATTTACTATGAGCAAACTCACTGGATAATTTCATCTTTAAGGTAGTTTGACTTAATGACAATTTATTGAAGTTTTTTTTTTAATTATATCAGGTTTGAGTTAAGTGAATGAAATTATCTTCTAATAATTACTATATAGAACAAGAAAAAAGATACCTAGTATGAAGTGTACTATAAATGGCTATATTGAACATTTTCATTTATTAAAGGTGTTCTCTAAAAAGTATATGTGTATGCAGATACAAAATATATTGGGTTTTCATCTAAACAGCTGTTTATGAAATATGCCATCCTTAAGGTATCTCTTTCAGTTCCATAACTCAAAATTTCTAAAGCATAGAGCAAGTACCTCAGATTATAATAGCCCTTACTGGTACATCTTCTTGTCATTGTTGAAGCCTGAAATATAGACATAGTAACTTTTTTCTTAGTTTTTTTCTCCTATGCTCTTCTTTGACACTTAATACTACTTCCAAAAAATAAGTCCTGTCAGGTAGGTTGGTATTTATTATTGAGAAGAATTCATAAACTTTAAATAAAATATCTATATGTTATAAAGTTATCTTAGTGGTTTATACTACATTCCAAAACTTATGCAAACTGTCTTTGAAATGTATTACAGGCTGTTATAATTTAATTTTACATTGTTGAGTAATTTCAAAATAACTAGTCAGAAACACTAATATACACTCTAATAATGTTACTGCTTGATGAAGTAATAGGTTTTGACATCACTTCACTACAACAGAGGTATTTATAGAATATATTTAATGTTTATCAATGCATCTTTCAAGGAAATAAATTAATGAATATGTCTCCTTACATTTAAAACCCAGCAAGTTTCATTGTCACTTGATCCAATTAAAAGAGATCATTTTGATGTTCTTGATCCTTGCTGCCACAGGAAACCATGTTGATGTTCCCGATTCACACTGCCACTAGCTGCTATGGGCAAGGAGCCGTGGTATGTGCTGTTGATGACTGCAGATTCAACTGAGGTTCAGTGACAACCTTCACAAACACTATCACTCACTCACTTACACACACACACACACACACACACACACAGAGAGAGAGAGAGAGAGAGAGAGAGAGACAGAGACAGAGACAGAGACAGAGACAGAGACAGAGACAGAGACAGACAGAGAGAGAGAGGGAGAGACAGAGAGGTACAGAAAGAGTTCAGACATGAAGCTACTGGAGAGAAACTTTAAAACTATGACAAAGATGCTGAAGTATATCTCTTCACTGTTGATGGCTTCTTGAGGGGGTGTGAGGGGTCAAGGGACAGCCCACTGGAAGTTTCGTCCTGCTCCAGAGAGTAAGTGAGTAGCACACATTGGACTTGGTAATAGGGGTAGAGAGTGCCACAAGGGTAGAAGGGTGAGCTTGGGAGGAATGGGAAGCAAAGGCTGTTAGAGAACATTGTATGAAATTCACAAATAACTTATAAAACTATTATGTTAGGGGGAAAGTGGGAATTTTATTATCATGGTATATAACACATGTCAAAAATAAAATGGGAAGTGTATAGTAAATTACCAGGACAATATGAAACCTTAGAGTTCAGATCTTTTGGAATAATGTGCACAGAAATAAATGACATGTTGACTTGAGTTTGGGTTAATATAGTATGAAAAATGAATGAAGCGATGAAAAGCTGTGCAACTGCCCAGTTCTGTAGCTTTAACTGCCACTTAGAGTGCATTTTATCTAAACCATGAGCAAAATATATTGTTTAATGAATTTTTAAATATAGTTTAAATATACCCACAATGGTTGGATTCATACAACATGAAAGATTTGACCGGGTGAGCAGACTAGGGGAGTGTGTAACCATATTCTCTGCATCTACTTTTATAAATGAAAGTAATTGTTAAAATGTAGCACTGTCATTTCCGTGTTTAATAATAACTGTAAATACTCGTTGTGCAGGCCTGCCTGTTCTTCCAACACAAATTCAGCTGATAAGGGACATCATTCCACGAGCAAATTTTTAGTTATTAAAATCTTAAAACATTTTCAAAAGTCAGAGTGCAAGAAACCTGACAGATTTCTGGGTTGACGTGAGGACACATTGCCATAAGAACTTGATGTTTCTAGATGTTCTTTTCCTCCATCCTTCCTATGACACTGTATATTTGGGACCTTCAGACACATTCTCAAAAACTAAGATTTTGTCTAGAAACAAACAAGAGCAACTGAGGCCAATGAAGACAGTCAGGACTCAGATGAAAGTGGACAATGGCTCAAACTACTTTTGCTTTGTGTGAAAATGCCTTAAGGCCTCAACACAAGAGTAAATGCTGAATAAAAAATAATTTCTGAGAACCAATTTGCTGTAAAATGAGAAACCAAATGTTTAACATGTTTTTGTCAAAGAGGAGACTTAGCATCTTTGTAGCCATTGAAATAAGAATAGTAACAGAATTTAAAGCACACAACATATTGTTTTCATTATCAGGTATCTTCGTTTTATTACTCCAGCCAATCAATAAAAGACTGAGCTAGAGGTCTTATTTTTATCACCCAACAAAATGAACTAGAAAGTCATTAAAGAGCCACTTTATTCACACACACACACACACACACACACACACACACACACACACACACACAAAAGAAAAGAAAAAAGAAAAAAAAAGAAATAAATTCCTGGCCAGGTTATGGTTTATGATTATCTGTGTGCCTTGAAAGATAGCAGAGTATTTTAAATATAATTTTAGGGAACTTACTATGTGGGAAGAGAGAAAAGCAATGTCACATAGTCTGAGAAGATGAAGGAAGAAGTGGGCTCTGAGCTAATTGAGCAAGATGGGAAGACCAACCTTCCTATGGCAATGGAAGAGATCAACTATAAAGAAGCCAGCAGGTAGCGCTGTGTTTTGGAGACGAGCCACCTGGCTTAGGTGTCAGCTCACTCCTTTACTTGGTGATTCTTTTGGGTAATTTTCTATACTTTCCAGCTCTTCCATCTGATGATATTTTTGGAAGTCATGGAATGGAGACAGATGAGCAGTGGCATCAATCACATAGTAGTAACAATGGTCTCTCTTCACTTTTCCTCATAGCATGGGCACTGTGAACACACACTAGGGAAAATGATCTCCATCTGCTTCTCTGCTTTTGTCTTCTGGAAATAGATGTTCCTTGGGATATGGACAAGACATCCTCTGTTTTCACGGCCAGCTGTGTCTCTCACTCTCTTGAACTGGTGATGTTCCCTGTTTCTTTTCCAAAATAGGAGTCATATAGTAATAATCTTCTCCCCTAGATAGTAATGTTCTTTTGCATAGCTCTAGTTTTAGCCGTGCCAGGACCCTGTCTTTATTTTCTAAAGTAAATTAGTTTTATTATTTGATGTTGAATAACTATTAATTTTTTATGTATTTTTGTATGTTCATATTTGCAAAAATCAAAGGGAAATATTTATGTCACTTTATTCGATTATATATATTGATAGCTCATTTACATTTACATAATTTTATATAGGTGAAAATATAAAGTATACTAAAATAAGCAAGGTTTATATTTATAAATATGGTGCATATATCCGAACAACTGTGGAATGTTGATGAAGAACTTACAAAATTAGAATCAAAACTGAAAAAAACTAGCACAAAATAAATTATATTCTTTTAAACAAGATACTTCATAGAGAATTGCGCTAGAAGAACAGGCATTTACTCAAAATTTCTAAAGCACATATCAAAGGAGAAGCACCATAATTCACGCCCAGAAAGACAATAATTTATGTAAAAACACTCCCTTTAAAGATGAAAAGAAGCTTGACACATCCAAACCCGGCCACGCCAGGGATAAACACCAGAAATAAGCCATATGTGTTGTGGGAGGCAAAAATCAGATGCAACTATGACACAGTCCAGATGCTAAGTGCCTCAGAGAAAACTGATGGACTTCAAGGTCTGTAAGGAAAGAATACAAGTTCCAAAAGTGTGAACACTGATTGGCTTCAATTATTTGGTAATGCTTTTGAAATAAGTGCCTTTTGTTTGAAGTATTGTCATTTTTTTCAGCTTTAACTGTCTTGGAAACTGATAAAAAAGCAGCTTAAAGAGATGAAACAATAAGGCAGACTTTGAAGTATGATCATTCCTTTCCCAGGAACTTGAGGAGAGCATTTGGGCAGGTCCACAGGAAAGGCTATTGTGTAATTTAGAAAATCTGGAAGGGTCAGGGGGAATAAGAGCTAAACACAAATATTTCATGCTATCTATAGCTAGGCAGAACACATTAAAGTAAAAAGAGTTAATAGGCACACACACATTCATGGTAGGCAGTGGAGAAACACAAGGGTCAGATATTTTAAGGGCAGGATTTCTTTTCTTCTGTCTAGCACTAGACTGTTTCTTGCTGCTTCCTGGGAAAACCTTGTGATGAAATTATGTGCACAGAATGTAGAACACCATTCACCGTGCACTCAGTTTTCAGTCATTAGCCACATGATGACATGAAGTATTTACCATAACATTCAGAAATTGAATATTGTAATCCTCAACACAAAAAAGTAAAGAGAATGATAAACAGAATATACTAGGTCTTGTAAGGCTACAGAGAATAGAGTCCTGAGAAGTGAGGGAAGATGTCTTGATCTCCAACGGAAAGAAAAACATAAAAGGTACAGAGATGAAAAAATTTTATTACCAGTGTTAATTCTTTACTTCCTGTCTCATTGCCATTTGCTTTCTGCAAATTCCAGTTTCTTTTGCTGCTACTCTGATTAGGTTTCCACTAAGTCTAAAAACTTAAACCCTACTTATAGGAGTGTGGACCATTGATCCTGTGACCAACTGGATGTTCACACTTGTTATACCCATCCTAACTGACCAAATAAAAACTTATAGCTCAGTGATTCTGTGATTTGTGTGCACATAAATGTCTGAACATGTACATCCCCACCCCCATTTACCTAACCTTAGATCTAACCCTGTGTCAGAGATATAAATACAAATCATTCTTACAGATTGATGGCCCATTGATCAAGAATCAGTGTCTCTACCCAAGCTTTTGCCTGTCTGAGACCTAAGAAAGTTGACGTGCATCTTGGGTATAATAATTTTTAGAATGACATCTGCCAATCAGATGTTAAAATCTGAGCTGCTACCTGCCAATAACAAGCATTTTAGCATCCATATGGTGGATAAACTAATAACCATTGGGGGTCAGACCTTAGGACTCTGATGGGGTAGATCCAGATACCTACAGGGGCCACTGGCAGTTAATGATTAGAGAAGATACTCAACAGTCTTTTCTCTGAGGAAACAAAGCTTGACACTCTTGTGGCCAGTGGAAAACCTATGAATTCCTGCAATTCCTTGGGGCCAGTGAGAAAGAGAAGGAAAAAGAAAATTTACACACACACACACACACACACAAACACACACAAACACACACAAACACACACATTGAGAACAAAATTTTTATTATGAATACCAGAAATACTGCTCATTGAGGGGTTGGAAGCCCCCTTAGAATTTACCTTTAATTCTTAGATTAAGAGAGATGTGAGGGCAGTAAGCACAGATCAGAACTCTGTTAAGAGGATAAAATCCTCAGGACACATGATGCTTGGAGCCATGCCACACCAAGTCTTATCCACGTGGCTGTGGTAACCCTCAGGCCACCTTGCATGAGTTCTAAAGCCATTTGTTGTTCCTCCTGCAGGACCCTCGGCAGCTAACTTATTAAATGATAAGAAAGAATTGCTACATAATTATGAATTGTGACAAAAATAAATAGAAAGCTGTCTGTGTTCAACACTATTTATGCAGTACAGATACAGGTGAGATTCAAGATAGAATTTCACCTAAATGATATTTCATTTTTTCAGCTGTTAAAAATAATATTTTCACATATTTTGCTGAGCAATTCAACTCTAGAGGTACTTTAATGTAACTTAAAAGTTCTATTCTAAGAAGAAGGAATAAAAACAGCAAGAGCAAACAATCCACATAACCCTTAATTCCCGATTTCAGTTTATTTTCTAAGATAATTAAAGTACATTTGTCCTGAATCTTTACGGTATTAAATCTCCTGAATTTTGGCAAAAAAAAAAAAAAAAAAAATGTAAAAATGGACATCAGAACTTTTTTTAGCAATAAAATAGCTCTTTTTATTCACTTTGATTCAAATCATTGGAAATATTCAACAATAAATAAAACAGAGCAGAGGCTGAGGAAAGCAGATTTACTAACATCATTGGAAATGCATTCAGACCAATCAGGAGGATGATAAGAAAAGGGGGAGAAAGCAAAGTTTAAATGGGCAATGTTGGGCCACAGGAGGCAAGGAAGGAAAAGCTTTTGGGCAGAAAGTCCATGGGAAACATTGGCTCAGAAGCAGACTTGGGAAAGGGATAGAGTGACTGTACCCGGAGGTGCAGGAGGGACCCTGTCTATCTACTGGGATACGTTGCAGGTCCAGGAATATCAGAATTTTACAACAATATTTTCTATTGTATTTCACTCTATAGAATGAAGCACAGTGATTTAAATATTTCCTATAAATAAAAATACCAAAAATAGCCAAAAGAAGAATTATTTCAAGGTATGTAACATTAGCCTTAAGAACTAATCAGAGGCAATTTCTATGGACTATCTGGGTATGGTTAGACCTAGAAAAGATGTGCATCCAACCCTTAAAAACATAATTTACATTAGCCACATATGCACAGATATGTACCATATATTTGAGGTATTAGATTTATTCTCAGCTCCTGCTGGGTGGTCTACTACTGCCTTTTGCACTTCAGCCAGCTGATCCAAAGTTCAGGCTTCTTAAAAAGCATCATAAATAAAATTCATGTGGGCATTGTTTACCTACCAGCCACTATTTACCAAGGTTTCAACTACTATGATATTTCTCTGCTAGCAAACAATACAGGTGTCTACCATCGCTAGTCTAACTCAAATGCTTTCATAATGTTGAATTCACCCCAATAAACTCCTGAAAATTCCTGCATAACTGCAGAGGCACAAAATTATTTATTTGTGTTGTGCTTGCTGCGGCATCTCAGAGCAACAGACACTAAGTTTAACATAGTCAGCACGCTTCTGATTGGGCCATCAATTGTCTCATGTCCATACGTTCTCGTCAAATGGGTTACCTTTCTTTAAAAGGAGTAAAGGAGAAATCCATTCACTGCTATTTTATAAAAAGGGTTGTTTTTAAAATTCAGGCAGCCTTTCATGCCTATTAAAAATCCCTTCAAAATGAAGCCCATTTAGTACTGAAGTTCTGGATGTTTTATGTCGATGAGAATTCAGGAAACAGAGACCTTAAATTAAAGCTCAAGGGAGTTTCCAGCCATGAAGTTTGAAAAATGCTGTTTTATCTTAAGCCCTCTGTAAATCATGCCACAACACTGCTGATTTGGTAATGCGCAATACAGACTCCTAAAATTTGGATGGGGCGGGGGGGGGAATAAATTGGAAGCAATAGGAACAGGAGTCTGGAAGCAAAATGAGGGACAAGGATATTTCCAAAGCCACTAGTAACCACTAGATAAGCAGCTAGTAAAAGGCAGACACCAGTAAAGAGGTGCTAGGTTATTATCTTGGCAGCATAAAATATCAGTATTCAGTTTATTAACTCAATAAGTTTACTCTTAATAAAAAGAATAAAATTTGGATAAAGAGCGTATAATATCAATGGCTGTGTTGGTACAAAGCCACTGTTACAGAATGTCTGTGCCTAAGTTTCCATTCACAGCCAACAATCCACTCTCTGTCTGTTCCATTAAATGTGTTGTCCTGTTGTATACAGTGGCAATTCCAGGATGACCAGACAGCCTCTTGGAACTATTTTCTTGGCCAGGTGCAGTGGAAAAATCATGTTTCTTTAATGTTCACATCCGGTGCTATTTCTAATAATGGCCACTAACTTATGAATTGCAAATGTTATTCAAAGTAGGTTAGTCTTTAGTCAACTACAATTGTTGGGAAAAAATCGAGAAATGCCTTTTTTTTTCAGGAGGTGCCCCATCTTTCCATGTTAGAACTGATGAGGGGACCTCACAGCACACAGAAAAGTGAGAAGAAAGGGATGGACCACTCACCATATCCAGAGATGAGGAAGCCTATAATGGCTGATGCACAGAAGTCTCAGAAGAGAGACCACTGGAAACGAAACACCAAAAAGAGAAAAGGTGGACAGAAAGGGGGAAGACAGCAGGATAATGCTTTCTATTAGAAATTGAAAATTTCAAAAGATGTTTTGCTACAGCAAAATTAAACCTGCTTTATCTGAAAAGGTATGTAGCCAAGCACTTCATTTGAGAATTGAACTGTTTCTCAAATTTGCATTTGTCGTACCTACATTTTAGGGAGGTGAGTGTGTGTGTGTGTGTGTGTGTGTGTGTGTGTGTGTGTGTGTGTGTGTGTATGTATTGCAAGCAACAATTTTCCCTCTTTTGTTCACTTGTAGGAAAGGTCTTAAGTCTCCTTTAAATAAGAATGTATACCTCAGTATACTCCAAATCTTAACTTCTCAGGAAAGGCAAGAAAAATGGAAAACCTTCAATGTCATATTGTACCTTCCAAGTGTCTGCCCCTCCCCAAGAGATTTGACCTTCAGATTCCATTTATATCCCCTCTAGGAACTATACTTTCCAAAGGATTCCACATAACCCACCTCCAGATACTTAATACCTGCATTGATCCTCCTGAATGTATCTATTATATATGGATATTAGAGCCCATCTCAGTGGGTTCACATGATCACTCCTTCAGAAAGCAATAATACCATGTTGATAAAATGTTCACTTTATTTTAACCCTGCTCCACTTGTCCAGACAGATCCCTTTTCTGTTTTGGTCACAACCATTGAATGACATTACCAAACATTTTATTCACTTTTAATTTTTCCTTAATCATCTCACTTAAGAGTCTTCATTTTAAAGCCAATCACAAGGTATAAAGATGGTCTTTCTTGTCTGGGGTGATGTTACACACAAAGTCCTCTGAGTTTAAATGTTTCTTTCTTGAGCAAGGTTTATTAATCCCGAGAAAGTAAACAGAATCAGGATGTCCTAGAAAGATAGAAGAATCTCAAGGCCCTTCCTCACAAGATCACATAGGCAGGAAGGATTGATGGAGAGACAAAATAATTCTGACCTATTTGGCTTCCTGCAAGTATTTCTGCTTTCTCAATTTGTCAATCAAGCTGAGTATAGGGGAGCTTCCTGCCGAGGATGAACTTTAGTAGCGACTCATTTCTCTGTAACTAGCCTCTAACCTCTCTTTTAATAACCCCAATAAAATCACTGCTTCACAGGTTGGAATTTTCTGGTATCTTTCTCATCTGTCATTGTTGCTGTCTCTGGGATGAGTAGATTAGTGGTTGTTCTCATGAAGGAAGAAAGTGCCCCCACACAATGATTCTTATTCTCTTTACAGAGAGCATTTAAAAAGAAAACTGAAAAGATAACTCCAAGTCTTCTGATTGAGCTATAAATTTTTGGTAAAGGAAAATAAAGCAAGCAAATCGGTGAGATGAGCTGCAGATACCACTTCTTTCCAAGATGATTGTACCTGGCTTTCTGCATCATCCTAGCTGTCTGGTCCTGTTCAGACTTGTGGAATTCAGACATGGGAATTGGTACAGAGGTTACAATACCTACTGCTAAGCAAGAATTACTCTACCTCTTATAGTATTTCCATAGCAGAGTCATGTTCTGGTTCTGACATCCCCAGTTTCATTATCTAGAAACATAGGGCTATGATATATTACTTGTTACTATATGCTTAGAAGATACAAAATTATTAAACTCTCTATGGAAAATAATTACCAATGCATTCAAGATGGCCAGCAACACTGCTGCCGTTCATTGGTTCACTTTCCTAACTTTTCCACGAGAAAGCAGTGATGTTCGTGGACACTGGAACCTTCCTACAGCTCTGAGGAGTCTGAGTGACCCATGGACAGGGTGGCGGAAAAGGTGTCTGCAAAGCCTGAAATAGCTCCGGAACGACGAAGGAAAGCAAGAGGTATGAGAAGATGCTTTTAAAATGTGTACTCATGAAATTGGAAAGAAAGTTGGTAGAACAGCGCCCCATGTGGCAAACCTATATTGTCCGATGCGCTGTCTTGGCCAGAAGGTTGTAGGCACAAAGGTCATGACCAATGAGTCATGGGACAGCCAATACCAAGAACAGGAAAGTGTGCGATGGCTTGAAGATCCCACAGAAACAGGTCAATACTGACCAGGATTGGCTCTAAGCCTGCCAGCCAGCTCCCAGGATGGAGCCTCTGTAGCAGAAGTATCTGCTGCTTTTCCTGAGGAGAGATGAAAACCAAGGCCGCAGCTCATCTATAAGCACAACAGCCCTGCCTCAGCAGCCACACCAAGGACAGGATGGTGTACAGCGAACCTCTGAAATATGTCATTGCTGAACGGGGCTGCCTGTGGATGGAGAAGTGTTCATTGTCTGGATTGATCTTTTCAAAAGATCTCTATGATGTGTTGCCTGAGGCCATGCCTGAGGCCATGCTGATGTCCTTTGTCTGTGCAGCTGAGGGCTATGACAGTATCTGTGTCCTGCGCTGTAGCAGAGGGTGTGTTGATGTCCATGGTATGTCCTGCTAGAAGTGTCCATGGACCATGCTGTAGCCAGAAATTATGTGGAGTCATGCTCTTGCTGACTGGAAAGGGCAACGAAACTTCTTTTGCCACGTATTGATGACTGCAGACTCACAGATGAGAAAAGAGAGATGTAGAAGACCTGTATGACAATTTCTACCCCCTTCCCATTAAAAAAAGAAAGAAAGAAAGAAAAACAGTAGCCATCAAGGAGAATTCTTAAATACTGTGATAAGGATACTGAAGTGTAGCTCTCCACAATTGGTGGCTTCTGGGTGGGGCACAGATGGGGAAAGTCTCAGTTTTCTTTAAAAGGAGCTGGCCATTGAGAGTTTGACCATGATGGGCAACAAAATCTGTACTTCTTCTTCTTCTTCTTCTTCTTCTTCTTCTTCTTCTTCTTCTTCTTCTTCTTCTTCTTCTTCTTCTTCTTCTTCTTCTTCTTCTTCTTCTTTCTTCTCTTTTTCTTCCTCTTACCCTTCTCTTTCTCCTTTTCCTCCTCTTCCTTCTCCTCCCCATCTTCCTCTCTTTGTCTTCTTCTTCCTCCGCCTCCTCTTCTTTGGAGGGGTAATTCATAGAGGTAGGGCTAAACCTGGGAGGATTGGGGAAGTGAGTATAATCAGCATTCATGAGGTCAAAATTTCCAATAATCAATAAAATTTTATGAAAAACAAAAATTGTATGTATGTATGCATGTGTGTATCGCAAAAGAGTCACTTTGGGCATATCATTTACTTCAAGGCGTGCCTCATATTCAGGAGCAGTTGACCAACTCCAGAGTTTTGTATGTGTATGTGTGTGACACACACACACACACACACACACACACACACACAGAGAGAGAGAGAGAGAGAGAGAGAGAGAGAGAGAGAGACCACTTTTTATTTTATTTGTTTAGAGGTGGTGAAGGTATTTTTTTTCTTTTGTTGTGTTATTTTATTTTCATTTTTGTTTTGGGGAGGTTTTTATTGCTGTAGTGGGTTTTTGTTTTTTAAAGAAAGAACTTAAGTAGGGAAGGGAATCTGGGAGACTTTGGGGGGGGAGAGTAGGATGAAATATATCTGAATTAAATTTGTTCTAAATAACAAAAGATAAAATTAAATTAAATAAATTATTCACTCTTTCACACTCACTCTGCACAGAAAACATAAAACTTAACTTCTAGGAAATCACAACCTATTAGTCATTATTATGAAACTACTGAATACAGACATATATAATGGAAAATGGTGGGCACTTTAAAATAAGGGGGTCATATCATTTAAACATGCCTCTGGAGTAATTTCAGAAGCCACTCCCTCTGCCAACCGGGCAGAGCTTTTATACTACTGTTCAGAGCAATGGGCGCTTAGTGGAGGCCGTTGTCAGTAGGATTCGTGTGTTCTTCTACAGTGTTGACCACACTAAACATCAGTCTGTATGATATGAGAAGCCACAGTGGTCTTCAGTGGGAAGAGCACATGTATATAAATTCACTCACACACAATTTCATGTCAGCATATGTGAGTATACAGAGTAAGAATAACAGTCAGGTAATTTTCACCTTTTCTGTGTATAGTGATAATTTTATACCTAGAAATTCCTTTTAATTTAAGTTTTGCTTTTATAGAAAAAAATATTCTTGGGAAGAAAGATAAGTCATTTTCAGAAACCTGAAGGGATGCTTGATTTCTATTTATTATGTAAAACAATCACCTATATACTCCAGGATGAGGGAGGGTACAGAATGGGTTTGCACTGGAGAACCCATCAATAAACTGTTAACTTTTCAAGTAAGCCTCTCAGGATATGAGCACCTAGGGATTTTCCCAAGGCTGTTTTCACTTCATAAAATGCCATTCTGGATTATTCAGTGCTGTTTGTTTTTGCTATTTTATTTCTCGATTCTGAAACATCTTAACCTGTCATTGTCCTGACGAATGCTGTATTTCAGAAGTCCATCTAAATAAAAGCACCAGGACTTCAGCCGACGTTACCTCCACTTGTCCCTGGAGATATATTCCTCTGTAACATTCCCACAGGAAATAACTATTTTGACAAGTTTTGGGAGAATTTAAAGAAATGTTAAATACATCTAACGTTTTGCAAAAATAAATTGGTGAAGTTGTATAATAAATGTAAAAGAGACTGAAAAGTTTAGCCCCTCCTTGTGAGTAGGTCAGGCTTGCACTTCAGGGCTAGGCAAATTAAATTGATGTCTAAACTTCCAAGCTCATCAGTACTAAAGGACATTCTTTCATTTACTCATTCAGCAAACACTTCATTTTCTTCTTGAGATTTTACTTTATTTAATACGTTGTTGATTATATTTGTCGCAGGATACTTGGTATTAAACATAGAGGTCTACATGCTAGTTAAGCAATCTTCTGCTAAGGCATCTCTCCGGCCTTCATCAGTACATGTTTCATGGGGATTACTTTCTATACTAAGTGATTCTAAATGACAAGGAGTTAGTAATAAGAGAAATAGACAAAATTTCTGCACAGAATTCTGTACAGTTCAGTGAATAAAACAAAGATACCCCGATTTTCCATTCACTAAAAGCTACTATTTAATCATTGATAAATCCATTATCCCTAACAATTATTGAAGGATAAAAGTTGTAGCCTATTAAACATAATTCAAAGTGCCTACTTTGTACTAAATGCTGAAATGTAGCAAGCAGTTCACTTCTGTACTAAATGATGGTCTGCACCCTAAATGCATTCTGGAATTTACACAAGCAGGTACTCTGGCTGGCCACATCATGCTGACAGGTTGACCATACTTGAATTTAGGATGAAGGATACAATTAATTATTGTTTCCCTCTAAGCTTCGAGAACTGTTTCTAACAATCCACCATTAGAATCACATGATGCCGAAGAGCAATTTTTTTTTTCGGTTGATGACTTGAACGACTCTGACAAGTGGTATTGATAATGCTGCAGAATGAGTAATTGGTCAGCACCGTGTGAAGGCTAAACTTGTTAGCCAGGCAGTTCTGCAGCTGTGGCTGAATATTAGCCTTTCCCTTGTGGCTCCCACACAGAAATTGACCTGGTTAAAGCACGCAATGGCAGATGTATCACGTGGGAGGGAAAGAGTGTTGTCAGTCCTAAAATCGATCGTTACAACATTTAATATTTTCATGATCTGTGCGATACTCTTCCTGTTGGATCATGATTTTTTTCTGTAATATCTGATTATAGCGCATGGCCAAATTCATCCACATGGAGAAACTGGGAAACCTTCTAACACTCCAGAAAATGTGCATCAGCTTAAAACTGCCATTTGTAGTTTTAAGTAGATCACATAGAAATCCCTTCATTTCAGATAAGCACCACCATTTGTAGTCTTACTATGAGCACCTCTTTAAATCCCTTCCATTTCCATTCATTCTTACTCTCAGACCCCTGAGCTTTTCACTCGTGAAGTTTATGCTATAAAAATAGAAAGTGGAAAGGGATTTCTGAGGAACCATGTCCACTTATCTGGCATGTCAATACTGGTCCTTCATCTAATGAAAAGCCCCTAGGAAAATACAATGACACATTGTCAGTCAAAGGATAGTTCATATCAGTGTCCTTGGCAAAGTATAACCAATGCCATGTGAGTTGGTCTTTGAATGAATAGAGTCAAAGTGTTTGACATGTGTAGACTCCATATGCAAACTTGGTTCATTTGTTATTTTTAATAAAAAGGTGAGTAGGTGTTATAAATCATAACATTCTAACACTGCTGGAAAGCTCTAAGTGAGTGGATACACACACTTGTAAATACTGAATACATTCTTGAGCCCAAATGTATTTTTCCAGTCATCAATATTTAATTCATTAGAAGTGATACCATGAGAAAATGACAACCCCTTTCTCAACTTTCTCCTGGGCTAGGGAGAAAAGAAGACAACTTTTCTAATTGGACAGGAGAAGAGAAGTGATATGAAATCAGATGTATAAATGGCACGGATTATTGCTTAGGATTATAGCCTTCTATTTATTCACAAACATTTTGAACCTCAGCTTTCCTCCAGCACTATCTGTTAAACTCTGAAATCACGGACCGGTTGAATCTTACACTTTCTTATTTGAATCCATACCCCAACCTCTCCGGTAACTGAGGAAACTTTCGTCATGTGCATTTTCCAAATGAGTATGATTTCAAATGAAGTATATTTATGAAATAGCTGAATTCTCCTGCTTTTAAAATAAGGTTGTTAATCTTGGTTATATCTTACCATAGCACCCAATATTTTTAATGCAGGAAATAAGCTGAAAATTATTAAAAATAAAAATTACAAAGGAAGTTATTCATATATATATATATATATATATACATATATATATATATATATACTTTTATAGTTAATAATAGTGAAATTTTCCCAAAAATGTGTAAACATTGTTACATGTAAAATAAACTCACTTTTTACAAACTGCTTAATCTGTTATAGATGTCAGCTATTATATGGCTGCTGGTATCCAAGACAACTACATGAGCACTAACCCTTTAGTTACCAGTGTTGAGCAAACATTTTGGTCACAATTTCTCAGTTATCCCTAAGTTTGTCAGAATTTTTAATTATTCACCTGTTTTTACATGGAACATAGCAATAATTAAACAATGAAAAAATATTGAAATACTGTCTATGCAGAACTATGCAGAAAACACAGCAGGGCTGTTGTCCAGCAACTAATTTTCGCAGAGATATGCCAGCATTATAAAACCACACTAAACCACAATGACAATATCTATAATATGTCAATAATTCTTAGCTTCTTGCTCAAGGAACACTCCAAATTGAATGTGTCAAAAGAAAAACCACATTCTGGTGCTTTGCTATAGTTACATTATAACAACATTTTAGAAAGCACTTTTTTTCTCCAAATGAATAGATGCATGAGGAAGCACAGACAAGAATGTCCTCTAAGTTTTGGCTGAAGAAACACCATTTAAATCTTACCAATTGGAGATAATTTAGTTGAGCCACCTTGAGCTAGGTGTATATGAATAATAGCAGACACAGGGTAATTTCTGGAACCAAATATGGTCACTCCGTGCAGAAAAGATGACAATAACACCACGGGCAGAATTCACTTGCCAAATGAATTAGTCTCCAGCAAAACAATGGCAGCAGCAGGTCAGTCTGACACTGAGCTAAGACAGAGTGACATGTTTTAAGCAAAGATTTCACACAGTTCACAAGACAAAGAGGCACTGTCAAAGCACATAAAGGACAGAAAACCAACAGAAGGCCTCGTGTGCTCAAATAACCATGACCACAGAAGTCAAGAGACTTAACCCATGAGGTCTTAACCAAAGCACCAGGACCTTTCCAAGGGGCGATTCTTGGATTCAGGTGAAGGAAGCAGGTAACAGTGAAAATGAGCAGCGATCAATACTAATTACAAATATTAAATCTCGGTTCCACATTGTCATTTTTCACTTTTACCTTTAGCAAACAAACAAACAAACAAACAAATCACATAATAACATCTTATACAGTACAATGATGTGTTGTTTGTATTTTATATAGATGGCACCATACCGAAGGACAATGTTTATTTGGGCATAAAAACATCATATCCAGGACTAGAGAGATGGTTCCAGTTGTTAAAGGGCTGTTTTACTGAGGACCTGGGTTTAGTTTCCAGTGCCAGCATCAGGTAATTGAAAACTTTGTGGAACACACTTTCTGCACAAAGACACCATGTATGCACATCGTTAAAAAATAAAATGCTTTAAAAATTAATATTTTTACATGCACCACAGCTACAGCATGGCTCCACACGACTAATAGTACATATAAACCATATGTCCAATTGACTGAATTATTCTTAAAGTGTACAGGAAACACATGCACCTCGCAGTCAATTATACCATCCTCGAGGTATATATCAAATGGATGTGTTGCACACGGAGAGGAAATCAGTTGCATATAGGCTGACAACATATGACAGCACTGCTCGGGGACAGACACAATAGCTGTCTTCCCTCTGTTCCAGAAAATCAAAAGAGAGTTAGTCCTAAAGGACAGGAAGGAATCCAACTGACCAATGGAGGAAGAATGCTTAAAGAAGCCAAATTCTGGAACAGTCTGATTAATATGTATGTTTTGTAGGAGCAAAGCCACAGTAGTGTAGTAACAGCGAGGGGTATTGGCAGGATTTGGCACAACTGTAGAATGGCCACTCAAGGAACAGCACATTTATACTATTCTGCCATTCACCCCATACAAACCCCCCCCCCCCCAGAACCACTAAAACGAGTGAGTAGTAAAAAGGCCAGATGCACTTTGTATTCAGCACCAGAGAGATTTCGTAAGGTAAACAACCAAACCCTGAATCACAAATGAGAACGCTTGGGTGGAGGCATGAGACACCTCAGAAGCATTAGTCCTGGTGGGGGCGGGGGAGAGGAGAAGTGAGTATCCATTGCTGCTGCACAGGACCCGGTGAGGAAGTAGCTGTGTGTGGTGGAAGATGTCCCATGTCCCAGTGAATTTGTCCCATGTTGAACAGTACACAGTAAGTACATGCGGCAAATCGACATTTTAATAACTTTGGTGTGAGTGAGTTTTTAATTATAAAGCATTTTCAGTGAAGAAAGTGGTGGGGCCTCAGTCCTCTTCATATTACGATATCACTGGGCCACTGGCTAGAGGTCAGTGTTTGAGCTCCAGAGATGGTGCTCACGCTCAGCCAAGGCTAAAGCTTCCCTGACAGTGTCACCGACAGAAACCTTGAGCTCATGTGTGCCCGCACAGAATTAAGGCAGTGTCTGAATCTGTGACACTTTGCTGATATCCATAGTCCTCGAAGATTTACAATGTGGCCTTTCTTTCTCCCTGCCCTTCTTTGTCACCACCTCTTCTTACTTGGGATAAGAGAAATTTTAATAAAGGGCTGTGTGTGAGTGACTTGAAAAAGTAACCAAACATGGGCCACCAAAGTAAAATTAGCTTGCTTGCCTTCAGCAAGCCTAATGTTAGAATCTTGGCCTTCCAGATTCCCGGAGCAGATGTACTCAGGAATGCAGACTCCACACTACAGAAACCAATATAAAACCCAGAGCAGTGATTTGTTGATTTAGAATGAGAAATCCGACTTGGGATAAAAGAGAATCACAGAGGAGTTGCATCTTCTGTTCAGTGTGAGATAAGAACAAAGAAAAATCAGCAACAGCATTGAAACACTGTAGTTCCAGGAACTGCAATCACTTGAAGTGCCAATGTGTCTTTTTGTAAAGAAATACTGAGTTTCTACACCATGTCTCAGTTCATTATAAGGCTGTAGAGGCAGTCTCTGCCCCAGGATGACCATGGGTGCAGAGAAGAGGATAAAAACAAAACAACAAAACTCATAAATTAAGAAAACGATGAAAGCATTTGACAGAACAGCACCTTTGTAAATGCCCTGTCTCCTGAGAACTTTCTGGTTTGTCAGGAAACACCTAGTGGATAGGGAGAGAGGAGCAGAGCACGCAGAGAGGCACACAGAGGAGTTGGGGGACACAAAGAGGCAGTGATCAGACCTCTGCTTCCATGTGGTAAAGGATTCCAGAAGCCACCGGAGGCTTGAAGAAGCAGAGAAGGGCGGGGCCCAACAGATTCAGGCCTGAAGACCATCCTCTCGCGCCCTTCGTTCCAGACTTCTAGTCTCCACCACTGTGAGAGAATGTGTTTTCCTGAAGTCGGATCCTTTGATGGGATTATTTGCTAAGGCCATGCTGGAAACAAACACATTAATCATTCCTCATAGTAAAGAACCAAAATGACAATGTTCTGACAGGAAGTAAGTAGTGTTTATTATTTCATTTGAATGAAAACAGGACACCACATACACACACACACACACACACATACACATACAATACACAAACATGCATACAGGACATGCATACAGGACACGCATGCACACACGTGCGCACACATATGATAAACTTGATGAATGTTCAAGACAGAAGTGAAAACAGCAACATTCGGGAACAGAAACCAGGTCCATTTCTGGAACCACCGCCATCTTGATGCTGGAGCTCCGTGGGCTGTGTGTAGGCAGAGGTTGACAGGGTAGAAAAGAACTCAAGACCATACAACACAGGAAATTCTGCATACTCAAGTCTTACATGGAGTTCCCAAATGCTAGGATCTAAAAAAGGTAAGTAACAGGTACACTTCCTCTGGTTTAGGGGTTTGAAAATTCCCGTTGGTTGCTGGGGGATGAGAGTATTTAGTACACTGGGCCCTTGGGCGAGCGATGTAACCCCACTAGCCTGTAAACTTGGAGTACGTACAGAAGGCAATACCCGGTGTCCAGCTCTGTTTGTAGTACATCTTGGTATGGATTAGAGAGCAGGAGGCACATAAAGAGTATTAAAAGAGGGAGATGTGGGTTCTACGTGGTTGCCATGGGTAGGAGACCGCCTCTGATTTAGAAACCATCCTCTCTCATTAGCAGTCACCTGGTTTTTCTAGGCAGAAACATGGCCGAAGGACTAAGGTTCCCAGTCTATCACCCACTATTGTAGCAACTGCCTTGGACGAAGGATTATTTTAGAGAGCATTTGTCTCTGTATTTTTTAGTCTGTTTCTCACAGAAAGACAAAATCGACCAGGCTAATATTCCGAACTAATGATGTCCGAGCGCTTAAGATTTCCTAAGAAACGCTGAAAAAGAAAGAAGAGAGTGGGAAAACTGTGACCACGTGTCTTCTTCCAAGGATGCGATCTTTCTGTTATACAGTTAAACAACTACATCACCTGCACAGAAAACCTTCTGTGCAAAGGGTTTCTTGATAGTAATAAGCCTGGAAATTTCAAAAGCACGTCTTCAACTCGGCTGGATGGAAATGAACAGCGGGCGCTTTCCTTGTTCTATTAATACCAAGTAACGATGCACACATTGAAGGCACTGAATCTTACTCAATGGATTTTCCTTCACATCCAGGGGAGAATAGTAGCCGAGAGGTGGCTCTTTAACAAAGATCATCAAAAGGCATCCCCGGTTCTCCCTCCACTTTAAAAAAAAAAAAAAAAAATTCTCTAGCTCACTTATGCTCACCTGGGGAGCTTTCTCTCATCAGGTAATTTTGAGTACAGGAAAGAGGAAATTGTGTCTCAGTCAGCTTGAGAACAGGACCGCTTTCTTATTGCTTAACCATACAAGACGGTGTATTCAGGTACACTGTGGTTTCTGTCTCACAAAGAGCAAACCCAGCCCGAAAGACGAGGGAAGACACTGCTGGGGGAGAATTTATTGAAATGCTTTACATCTTGAAAGGATTACTTGCACCTGCACATAAAGAATCTCAACCGCTTTAGACACAGGGGCTAAAGGCGCCGTCTTTATTGTATTTCTTTCACGTGTACGTACTTGACTGATAATCTGGCCAAGTTTCTAGCGCTCAGGGTCAGTGCGGAGGAGCAAGCGCGCCATCTACTGGTCAATATGATCTGGCACCAGCAGAAAGCCTCCAGACTACAAAGGGGAGAAAAGGGCCAACCTGAGGAGTGTGTGCTCATTTCTTTAAAGCTGCATTACAGAAACTGTAAAAGGTGGAATTTCCCCCGGGTTTTAAATCCCATTTTCAATCCGTGAAGTTAGATAAAAGTTGACTCTAAATTAAGTAAATAAATAAATAAACCGCGAAGAAGGGAAAAAGGAGAAAAAGAATGCCTTTTGACAGAACATTTACAGAAAAATTCTCATTTACAATAAGAAAAGAGATTTTATTTTTATTATTGCTGCTCTTGTTCCCCTCTTCAAACTACTTATATTCCCTTATAAGTTACTCTGACTAAATTAGCTGTTAAGCAACGTGGAAAATCAGGATAGCTAACACATGTTCTCTACTCAAGTACATTAATTTAAATTGAAGCAATCACATATTAAAATATAACAAAGTTTAATGGATTTGTTACTGTTCAAGTATTTTCATTAGCTCTTGTTCTGCTTAAATTATTATACTTATGTAAGATAGTTTCCATACTTCATTTTAAAATTCTTGATATGGAGTCTTTAGCAATTTGCTTTAAAAAACTATATATTTGAAAATTGCTTTTCAATAATTATCTTTTCATACTTCTATATAATATACATGTATTTTACTCCTATCTATGCTGACTTGCAGAGTCCACACTTAGGAGGTATGAAGATGTTCATGACTAATAAGATGGAGAAGACTGAACTGTAAGCCTTCCTGGACCTTTCTCCAAGGACCTGTGGCTCCACACGTCAGCTTCTTCCCATCAGCTGCACCGCACAGAATGTCCCCACACCCTCCCAGCCTGACAGTAACGGGGCAGCACAATAGCCTCAGGCAGTGCTGCAAGGGCCAAGGTTTTCCTCCTACTGTTTAGTTCAAGGTACTGAACTAGTACTTAGGTACTACTGTCTTAGCTTTTGAAGTTCCTGTCAGTTCTCACTTGCTCTTCTTCCCCACTAGCTTTTCCCCTGTGAATGATAAGACCAGTTTCCCTAGGCAGCTCCCGCAGGAAAATGCCACCTCGGCGAGAAGTCAACGGTAACCTGTGATGTCAAGGCCATCTCTCTTTGTCCTACTCTCTTCTGTGAAAAGACTGTATTTCTTAATTTTATTCAAATATTTTCATCTATTAAAACATAACCATAGAATTTTTTAAAAAGTGAAATTGATGCAGACTGCATGTTTTTTTTCAAGTAGAATTTATATCATCGGAACATTTTACACAATCCTATATGTATGGTCATAAGTGTATATTGATGCTTTACTTGATCTGTTTTAGGAAACTGATGCTTTAACGTTTTTTAGGACAACTATAAAATGCTGATGTCTAAAATAAACATACACTGTGAAAGCATGTGTGTCACAAAGGAAAATAAATATGTTCTGGGTAATTTTAAACGATTTACTCACCTTTGCAGATTATGTGGAACTCAATACTATGAGAGAGAGGGAGAGAGAGAGAGAGAGAGAGAGAGAGAGAGAGAGAGAGAGATGGAGAGGGAGATTGAGAAAGAATCCGGATTTCAAAATGGGAGTAAAATGCCCTCTAGTGGTAAAGATAAAACAAGTATTACCTATAAATATTAAAATCATTTACTTAAAAGAATTGAGCATGTACTTGAAGCTCTCCTGGTCAATATGCAGTGGCAAACAGCATTATCATGGGAGGCCCCTTTGTGGGACACTGTAGTATAAATTAAATAGATCCCATAAAGAAAACAAGAAAATAGTTTTATACTTAAAGGATGAAGTAACGGCACAGTGATTATTCTTAGAAAAGAGTAATAGGTAATTTGTTTTATATACTTTTTTATTTGGATGCTATTAATCCCTTTATTTCTAGTGTCTACATTTCAATATACATTTTCTGAAGGCTAAGAGTGCTTTTTTTTCTTTCTGCTGTTCATTTGTTTTGAACCTTCAAAGAAAAAAAAATGCATGGGAACTTCAAATCCACAAGAGCTCTCAGCAAGCCACTACCCGTTTGTATACACAATGGGGACTTTTTATATTCAGTTTTGCCAGCTTTGAGAAACAACAAAGAAGAAAGTCGTTGTATTAAAGTTAGAAAGACTTAAAAGCACGTGCGAGCTCCGAGCCTTCCTCTCTCTAAGAGTGTCATCTGGTTACTACACGGAAGCGATGGTATCCAGGAAGTCTGCAGTTAATCAGGTGAGCATCCCACCGAAGAAAGATGAACGTCAAGAGCTGTGACTCTCCGAGAACCCAGTGCTCTGCAACTGGTAAACCTTGGCCTCTAAGATCAGTTAGACTAGATTCTGCCTGCTTTTTTCTTTCCTTGGCAACTTCATTCTCTCTAACAACACATACAACAATAGAAGTTCGAGGTAGGTTAGACAGACTCTGTGAGCGATAGTTCCCGCATTTCCGGTACCGTAAATGATGTCTGTGTGTCTACTCACTGTCCATAAAAATGAGTAAGCGGAGATTGTTCTCAGGCCGAGCAGGAACAGACAAGGAGTCCTGTTCATGAAAGTACTACGTTGCCTTAGGTCATGGAGGCTGTAACCCCCTAAGCATGTGCTTTGTTGGGAGAACCTGGGCATCAAACTGCAGCGTCAACAAGGTGATTTCTCTGACCAGAAGCTACTCACAGGCCACACCTTCATGCAAAAGGCATGTGAGAAAGTGTCGCACATTCTTCTCAGAGAGTAAAGGGACTGAGACCACTGGACACTACCTCACAGTCATAATATTTCAAAAATATTTTCAGTTACTTGGTTTGTAATTCAAAGCAGTAGAAAAAAACTTCAGATCTCATTTCCCCCCCAAAACAGAAAATGAACTTGACCAAACCTTCCTTCCAAATATGTTCACAGTTAATAAAAGCAGTTTATATGAAGATGACTCTGTTATCTTGAATTTTTAATAAAATGTTTCATTTGATGTTTGAAATTTTGTTGTCTGGCCTTAAACATTATTAAGCACCAGTACCCTCCTGGGTGGTTGTTATAAATAAGGAACAGTGCTAGTGACTGGGCCCAGGACCTTGTGCTCACTGTCAAGTGCTCTACCCTAAGCCTTGTGCCTAGCCTTGGCTGCTTAAGGAATTAACTGAGATAATCTACACTGCAAGGATTATCTACTACGACCCATGTGCTCTTCCTCCTAATAGCACATTGGTATGTGTTTGGTAGGAATCACTGTGTGTGTCTTGTGTGTACGTGCCTGTGCATGTGTGTGCTTGTGTGACTCGGATGCCTTAAGATTCCTTTCTTACCTGTTCTCTACTTTACTATTGAGACAGGGTCTCTCACTGACTCTGCAACTAAACAATTTGGCTAAACAAGGTTTTCTGTGGATGTTGGCTGTTATGTTCTGGTCCCAAATGCGCATGTGTCAAGCACTTTACCAACTAAGTCATCTCCCCTCCCTGCCAGTGACTGACTTTAGCATCCAAGTGATGGGGAAACCAAGGCAGGCAGCTGTTGGGGGTCAGTGCGTACAGCTGCTGGCAGGAGTTGATCCAGATACCTACCAGGGCTGCTGCCAAAGGCAGCCAGAGATTAGTCACTCAGCAGACTTTCATTCTGAAGGAACTGGAGCTGAAACTCTCTGTGGCCAGCGGGAAAACTATGAACTCTTCTAACTCCTCGGGGTAGGCCAAAAAAGAAGGAAAGAGAGAAAATCCACATGTACCCACAAACTTGAGCCCACGAGAGCACACACACAGAGTGGATGAAACAAAGGATAGAGAGTCAAATAACTTCATACACACAAATGTATATGCACACACACACACACACAGGCACACATGCACACACATATACATGCATATAAACCTACAGGCAGACATATACATAGTCACACATAGAATGTTTAAAGAAAAACTCTAGCAAGCAAGCTCCAAGAATTTCACACATACATACATAAATTCACACAGCTGGGGGATAGAAGGAAAAATGTTCCAACCCTCATTTGCACAGACTTTACACATACACACATGGTGGGTGGTTGGGAGAGAGAATATTCCAACCACACCACACCATTCTTTATTCTTTCTTCCTTAGCTCATATATCCTAACATAATCTTTCAAGCAGTTCATAATCATAATGTGATTACATTTTAGTTTTCTACTAATGAATGATTATTTAAAAAATCAATATGTTTTCCAATACCTTTACAAGAAATAATAGTATGTAGGAAAACAAATCATTCTACAAAACCCACATGCATACATAACCAAGCAACTTGTTATAGATTAACAAAGTGTAAGCAAGCAAGGTGGTTTTCTCAGCCAGTTTCTCTTACTGGCAGGCAGCAATTTGCGGTTACAAAGAAAGGAGTAATTATTTTATTATTTACCTTTAAAAGTAATCTTGTAAGAATCTTAAGAGAATCACAAATCTAAGCTTTTATATAAAAATCGGTCATATCTACCTTGAATCCTCAAAACGAACATGTACTCATCAGCAATTGTTAATAAATCAAATCAGAAAGCTGAGGGAAAAAATGATACCAGAAATTAATCATCACCAGTCCAGCCTCAGTGAGGGTGCCAGCCCATGCTGTCATTGTTCCTGTTCTCTGACCATAAAGGGTTCCTAGCCTAACTAATAAGAGGGTGTGACCTTCATATTGTTCCCTAAGATTTTCTACATCAGAGCCAGTAGTAAAAACATCTCAACATAGTTTCACTAACAACTTCATTTTTCCCAATGTTTCCTAAGGGTAGCGGCCATTGTTGACAATCTGCATCTCTAAGTTCTTCTCTGGGATAATGAGAGCATCATTAATCTGCTGCAGCAGCGATGCCTGAAAGAGATCGGGAATTATCACTGCAAGAGCCACAGATCCTGCACAGGGAGGGACTGGGAGCCCCCTTAGAGGTTTTGTATGATTCTTAGATGAAGAGGGATGTAAAGACAGCAGAACTCCACAACAGGATAAAGTCCTCAGGGCTGGTGATGCTCAGGACCGTTAAAGCCATTTGTCATTTCTCCTGCACGGCCCTCAGCACCTGCCTCTAGTTACTCATTTTTTTAATTGCTTACTTGTTTTTATTATTGTTGCTATCATTATCATTATGATTCGTGTGTGTGTGTGTGTGTGTGTGTGTGTGTGTGTGTGTGTGTGTGTGTGTAGGAGCACATGAGCCACACTGCAAACTTTTAGGAGCTGGTTCTCTCTTTTCAGTGTGAGACCCAAGGATTGAACTCAGGCAAGTGTACTTCCAATTTACTCAAGTAAGGGTGTCAAGCCTTTGTACCACCTCCAGCCATAACATTTTCTTTACTTAATAATTTAATGCAAAATAGTCTCTCAGTGTAGAAATTCAATACTTGGGGTGAGGTCAACTGAGATAAGATTTTATAGATGTTTTTGTGTCTAAATAGACACTTGGTTCAAGCACAAACAGGTGTGCAGAGAAATATTCAGAAGTGTCCTGGTACAACACCTGAACCCGAAGAGTCATGACCCACCTCTTTCTTAGTGTTTGCCAATGGAGGATATTGGAGTGGGTGTTTACCTGAATCTAGATAAGCATATTTTACAGACTAACTCATCTGCTGTATGTTTTATATCTCTTAACAGTATTTGTGTGTGTGTGTGTGTGTGTGTGTGTGTGTGTGTGTGTGTGTGTGTGTCTGTCTCTCTATCTGTCTGGCTGTCTCTGTGTATGCATGTATGTGACTGTGGCTACATATGGAAGCCAGAAGACAACTTCAGATATGGATCAGAATCCATCTACTTTGTTCTATGAAACAGAGATTTTCATTGATCTGCAGCTCACCAAGTAGATAACACTAGCTCACAATTGAACTCTGGGGAATGACCTGTCTCTGTTTTCCATGTGCTCCTATTAAAAGTGCACACCACTGTATTGTCCCCAACCCCACCTTTAAAACGTGTATTCTGTTGCACAAACTCAAATTCCTGTGCTTTCAAGACGATCACTTTGCAGACTGAAGAGTCTTCTTAGCCTTGAAATTAGAAGAATTTTCAATGTGACGATAGTATCTGGGTTTGGGTTTACACGTTGCACACTACTAATCATAATATTGCTTCTTCCACACATTGTAATTAAGCCTAAAATATGAAAGAGCTATGTCTGTAAATTTTCTTATTATCCCTTTATAACTTGGATATATTGATTTAATTACAAGCTCTGTCTTCCTTACTTCGTGTCAAGCTACTACATTCTCTTTAGCTTCCTATAGAGAGTAAGATATGCTTTCTATACAAAATGACTGGGTTTCTACTAAAAACACTGTGAATCCTTCAAGATTCCACAGGGAATATTTTTATGCTGATCATTATCCTTTCCTGCATCTGAGGAAATTCTCTATAACTTTCTGCCACCCATGAATTAGTCTCCTAGGTGATGTTTTCTGCCCCGCCCCCATCAAAAACAGCACAGTGCCTTTCCATCTTAGCTCACCTTCCCCATTTTAAAGGAAGTATTTTAAGACAACCACTTTTGTGCTGTGCTTGCCTCATCAAGTAGCACATTGTCTGGCTTAGGAGTGAGATACACATGGGCTGGGTCATTGATACACGTTAAACATTTATGAGCGTCTAGCGAACCAGTCCAGAGTCTCTCAAATTAAATGCACATGCAAATCACTTGTGGGGCTCGTTAGAATGAATGCTGTGACTCCAGAGATCTGGAATGAAGTCTGAGAGCCTGCATCTGTTATAAGCTCCCGGCTGGTACCAGTACTGCTAGTTAAGGCACTGCGCTTAGTATGGAGAGAGATGTGCCCACAGAAGACACACAGATATGCCAGAGCATGAAACAAAGCACACTGTTTTGATATGCTTTTAGGTTGTATTTAGGCTGCATGCTATAGTCTGGGAATGCTTTTGATCAAGGAATGTTTACAAGACCTCCGTACCCAGAACCTAGCGCCAGGGATGGTTAGTAAGTGAATTCATGATGAACTATTGAAAATGACGGGAAAGGATTTGCTTTTGTATTTTTTTAAGTATTTTCTTTAAATGTGGAGCATCCTTGTCTGATATCGTGTGCTGTATCTGTGACTATTCCTTAAGGGTCAATGCTTTACCATGTACTTTGAACAAACAGATTCTTACTGATTTACCAAGAATGTTAGGCAGCCTCTGATGGTCTATCTCAAAGAACAACTAATGAAGTAGACAAGTCCGGTTTTAAGTAGCGTACCTAGGAACTCTATTCCCCTTGTTACAGGCCAAGGCAAAAATGGATGTTGAAACACAAAGCCTGAAACCCAGAAGGTAACGTATGGGGATGTGGAAATGAAATGTGTGTTGCCATTACATTATTTACCTAACTTCTGTTTCTCTGCGTTTAGATAAGCATGCTCACTTAGCAGCTGAGCAGCGGAGCAGCTGAGCACCATTAGGATTCCGGCAGAGCAAAGGATAGAAAGCACTTTGTAATGAGAATACATTATTTTAAATGCAAACCCATTAAAAGATTCAGATGCCCAATGTTACAACTTTGTTTTTACAGAGGAGAAGAAGAAATGGCCACATGGCAACATATCTCTAATGGACTGGTACTCCATTAGAAATAGAAAGTCAACAGCAGCTTAAACCAGAAGTTGCTAGAAAACCATGAAGTTTTAGTGAAGAAAAATGTATCCATGGGCTTTGAAAACAAAACAAAAACAAAACACCTGAGGAATAATACACACACAAACACACAGACACATACACACACACACATGTAGGTGCACATACTACTACTATTAATAATAATAATAATAATAATAATAATAATAATAATAATAATAATTTTGGTCCATTCATTTATACAGTGACTTCCTCTGAAAACCATTCTTTATTGCATCTAAGCAGATAGCATAGTGTATGTTCTTTGCTCTTGTTCCCTAGGTAAGATGGACCATTTCACATAGGTAACAATGCCACTATAGCAGTTGATGTAGAGAAAGGTTGTTATAAATGGTGGATTTGCTTGTTGTTCCATTTTGCAACTCCATTCCAATTTGTTCTTCTGCTGTAACAGTGGTTCTCATGTTGTCTCCTCTGGCTCCATCCAGGATACTGAATCTTCTCAGAAGTTTCATGAGATCGGTGACATATTGACAACAATACTTGCATGTTCCATACTTTCCACATTCATTAACTCCTAAGGGTCACATGGTTTTCAGAAGCACTTGAGATGTTCAAAATCAATAAATGAGCCAATGGGAGAGTGCAGCTATTTTGCTGTTTTGTGTCAAGCATCATAGTAATTTGTGAAGAGTACAATGTTGCTCTTAGATCTCGGTCAGTCAATACTACAGGAAGCTTGGGGATGAGGGGAGTCCCCATGGAGAACACTGTGGCTGATGCTGTGATGTTGCCATGAGACTAGGGGCAAACACAGTAATGGCACTCGGTGTGTGGACTAATGGGAGATCATAAGATGAAGGATGTCTAAAGCCTCAACATTGCCAACTCCGGTAATGATCAAATAGAGAAGGTGAGCAGCCATTTAATCTTGATTTACAAAAGAGTAGCCATTGTACAAATATTTGCCAAATAGTTAGCATCACATTATTAGAAGTAGTACTGTAGCTGGAAAAAAAAAGAGATACAGTTTTTGATACATTTTTTGACAGTAATACAGACTGGTCTTTTGCAAAGATGGTGCCCTTAATCATGGCAAAAGAAAAATGTACAAATACATTGTTTCAATCTGATTGAAAAAAAATATATTTCTAACTTTTTGGCTACAATCCTTTCTTTTATGTTTTTAAATCAGCAGCACTCACACTGTGAAGAATAGAAAGGACCCTACCTTAGACTCATAACAAAATTTATGAACCAAGGCAAATTATATTAGAAAAGAAATAGACTCCAAATATACAGATTAAGAGTAGAAATTAAAGAAATATATGTATGTATATACTCAAAGACCATTTTGTCTTTTAATGCAAAGAAAAAATATTGTAGACTTTATTTTATTCTGAAACAAATATAAAAGAAAATAATCATGTATGATATATTCTTATTAACTCACATAACCTCTGTACATTTATTTATTTATTTGAAATTTACACATCAATTTTTCAATTTCCGTTTTAGCAATATGATCTTGTAAGATTCTGGTCCACTTTTTTCTCCTGGCACTATTCAAGTTTGAATATTTTAATGTAGTTTTTATATCTAACATGAGAAGTAAGTATTTCGCATGAGCAAATTAATATGATATAATTAGTTGTGACCTTTACTATTTCTCATGAACCACAGCTCATCGTCCCTTTTGTTTCTTCTCTCTCTCTCTCTCTCTCTCTCTCTCGATAGCTATGTGCCTTCTTTCTCACACCCAGCAACGTGACATTAGAGCATCAGCCGCTGTACTAAATAATCTCCAGTTTTTATAATGACCCCTACTGGATTATACTTCCTTATCTTACCTGCCTTGTTTATTTCCCTGAGGACTATTTGCCTTCCTTATCCCCTCTTTATCATTAGAGAATATGGCAGACTTGTTATCTTTTAAAAGAATAGTGTGCTGTTGTTTCTTCTTTTGTTTCTCTGGTGTTGAAATTCGAATTTGTGTAAGCTGAGTCATGGGCTAGAAGTATTGGTCTCACATACTGTCTGTTCAAGTATTTGCAGAGATGCAGGCAGCACCAGAGTGCACAGGGTTGAGGTAGTTTCCCACAACTGGGTCTGGGAGGAGCTACAGAGCTATCTCCCATCCCGTATACCAAGACAACTTGTTGATCAATAGCACCAAGGGGAAGAAAAGCAGCAGCAGCAACTCCTTAAAAACTAACCAGCCTTGAGATATGTATGTCCTATTTGGGAATTAGCACATAGTTTCTTATTTTCCAAGGCTCCAAATTATTTGTAGAAACAGCAACATTGTAAGAGCCAGAGATCAAGGACAACATCAAGGAAACTGTTTAGCTGACTACAGGGCAATTAACTGCACATAAGAAATCACAATAGTTGGTGAGTATGGTGAGGTACTTTGCAAGCTCCAGTGGGCGGGGAGAAGGGGGGGCATCTCTGCAAAGATCGGAGAACGTGGACACAAAATAACAGCACTGAGAAGCTATTGATATTTGGTTGCTTGCTGGTATGCCTTTCTTTCCCAGGTACTAAGCAGCCCAGACATGGTGCAGCGAATTCGTTAACAGCAGATCTCGGCAGCTTTTCCTAGTTATGTCCCTCAACCATGCTCTTAGGCTTGTGGAGCTGATCCCCTGGCTCCAGTGAGCATTGCTGGGATTTGATTTGATTTTCTTTCTTTCTTTCTTTCTTTCTTTCTTTTTTTTAAGATTTTTTATTGGATATTTTATTTATTTACATTTCAGACATTGCATTTCCGGGTCTCTCCTCTAGAAACCCCCTATCCTGTCCCTCTGCCCCCTGCTTCTTTGGGGTGCTCCCGTACTCACCCACCCACTCCTACCTCCCTGCCCTGTCATTCCCCTCCACTGAGGCATGGGGCCTTTACAGGACCAAGGGCCTCTCCTCATTTTGATGCTGGACAAGGCCATCCTCGGCTACACATGCGGCTGGAGCTATGGGTCCCTCCATGTGTACTCTTTGGTTGGTGATTTAGTCCCTCGAAGCTCTGGGGGGGGGGGTGGGTTAAATCTATTGGGATTTGATTTTCAAGTGACAGAAGAAGTTCCGTTAAAATGTATACCTCTAAATACCAGAGAAAAATGTCATCGTCACAGCGGAGAAAGCATGCCGCCATATCAAAAGCTTGGACTCCTCTTAGCCAACGTGGCTATGCCAATGGCTAGAGCCCCAGGCTCCGGTTTCCCGGAAGCCCTATTTTCTTGATAGTGATACAGTATCTGGCTCTCTATGATTCGCTCTGAGATAATGAAAGCATGATGTGCCTTGCCTTTTCTTTTGCAGAAGACTGGTAAGCATATTTTTAAAGGACATTTTTATACAAATCTCCCAAATTTCTGGCAAGGAGATTAGTCTGACATCTGGAAGAGAAACTGCTTAGCCCCATCCGAAATATATACTTACTTCATCTCTGCATGTCTGTTCCCCAAAAGATAATACATAAGTTCCTCTTAATCTTGAGTCTCTTAGAGGAAAAAATAAATGCTTATGCATTCTGTGGGTTACCTTCTCTGTGGTAAAGAGTGCAATTAATGCTTCAGCCCCATCCCTGTATTTTATAAGCCTGAAATTTTGTGTAGAGCTGTCTCACATGTTAAATCAATAGGATTTACCATTGGCACGAAAATACAATCTGCATGCACCTAGTCAGTAGAGACATAAATATAGCAGCACAGGGGAGTTGTTCAAGAAGCCCGGTTATTCTGCTGTGGCCTTTGGCCACAGCTTTGTGTGTGTATGTGTGTGTGTGTGTGTGTGTGTGTGAGAGAGAGAGAGAGAGAGAGAGAGAGAGAGAGAGAGAGAGAGAGAGAGAGTGTCTGTGTGTGTGAGAGAGAGAGAGAGGGAGAGAGTGTGTGTGTCTGTGTGTCTGTGTGTGTGTGTGTGTGTGTGTGTGTGAGAGAGAGAGAGAGAGAGAGAGAGAGAGAGAGAGAGAGAGAGAGAGAGTGTGTGTGTGTGTGTGTGTGTGTGTGTGTGATTTTGTATGTTCTGCCTTCTGATGCCCTCTCTCTAGTAGATGATTTGTGGGATGCATTTCCTGAGATGCTACTCTTTCCAAACTCATTGAGTAGCTGTGTTGATTGACCCTAACAGATCTTTCAAAGACTGTGGTGGAAATCGTTTTCTCCTTGCAGTTCCAGAGATATTGGCTACATAACTAAAGACGGAGAGCCATATTTCAAAGTAGTGTGTTTGGAAGAGTGCCCAGGGTAAAGAAAACATTAATAGGCATAAAAAGCTAGCATATGGATGCTATAAGATGCATAATGGAAAATGTCCAAATAAAGTAGTGGAACCTTCCAGTCCAACAGCATGAGGGGCAGTAGGGAAAATATGTTCTCTCTTATGTTCCTGCCAAGTCTGAGGACAATACCACCTATAGAGTAAGCTCAACAGATGCTGGGAACTAAAAAGATGACTAGTTATAGCCAGCCTACTCTGAACTAATGAGATACTATTTATGTCCTAATTGATTGTCATTACAGTCTTTGTTATGTGATCTCAGGTCCTATCAAAGCCAGTCACAGTTCATGTTATTAGATTTTATTAAATGGTCCACACAGAATGAAAGAAACATTGAAAACTGTTTCCATGGAGCTTAACCTAAAAAGGAAAGTATATGATATGTGTTGAACTTTATCACTCAGGAACTGTAGATTTTCTATTGCATAGATGAGTCCCAAATACGTATGTGAAATAAGATACAACTGTTCCTTTAATAAATTTTAAAACTTATAGAAGTGTTATATAGCTATATTTCCTTTATCCAGTCTAGGGGATCATATCAAGGTTTCTGATTATGGAGACAATTATTTTTCCAAATTCTGAAAAAACAGCACCCTGTATCCAGTTACATTCACAAGATGCTCTCAAGTTTTAATTGTGCATTGGAGTGTGTTTCCACTTAAGGGTTAATGTTTTTGGATAACAGGACACAAGGAAATAAGTATCTGGCAAGAGTCAGAATGTATTCTAACGTGCAGCTCTGCAGAAAGCTGTTAAACAGGCTCTTGTAAAGGTTGTACCTGGAATGTGGCCAACTGGGGGATGAACTATAAAGGACAAATTACAAAGTGGGGTGGGGTTTAACCTTTTTTTTTCTGCTCCCTCTGCATTGACTAAGTTGAATGATTTTGTGATCTCTGGGGCATAGAAGACGTCTCTCATTGTCTGGTCTTTGTATATTATGACTGGCACATAGTGGCACAAAACAATAGCATAGAATATGGATTTACTAAATTGCGTGATGAGAGAAACTTACACCCAAATAGGGCCTCTATATTCAGCACAATTGAGGAACAAAACATCAAATATTAGTATAGTTATATGCTACAAACTCTTTTCCATTGTTTATTCCTTTGGGGTTTGAACATGCATTTATGGTGCAAATAATATATATTGTATCTATGACAGATATTGATGAGATTAGATAAATAAGAGGCAGGGGCTTCCAGTGCACTGGGAAATTAAACAAATGATAGCATTGCACCATTAGAGACCCATGGTACTGGTGATATAAAGTGACAAATAAGTCACTTTGGTAGTAGAGACAAATTGGTGAATGGCAGAGGATGTATCGTGAGCAGAGGAGCAGGAAGGACCAGAAGCTGGGTTTGAGCTTAGAAAGGCACACTGAATGAGGGCCGGGCACATGAAAATGCTACTGAATGTCAGGGAGTGTTTATGCAGTGTGTGCTGATTGGCCCATTCTTAAGATTTCTTTACAAAGTTAATAAATTATGTGAGTGAGTTCCTATAGATTTAGGATTGGGCAGTTTTATTTATTAATGCTCCTTTGGATATCTAAGACTACCGGAGCTTTGGGAAAAGTTATTGCAGAGAATTTTGACTTGGTTATCTGATAAAAGAAACATAAGAGAACTACACAGATCTACAGTGTGATCTTAGGCGAAAATGAAAGACTCATTTGCCTCAAAACACAGGAAAGAGACAGAGATGGATGGCAAGTACTCCAAATATGTTTGTAATAGAATAGAATTTGATTCTAGGTTATTGATACTGAAGCCATAGTAGTTACTATTACTTATTTCACAAGTAAGGCAGTGCGCTACATATTTTAATGCACAGATACGTTTCTATATTTACTTATATTCATTTTAATTTTGTATCATCTCTGTGTGTGTGCCTCCACCGGAGCAAACACACATGTACAGATGTGAAAAGCAGAAAAAAATGTGTGTAAATTGTTTCATCCATTGCTCTAGGTGGGTTCTGGGGATTGATTAAGTTCAGATGTCACTGTTGGAGGCAAGTGTCCTTACTTGCTAATCTATGTCACAAGCATACATTTTAATATTCTCTTTCACAAAAGTCTACAATTGGTAGTTCTCTCTAACCAAAAGCTGGTAATTTTTAAAGATTATACTTAGAAAATAAATTCAGTAATTATGATTAACTGAAGAGGCAACAGAATTCCTGATTGCCTGAAGTACACAAGTGTGTTTGTGTATGCTTAACACGTACTTCATTTTTAGCTTATTTTTTTCCTTATAGGTTTGTTACATCTGGTCATCAACTTTGACTCACAGACTGAATGTACATATTACAACATCATTCATCAATCGCTTTAATCCTGGTCCCAAGAGCAGATTTCGGGGGGTGGGGGGGGCTCATATTATAGCATCACACATTTAAACTAACACTTTTGTTCTCAATTAGAGGTTCAAGGGGTCTATTTGCTTCTTTTCTCAGCTCTGTACATTCCTTTATTGCATTGACTACATATTAATACATGCTTGTCAAGCATTCACATACTCTTTTCTATGTATAGTTCAAATGTACCCAGTCATACTTTATCATGGTATCTTGTAAAGATTCACCGAATGAACGACTAGAGGAATTAGCATATTGTTTCTCCTTTGCAGATGATTGCAAGCTATACCTTTGTCACCCATCTTGAAATTTTTAGGCAAACAGCAAAAATGGAGCTAGCAAAAACATCCTGAATGGGGTAACCCCTACCCAGGAAGACAATAATGGTGTGTAATACTTATAAGTGGGTCCTAGCTGTAAGGTAAAGTATAATCATGCTATGATCCACAGACCCAGGGAAGCTAAGTAACAAGGGGGCTTGGGAGGTGATGTAAGGATCTTCCCAGGAAGGTGAAATAGAATAGGTTTCACTAGGGAGTTGGGGGCATGTGGATTGAGAAAGGGAAGGATCAGGTGGAAGAGATGGGGAAGGGAGAAAATCCCGAGAGAAACAATTGAAATTGAGGAGCAATTTCAGGGGCTAGGTGGAAACTTTGTGCAATATGGAATCCATGAGAGTAAGCCTAGCAAAGACTCCTTGTAATGGGGGACACAGGACCTGAACTGAACATCTTCTGTAACTAGCAAGGCCTCAAATAGAGGAACTGAGATACAGTCACAGAACTTTTGATCTACGCTGTCCTGTCTTCAGGATGGACAGGGTCCTAGCACAATCGTAATCAGAGAGACTTCATCCAGAAACTGATGGGAGTAGAGGCAAAGTCCCACAGTCAAAGTCGTCGGCGGAGATACAGCAGTCTTACAAAGGAGGGGAAGAAAGAGCAGAGGACCGGGAGGGGTCAGGGACACCAGAACACAACCCACAGAACCAACACAGGACTCACAGAGACCAGGGGTCTGTAGGGGTGTGACCTAGATCCTCTGCATATATATTATGGCTGTGTAGCTTGGTGTTCGGGCGGGGATTCTGGTTGTTCCTAAGAGTGTGAGCCCGCTTTTATCTGCTCCTTTTTATGCCTACTGTGTTGCCTTGTCCAGCCGTGATGTGATGGTATGTGCCTTGTCTTATTGTAGTTTGTCATGCTATGTTCAGTTCCTAGGAGGCCTCCTTTTTTTTTTTTTTTTAAAGACAAAAGAGGTGGATCTTTGGAGAAGGAGAGGTATAGAGGGGAGCGTAGTAGAGGGGAGGTGAAGGAAAGTACAGTAGAGACATAATATATGAGAGAATAATAAAACAAATAAAATAAAATAGTCTCAAATTAAATGTTTATCCTAAAAATAAGAGGGCCCAATGAGTTACTCCAGAAATTATTAGTGTATAAAAGGTTCAATTAGCTGTTATATTAGGTTCTATTTGACATTACTTCTACATATAATATTACATAGATAAATTTATTTTCATATAATATACTACTATGTGAAAAGTATTTTATAATGAACAGATATAACAATGGAATTAATTAATTTATAATTCAATAAATTAAAACACAAACAGATTTTATTTTGAAAATAGAAATGGCAATAAAAGACAATACCAGTTGTTTGTTTCTTAGTTTGTCTTTGATTCTTTTATTTTTCATTTTTCATTTTTGTCAGTTGATGCAGATGTCAGAACAAATATTTGTGAGCATATCACTTGTGTTAGAATACAGGGCCTAGGTTCTATTTATTAAAAATCTAAAAGTAGTGGGAAAGGGACGGAAATGTAGAAGGAGAGAAGGAACCAGGAAAAAAAAGAGAAGTGAGAGATGAAAAAGGAGAAGAGGTAGAGAAAGCAGGAGGCAAAGAGTGAGGAGAATGAAAGTAAAAGTTTGTGTGAGTGTCTGGCTGTGTGTGTGTGTGTGTGTGTGTGTGTGTGTGTGTGTGTATGTGTGTGTGTGTGTGCATGTGTGTAAGTGACTGTATGTGTGAGCCTGTATGTGTATTTGTGTGTGTTTGTATGTGCGTGTGTGAGTGTATCTGTGTGTTTGTGTGTGTGATAGAAATGGGGGTAGATGGAGTGAGAGAGAGGGAAGGAGAAAGAGAGCAGGGTACAGGAAGAGAGAGTAGAGTGAGCTAGATAATTTAGTCAGGGATAAGAAAATCTTTATTTGGTTTTTATATATTTATAGCTAATTTGCGTTATTTTTGCAGCAGCACAGAATCACTTTAGTGAAGTTCCTGAGCTTTTATAAAACTGGAAGGCAGTTATGCTTCTTACTATCCCCATATGAATTACTATCATCAACATAAATATAAGGTTTCCTGTGTATTTGTTTAATAATCCTCTGTCCAAGGATGTGCAGCTAGCCAAAGAATTTCAATGTCTTGCCAGCATTCACCCAGATGCCTACGCAAGCAACCCTGTCTGGCAAAAGTTCAGAAGCAGGCCTGAAGACTGCCATTCTTGGAAATAAGATTGGAGTCAACAGAGAATGTTCCTTTTCCAGATTTTGAGCTGCCATGTAGTTTCAGTTTTAACACTAATCTAAAAAAGACCTTCCTCTTGATTTGCACGAATAATATCAATATTTATATAACTCCAGGGTTTGAGTCCAGTCAGGAGTTACCACAATGTGAATGATATCAACAGAAAGGGTGTTCTACTTTTAGCATTTATGTGCAAGCTTGATTCACGGTTTATCCATGTACACTGGTCTTGTTACATAGCCAGGGAAGGTTGTGTAAAAAAAAAAAAAAAAAAAAAAAAAAAAAAAAAACCTGATGTCTACCCTCCTTTAACATGTACTCACTACATCCTCATAATGTCTTTATTTCCTGCTTTATTTACTCAATAATATAGAGACATGCTTGAAAATTTAGAGCAGCATCAACCTAGGATAACATAATTCAAATGAAAAGTTCACTGTTTAAAAGAGTGTATTTCCTTAGCCACAGCTTAATAGTTAATGCATAAAAGCGTATTCAAACATGGATATTATAAATTTTTAATTTTTTCTTCTTTAAAAAAATTCACTTTAATTTAAAATATCCATCCAAGTAAAAGCAAATAAGTTTTCTCCCTAAGACAAACTGGTGGGATTCTACACTACCCACTCATCAAGGTTAGGGTAATAGCAGGAGAAAAGAAGATCCTAGATGCTGATGGCAGTCGAGTTGGCTTTCCAAGATTTTACAGGATGAAAGATCTAATTTTTAGATTGATCTCAGCTTAGATTAGGATTCTCCCACTGCATAAATGAGTAATAAACTTTAGAAAAATTTTAATGAAGTTTGAGTTAAAAATTTTAAACAACGTTTAGAGAAGCAACATGAATATCACTGAAAAGGTTTGATTGGAGTATCAAAGTAGGGAACAAGAAAGCTTTAAAGATAATTACTTAGTTCATTTGGTAGCAAGTGTGATAGAAGCAAGTGATACTAACAATAGCTACAATGACAGTAGCAATTGTTCATGCTTAATAACCAGCATCATGTATATATCATCAAACTCATAGTACTGTTGGTTATTAACTTCATATGCATTCCATAAACATAGCACCTTTATGTTTATAATCACCAAGACTGTTGGCATCAGCATAGAGAAAATATGAGCTAGGCCCAAGAATACCCACACTTTAAAATATGTGTTTGCAACAAATATTAGATTGTTTTATGTCAATATTATGCAAGTTGTCACAGCGTGTAAGTTGACAACAACATAAAGAACCTCTCTACATTTTGTCTTTTTTCTCTCTTCCTTTGCTGGAGTGAAGTGATTGTACATGTCATATCATTATCTATAAAAAACAAGGTAATTTGATATGAACATAGTATTCTGTGCTTGGCATATGGAACTGCTTTATGTATGATCCTGTAAAAAAAAAAAAGAAAAAGAAAAAACACCTGAATTCAATAAATAAAGCACAAATATGTTTTTACTCCATCCCATGCCATTTCAAATTAAAAAGCCATGAATGTTTCCAAAGAAAAATCAAGCACACTTATAGTGGGTATCTTTTTTTATTAAGCAATTTGAGAAAATTTTTTGAATGGGGAAATCCTTAATCTTCAGACAAAGATGAGCCAACCTAGGGAAGTAATTAAAACCAAATGCACAATACCTACTCATGTTTCTGGAGCTTAGAGGCTGTTTCCAAGGCAAGTCTAGAGAGAAGTAAAGTGTAAGTCTCATACCTAGGTACAAAGGGTGTTTCTTTATTCACACATCACTCTTCAATAGTTCCTGTCATCAGCCACTTGAACTTTTGCATGTAGTCATATGTCTCTTACATATCGGGACAGATTCTCAGTTTGACCTGACTCTCATCTGTCAATAGGCTATGCAGATATCCAGACCGTAGTTATCCTGGAAGAGGAACTACAAAGGTTACAGTCTAGAAAGGATATTGAGAGATTAGTTTGCATTATCTTCACAAATAAAAATCTAGGTATATATCTTTACTGATAAGCCTCTTCAAATATTTTAGTAATAAATTATGTAATTTCTATACAAACTAATATAGGAAACTCAAAAGGAGGAAATAATTCCTGGTTCATTCTTGTAACTAGAATGATCATCATAACAATATAATATACAGACATTACATGATAAAGAAATTATAATATTTTGCATATATATCTAAAACATTAAACATGTATATTACTGTATCACTGTATGCTCTAATGGGAGTTATGACATGAAAATGATTGCCATGCCAAAGTTCATCATTGTCATTTACCACATTGTGGTAAAGATTAGAAATGTTGCTATTGTCATTGGAATATGAAATGCTACCTCCTACCTTTACCCCATAGGCTTATATCTTCAAACATTTGGTCCCCACTTGTTTGGGAACACTGTAAAAACATGAGGAAGTAAAGTGTGGCTGGGGGTCTGAAAGCACTGGGCGTTTCTATTTCTTCCCAAAAGCTTTAGTCCATATTTGAAGCACAGAACTTTATTTGATTTTTTTCTATCACATTCATTTTCTATTACTGAAATTTAAGACGATTAGAAATGAAAAAATAAGGAAGTAAAGTCTTAGGAAAGGAAGTGACTCATTGGGGATTGTCTTAAGGCTTGATGGGCCACGTTGAACATTCTGTTCTTCCTCTGCTTCCTGAATGTAGATATCATACAAGCAGCAAGCCTCCTGGTCTTGCTGCCGTACTGTCCCTTACTCCAGCCATGACTTCTCAACCATGACCCATTAAACTGTGATCAGAGTGAGACCTTTCCCCCTTGAATTGAATTTTCTTATAATAATAGGAAAGAAACTGAGACAATGACCCTCTGCAATGGAAGAAAAAGCATTTGGTAACATTTCAACACTACATATAATATACATTCTCCAGAAAGTATGACTAGTCTTTTTTAAGGCAACTATAAAACACTCTAGAGGTTGGGACTTGAAGGATGGCTGAGAAGTTAAGAGCATCAGATGCTCTTCCAGAGGATCCCGGTTTGATTTCACACCGTTCAGACAGCAGCTCACAACTGTCTGTAACTCCAGTCCTCTGGGATCAATGAGCTCTTCTGATAAATGCGGACACTATACAAATATAGTCCACAAACGTTCATGTTGGCAAAACACCCATACATATAAAATAAATGAATATGTATATTAATTAATTTAGAGGCAACACTATATTAAAAGTAAAGTTCTTAATGATTTATTTTTTAAGGTTAAAAAAAGACAAGAATGCATAGTCTTATGACTTCTTTTCAATTTTTTTGTGCACAGTCTTAGCCAATGCAGTGTAAGAAAAGGTAATTAAGCCAATAAAGATTAGAGACTAAAGAAAAATATCTATTATATATGACACAAGTACATCTAGTTAATTCAACATATTTTAGAAAATGTTAGTATTAAGATTTCTAAGAAACCTAAATACCCATTCAAAAGGAGAACCAATGTAGAGCATTATTTATAGTATCACAATTGTATATAGACTTTGTCACTTTACAAGGTGTTGGTTTTGTTGTTGAGAGAGTTTTCAAGTATTAGCATATAAAGGATGTGCCCTGTGTATACAAGGGCGCATACAAAGGCAGGAAAACCCAAAACTCTTCTCTCAGGTTCACTCAGCTTCAATACCAACTCCCACTGGACAATGTGTGGGAGACTGAGGGCCGAGAACAAAGCAACCTAATTATATGGAAACATTAAGAACCTAAATCAGCCCATTTAAAGAGAAAAATACCTCTAAGGATTCTCTATATTTCAGCATGTGTAGTAAAGTTTCAATAGCTAAGTTACCCATCAATTTTTTGGGGGGGTTGTCAGGATATGCACATTGTCATAAAAATACCACATACAAATATTTTATGGTGAAATATGATTCTTTCAGTAGATGTTACTCAAAATTTATACATACATTATTAAAAGTACACTTTGGTATACACTTTGCCCATGCAGCAACATGGTAAAATAACACAAACACTATAAGAACATCTTTAGACATCATTAGTATTTTTTTTAGAATTTGTCATTTAAAATAGGTCCCTGATAGGTGTTTTTAAGAAACCCTGGCTGTGCTTGTGCCTAGCTCACTAGCACAACAATCCCTACTCTGTGAAATGACCCCTCCATTGCAGCCTTGCCTAGTCAATTGATTTAAAGTATCCTTTAGTGAAAAAGGCTCCAACATATACTGTAAGTCATTTACGAATATAATTAAGTTGTCCTAGTCTGTTAACTTTAATGAGCACTCATTTGAGATTTTACTCTGGCATGACATTAAAAGGCATGTGTACTTTCTGGGGAAACAAAACAAGTAGGAATGATAATAGCAGCAAAAGTTAACATGGAGCAAATAGAATCTGCTTGAAAAATTTAATGATCATTTTTACTTTGGATTCTCTTCCATATTGGTATATAGACAACCGGATTATTATCATCAACAAGTATGATAATATCTTTTATATATTCTGTCCTGAAATGACAATCTAAAGTTTCCTTGTCACTCCAGAGTGGAAAAGTGGATTTTTACACATACATTTCTGAGAAGCTCCTTAACATCATCTCTGACTGTAGGTTTTTGTTGAGATTTTCTGAGCTCTTAGCAGTGCCAAGATCAAAACTCCTGGATACAGCTGGTTTATTAAGATTGTATCTGTTCAACAATATTGATGATGCCAGGAAGCACATGCTGACAGGCTCCTGATATAGCTGTCTCCTGAGAGGCTCTTCCAGATCATGATAAATACAGAGACGGATGCTCACAGCCAACCATTGAACTAATAACAGGGTCCATAATGGAGGAATTAGAGAAAAAACTGAAGGAGCTGAAAGGGTTTGTAACCCCATAAGAACAACAATATCAACCAACCATAGCTCCCAGGGACTAAACCACTATCCAGAGACTACACATGAATGGACCCATGGCTTTAGCTGCATATGTAGCAGAGGTTGGCCTTGTTTGGCATCAATGGGAGGAGAAACCCTTGGTCCTGCCAAGGCTTGATGCCCCAGTGTAGGGAAATGTCAGGGCCAGGAGGTGGGAGGGAGAGGATGGGTGGGGGTCATCCTCATAGGAACAGGGGGAGGGAGGTGGGGTAGGAGGTATGGAGGGGAATCCAGGAAAGGGTATAACATTTGAAATGTAAATACAATATATCCAATTAAAAAACTATAGTTTTTTAACTGATAGATGGTAGCTCTTTAATTCCCAAGTACTCAATTATATTAGCTTTCTGCTTTTCAATGATAATATCCAAGGGGAGAAATTATGAAGCTAATTTATAACATCTGATATTTTGCAAACTCCCATGAAGAACATGTAAAGGAAATATGCTAGACGAGAAAATAAGACTTGGTGGTGTTGAAAATTAAATAAATGAGATTTACATAAAATCCAAATTTCCACATTTTTAAAGTATTCAGAGTACAGTGAGCCTGTAAGTAAGTGTGTGTGTTTCCTGTTGAATGTTCTCTGTTAAAATGCTTATTAACCCCCAGAAAACCAGTGATCAGCACGATATCTTGAAATGCAATGATATTTGGAAGTCCTAACTAGACTTAAGTAAAATTGTGAGTACTCTTATAAGAAGAGAAAAACATACTCGTCTCTTCTCTCTTCCATGTGTACGCACTGAGGAAGACTGTGTGGTGACTCAATAAATCTGCTATCCATAAGCCAGGAAGTGGACTCTCTCCAGCGCCTAAATCTATGAGCACTTTAATGTTTGATCTTGCACTTCCCAGATGCTATTTTTATTATTTACAGAGTTTGTAGCTTTTTTCATCATTAGTACACTAAAATACAGAATCAAAACAAGGAGGTGTTTTTACACATTTCTGCCACTAACAATGAATATGTAGATGCCATAACCACCGACATCATCTTGATACTCCTTGTGGCCTGCCTCACCTTGGGGACATCTAGGTTAGCATTGCTTGGTTTATGGGTAAATTAAGTTCTCCGTGAAAAGGTCAAATAGAGATACCGTTCCACAGATCTCTTTCCCAACATCTAGCCTTCTTCTTATTTCTTACTTTTAACTGTTGACCTTGTCTCATGCCTGTCCCTTCACAAATGCTTCATTTACCCTGTTCTGAAACAACAGTTTAATAATCCAGGTAGGTGGGTGAGTAGGCAGGGATGCAGGCAAGCATTCAGACAGACAGACGAGACAGACCAACAGACAGACAAATAATGAAAGGTGGTGAACAGATAGATAGATAATAGATAAACTTAACAGGGGAGAGTAAAATAGGTGTGTGTATGATATTTGAGAACTACAATGTCAAGGTCACAGGTGTGGCTAATCGTAGTCCCTTCATATGGTCATCTAAAGATAGACCAGGCCCAGCATGGCAATTTTATTTAGAGGCTCCTCTTCAATGCTGGTGGAAACACGCTTGATTATTATACTAACTGCCAAAAGAGTGGTTTCCAGAAAGAGCATGAACATGTATACCCGTGACTTCTGAAAGAAGGAAACAGTTATCATAGGTAGTATAATTTTAATACAAATGAAAGGAAACAAAATAAATTCATTATTTTTTCTTAATTTATAAATTGACTCTTACAAAATAAAATTAGTTATCAGCCAAAGTTGAATTTAGTGATCTTTTTCCCCCCAGGCTGATGTTAATATAGTTTCCCAACTGTAGAAAGGGAAGCTTTGAGATGGTCCATTTAATTATAAATAAAATATTTTTTTTTTTTGCCAAAAGCCTTGCTTTCTTAATTTCTGTCCTGAAAAGTCCAAAGGATTAATTTTGTTCTCTTTCTTTCCTAACATACACAATGAATAAAAGTATATTTAAATATTTTAAACTGAAAGATAGTGACTGAATGTGTGTGGGTTGCTATGGGCTGCTTTAACATGTCTGCCAGCAACATAGAAAAACGCTGCTGAAACTGCTTTGATTGAAAAGTTTTAAAGTCTAACCATCAATTTTCCACACCCAGATTATCTAAATGTACATAAAAAAATAGTTTTCTTAGCTTCAGGAACACTTTTGATTATTATTTATTCATCAAATGAATATATTGGGTGATGATAATCCATTGCAGATAGTTATAATTTTAGCTAGGTTTGTTTAAAGGAAAGTTATGGATTTCCATGCACATGAGTCTTTAAATTAAACTACAAAACAACAATGTGCATTAATGATTCTTTCTGTAATACAAGTAGCTGGGAAGGAGCTTACAATGATTCTGACTCAACTTGTGTGAATAATTAGCATTTCTAAGGAGTCCCCAGGCATGCTGAGTCATATGTTATGCCCACAGACTGAATCATGAGAACATATGCCCATATCTCAAGGTGTCCATATGGGACTGGATAACTCCAAAACGTGAAGGATGATTCAAAGATCAGTTGTGATGAGACCAGGTGGAGATTGTCTACGTAGTTTAGGAGGAAAGAAAAATAAAGAAAAGTGACCAGTTTCTTTCAATGGGATCCTGTCCTTGCTGGAAGCCAGAGATCCTGACAGTATTTAAGCCAAAAATATCTCTGGTTTTGCCATGACCAGATGGGAAATTCAAGAAAATAGATCTAGTTTTTTTTTTTTTTTTTTTTTTTTTTTTTACCTCCTTTTCCTGAAGCAGTTTCTACCTTTTCAGGAAACTATACTGAGGACATGACTGACACTGTAAGGTGGGTGGACACCCGGAGTAGGAAGTGGGATTAGCAGGTCCTGCACTCCTTTTGTCCAGAGATGCCTCCTTGTTAACTCAAAGGCAGGAAGTCTCATTAAAACCATAGACACTTTCCTGCTGTATCAGATCATACTGCCTCCCCCACCCCCAGCTTCCTATAATAGTATATTTCTTTCTAAAACCTTCTTTTGTCTGGTTCATGAATTTTATTCTTAGAATCTGTAAAACAAGAACATGAAAGCAAATGGGCTGGACAGCCATCTACTTTCTTCCCCAAGCCAAGCACAAGAGTCAAGAAAGGTTCCGCCACTCTCCAGGATTCCCCAGGTTTTCTGAGCTACGTGTTAACAAACAGAATTACATTAGTTGACAAATAACTGGTCAACTATCCTTCCTCACCTTCATTGTAGCCTCTTTCTGTCACTCACCACACATTCTGTTTTGCCTTCTTAATAGTTCCTATCTTCACTGAAGAGCTCAGGTATTTTATTAGGCTTTAAAAAAAAACCTCTGAGAACATTTACAGAGAAAGACACACATGTTCCAACTAAATAAAAGTGTTTATTTTTATAGAATGGTGCTTGATAAGTTTATAGAGTGAAGAAAAATTTATGGATTTTTTTTTTGTACTTGGTAAGTGAATTTATTGACTCTCTGTGTTAAGGCTGGATTTATTACTCAGGAAATGAGTCTGCTCCCTGTTCTCTTCAAGAGAGTAAGGCATATCAAGTTTTGTTAATTTGGGTGAAAATTGGATAGATGTGGATAAATGACTCTGTTGATCTAGCACTCTTTGCTTTAAATAATAATCTCAAGTATAAAACATTGTATGAAACTGAAACTGTATTTCATTATTATTTACAAAGAATATACAGCCTACTTGTCTTAATAATATAATTAATAAGTGACTGATTCTGTTCAAATTCAGATTTAAAGAGCAACCCATTTACGTCAAGATTGATTGATAGTTGCCATTTTGATGCACATTTTTTTTTCTTTTTTATAAAAACTGTTGGTTGCTTTTCACAACCCATTTTAAGCTTATTGCACTATGAGACCAAGTTCTGGGCAACGAATTACATCCTGCAGATGGTAAAAGACTGAGTCAGAGACTCTGACTAGAGCAATCCTTTCCTGCTGGTATTATCCATCCAATTTCTGTAGGCACTTGCAGTGTACTTTATTCTGATAGATTGTCATGTGCTGATTGAGCTGAAAGAGAACCTGATCCTATCTGCCCCTCCCCAAATTTAGGATATGTATGGTTGTCTCTGTGTATTCCCTCACTGAAATCTCTTTTCCAGGGGTAGCCTGCTCTCTTAACTCTGTGCTGTTGAGGGGAAGAGACAACAAAAGATCCCTAGAGTAAACCATCATCTTGTGTTTAGACCACCTTGAAATTAATCATTTTCAAGTTAGGTTAACTTGACCATTTGATGAAGTTAAAAGACCTTCACTAAGAGTGAGAAGCTGGAAATTGGGCGATGGGAAAGTTGTTCATGGAGAGACATCTAAACTGAGAATTTCATCAAACTGTGTCATGCTCAGCGAATTTCTGTTGGATATTCGTGAGCTCCTGATCTGATGTCAGCTTTGTTTACTCTCACAATTAAGCTGCTCCAGTCATTTCTGTTGCACATCGTTAACTCCTGATTTAATGACATTTTGTCTATCTGTTGTTCTCATCTATGTATTACTTTCTATTTGAAATTTTACATTTGATTGCTATATGCTTAATAAAATGAAGTATAATCATTATTGATCATTCTGCAGATCATAAAGAACAATACTCTTTCAGTAACAAATATTTACATAGATTTTGTATGCTAAAATTTACTGTACTGCTTTATTCATGTGATCAAAGATATTTCATGAGATATTGTTATGAAAATATCTCAATACCCTTTGTTTTAGATTGAGTATGACAAATACTTCCTTTTAACAGTGGAAGTACATTGGGATTTGAGAAATGTAGTAAAAGATGAAGCATGGGTTTTATCTTAGACTCAAACTGATGCTCTGTTTTCTTTGTTCTTTTATATCCCTTAGCATTTTATTTGTTATACCTATTGAGAAAAAATATCCCCAGGTATTTATCCGTATGTTTTATACATCTGCTTATAAGAAAGCTATTGTGATATTTGCTTTCTTTAATGTTCAGTTGTTTTTATGATTTTTCTTAAAGGGATCAAATGCCATTTTATATAATTAGTATCTGCTATTACCAGAATAGTATTTGATTTAATTCTACACAGAAGAGTGAGACATCTTATCATGTACAAGATTTTGAAATATCATAAAGTCTATGTTTGGCACAAAAGGGAATAAAGAACTGATGTAAAATAATGCCTAGACTATGAGTATGAGCAGTTACTCCTTCATCAAAGATATCTATAAACTTCCATTTCCTATCTGAATAAAACATTAATACCTCATCTTTACTTTTAATCTCATCAATAAATACAATATGTAAAAAAGAATTCTGAAATGATATGCTTCTTGGTTCAGGAGATTCCTAGCCCACTATCCACAGTAGCACCCACTCTACACCAGATGGCATAATCTACTCTAGCTAGACAGAAATAAATCACCGAGATGAAAATTCATGAAGATTAGTTCTTTCTTGTTTTATCACATCCACATCATGGTATTTATGCAGGAAGCCTAATCAAAAGTTATTTTTGGTATAAATAAGTATTTATAAGAGTAAATATACACATGTGTAGGTTAAGTTGGAGTTTCTAATCATAAATGATTTTTTGTTTCATAAGTTCCACAAACCATTTAGTGTTAGAATTATTGAACACTTTCATGCTCATACGTGGCAACACTGTTCAGGACTGATAGTAAGAATTCATAAAAATACCAAGCTATGTCATCTGAGTACGCTGCACAAAGAATTAAATGTCTTCTCTGGAAAGACGACAGTTTTTACTTCATCCACAACTGTAAACTCCTTTCTCGCGGAGAGTCTCTGAGATCTTCTGATGCCTCTGCTATCTTACTTCAAGAAGTGTTTCTGGCTATTTGGTAACAACTTGAAAGCCTTCTCTCGAGCCATCACTTCCTTTTTTTCTTGCTGTGTTTCAATGATGTAATTTATTAATTTGTTCAATTTGTATCCAGAAATTGGAAGACTATTCATTTTACCAGTTTAATACAATTACAAAAACTTCTAACTAGCATAATCAGAATTTAGAACAAAAAATCAATAAATAATTGATGTGGGTAGTAATAATAGTAGTAACCATAGCAAAAATTATTAATTTTTAGCATAAAAAGAAAAGTATGAAGCAACAAGAAACATTTGTTTCACTGTTTTTTTGTGCAAGAGTTGCGTTAGTTCCTATTTTGTTTTAAAATGACAATTAATTTTTATTTTTGGAAAAAAAATCTCTAGCTGGTATTTCTTGAGGAGGTAGCTCAGTTGGTAGAGTTCTTTTTTTTTTTAAACGACTTTATTTTACAAAACAAAGATAAATGTACAGCTTTTAAACATTTTTTGCTTAAAATTATACTTTTTTGTCAGTACTGTTTTTTCAGACATTAACATAATTTTTCACATAAAACCATGTGAATATATTTTTTTTAGTCAGTACTTGATTTTTTTCAAGGGCCCGACAGTACTCATTGAAAACCCAATAGTTACAATAAGCGTAAAGTACATGCAAAACAAAACGAAACATGGAAACAGTCAAAGTCTTCTTGGTTGTAAATATATGTATATATATATATTTTTTGTTTTCTTTATTTCTTGGACTTCATACAGTCTGTGAGTTGTTTCTGGGGGAGTGCAAGCCTCTGGGGTTAGCATCCCACTATCAGTGACTGCATATTATGTCTGTTCTTTTGTGACTGGGTTATCTCACTCAGGATGATATTCTCTAGATGCAGCCATTTTCTTAAGAATTTGGTTAAGTCATTGTTTCTGGTGGCTGAGTAGTATTCCATTGTGTATATGTACCACAATTTTTGTATCCATTCATCTTCTGAAGGACATCTGGGTTCCTTCCAGCTTCTGGCTATTATAAATAGAGCTGCTATGAACATTGTGGTGCATATATCTTTGTTGTGTATTAAAGTGTCTCTGGGGTATATACCTAGAAGTGGAATAGCTGGGTCTTCAGGTAGTACTATATCCAATTTTCTGAGGTATTGCCAGACAGATTTCCAGAGTGGTTGTATTAGCTTGCAACCCCACCAACAGTGGAGAAGTGTTCCTCTTTCTCCGCAGCCTCGCCAGCATCAGCTGTCATCTGAGTTTTGGATCTTGGCCAATCTGACTGGTGTGAAGTGGTATCTCAGGGTTGTTTTGATTTGCATTTCCCTGATGGCTAAGGATGTCGAGCACTTCCTCAGGTGTTTCTCGGCCATTTGGTGTTCCTCAACTGAAAACCTTTTGTTTAGCTCTGTACCCCATTTTTTAATAGGGTTATTTGATTCTCTGGTGTCTAGCTTTTTGAGTTCCTTGTACACCTTGGATATTAGGCCTCTATCTGATGTGGTGTTGGTAAAGATCTTTTCTCATTCTGTTGGTTGCCGTTTTGTTTTTTTGACGATGTCTTTAGCCTTACAGAAACTTTGCAATCTCATTAAGTCCCATTTCTTAATCTTTGATCTTAGAGCTTGAGCCATTGGTGTTTTGTTCAGGAAATTTTCTCCTGTACCTATGTTTTCTAAGGTTTTCCCTACTTTTTCATCTAATAGTTTCAGTGTATCTGGTTTAATGTGGAGATCTTTGATCCACTTACACTTGAGCTTTGTACAAGGAGATAAGAACGGGTCTATTTTCATTCTTTTGCATGCTGAGTGCCAGTTGGACCAGCACCATTTGTTGAATAGGCTGTCCTTTTTCCATTGAATGTTTACTGCTCCTTTGTCAAAAATCAGGTGACCATATACATGAGGGCTCATTTCTGGATCTTCTATTCTATTCCATTGATCCACATGCCTATTTCTGTACCAGTACCATGCAGTTTTCAGCACAATTGCCTTGTAATATAGCTTGAGGTCAGGGATAGTGATTCCCACAGATGTTTTCTTGTAGTTGAGGATGGATTTCGCTATTCTAGGTCTTTTGTTATTCCATATGAAATTGCACATTGATCTTTACAATTCCATGAAGAACTGGGTTGGAATTTTGATGGGGATTGCATTGAATCTGTAGATTGCTTTTGGTAGGATGGCCATTTTTAAGATGTTGATCTTACCAACCCATGAGCATGGGAGATCTTTCCATTTTCTGAGATCCTCCTCAATTTCTTTCTTTAGAGGTTTGAAGTTCTTGTCATACAGGTCCTTCACTTGCTTAGTTAGAGTCACACCAAGGTATTTCATAGTTTTTGTAACAATTGTTAAGGGTACGTTTTCCCTAATTTCTTTCTCCACATGTTTGTCCTTTGAGTACAGGAAGGCTACTGATTTGTTTGGGTTAATTTTGTATCCGGCCACTATGCTGAACTTGTTTATCAGCTGTAGGAGTTCTCTGGTGGAATTTTTGGGGTCACTCAAGTACACTATCATGTCATCGGCAAAGAGTGATGTTTTTATTTCTTCCTTTCCGATTTGTATCCCCTTGATCTCCTTTTGCTGTCTAATTGCTCCAGCCAGGACTTCCAGTACTATGTTGAATAGGTAGGGGGAGAGTGGGCAGCCTTGTGGAGTCCCTGATTTTAGTGGGATTGCTTCAAGTTTCTCGCCATTAAGTTTGATGTTGGCTGTTGGTTTGCTGTACATTGCTTTTATTATGTTTAAGTATGGGCCTTGGATTCCTGTTCTTTCCAGGACTTTTAACATGAAGGGGTGTTGGATATTGTCGAATGCTTTCTCAGCTTCTAGTGATATGACCATGTGGTTTTGGTCTTTGAGTTTGTTTATATGGTGGATTACGTTGATGGATTTCCTTATGTTAAACCATCTCTGCATCCCAGGGATGAAGCCTACTTGGTCATGATGAATGATGGTTTTGATGTGTTCTTGGATTCGGTTAGCAAGGATTTTGTTGAGTATTTTTGCATCAATGTTTATAAGTGAGATTGGTCTGAAGTTCTCTTTCCTTGTAGGGTCTTTGTGTGGTTTAGGTACGAGGGTTATTGTAGCCTCAAAAAATGACTTGGGTAATATTCCATCTGATTCTATCTTTTGGAATAGTTTGGCGAGTATTGGTGTTATATCCTCAATAAAAGTCTGATAAAATTCTGCACTGAACCCGTCTGGACCTGGGCTTTTTTTGGTTGGGAGGCTTTTGATGACTTCTTCTATTTCTTTAGGTGTTATAGGGTTATTTAGGTGGTTTACTTGGTCCTGGTTTAACTTTGGGACCTTGTATCTTTCTAGGAATTCTTCCATTTCCTCCAGATTTTCCAATTTTGTGGAGTATAAGTTTTTGTAGTAGGATCTGATGATTTCTTGAATTTCCTCAGTTTCAGTTGTTATGTCACCACTTTCCTTTCTGATTTTGTTAATTTGGATACTCTCTCTTTGCCCTCTAGTTAGTCTGGCTAGGGGTTTATCAATCTTGTTGATTTTCTCAAAGAACCAACTCTTGGTTTTGTTGATTTTTTCAATGGTTCTTTTTGTTTCTATTTGGTCTATTTCTGCCCTAATTTTGATTACTTCTTGCTGTCTACTCTTTTTGGGTATATCTGCTTCCTTTTGTTCTAGGGCTTTTAGCTGTGCTGTCAGATTGCTGATGTGAGCTCTCTCTAGTTTCTTTGTGGAAGCACTTAGGGCTATGAGTTTTCCTCTCAATACTGCTTTCATTGCATCCCATAGGTTTGGGTATGTTGTGTTTTCGTTTTCGTTGAATTCTAGAAAATCCTTAATTTCTTTCTTTATTTTTTCTTTGACCCTGCTATCCTTTAACAGAGCATTGTTTAGTTTCCATGTGTATGTGGGCTTTTTGTTGTCTTTGTTGTTGTTAAAGACTAGCTGTAGACCATGGTGATCTGAGAGGATGTATGGGAATATTTCAATCTTCTTATATCGATGGAGGCTTGTTCTGTGTCCAATTATGTGGTCAATTTTCGAGAAGGTGCCATGGGGTGGTGAGAAGAAGGTGTATTCTTTTACTTTGGGATAGTATGTTCTGTATATATCTATTAATTCTAGTTGGTTCAAAGTCTCTGCTTGTTTTGCAGTGTCCTTGTTCAGTTTCTATTTCCCTAATCTGTCCATTGGTGAGAGTGGGGTATTAAAGTATCCCACTATTATTGTGTGGGGTGAAATGTATTTTTTGAGCTTTAGTAGGGTTTCTTTTATGAATGTGGGTGATTTTTTATTTGGAGCATATAAGTTAAGGATTGAGAGTTCCTCCTGACAGATTTCCCCGGTAATGAGTAAAAAGTGTCCTTCCTTATCTTTTTTGATAACTTTTGGTTGGAAATTTACTTTATTCGATATTAGAATAGCCACTCCAGCTTGCTTCTTGGAGCTGTTTGATTGGAAGTTTTTTTCCCACCCTTTTACTTTGAGATAGTGTCTGTCTTTGTCTCTGAGATGAGTTTCCTGTATGCAGCAAAAGGCTGGATTTTGTTTATGTATCCAGTCTGATAGTCTATGTCTCTTTATTGGGGAGTTGAGACCATTTATGTTAATAGATATCAAGGAATAGTTGTTTCTGTTTCCTGCTATTATTGCTTTTTTGGGTTGAGTTGTGTCCGTGTTTTTTTTCTTCTTTTAGTTTTCTTGTTTAGGAGTTTTCTTGTTCTTACTAGGCTGTATTTTCCCTCATTGTATTGGGTTTTCCACCTATAATTCATTGTAGTGCTGGGTTTGTGGTCAGCTATTGTGTGAATTTTGATTTGTCTTGAAATATCTTTGTCTCTCCATCGATGGTGATTGATAGTTTTGCTGGGTATAGCAGCTTGGGCTGGCACTTGTGCTCTCTTAAAGAGTGCATGATGTCTGTCCAGACTCTTCTAGCTTTCATAGTCTCTGTTGAGAAATCGGGTGTGAGTCTGATTGGTCTGCCTTTATATGTTACCTGACCTTTTTCCCTTACTGCTTTTAGTATTCTTTCTTTACTTTGGGCACTTGATGTTTTTATTATTATGTGTCGGGAGGTATTTCTTTTCTGGTCCAACCTATTTGGTGTTCTGAAGGCTTCTTTTATGCTAGTGGTCATCTCATTCTTGAGGGTAGGGAAGTTTTCTTCTATGATTTTGTTGAAGATATTTACTGTGCCCCTTAGTTGATACTCTTCTCCCTCTTCTATTTCTATTATTCTTAGGTTTGGTCTTCTCATTTTGTCTTGGATTTCCTGGACATTTTGGGTTAGGAGCTTTTTGTTTTTTGCATCTTCTCTGGCTGTTTTGTCTCTGTTTGCAATGTTGTCTTCTGCCCCCGAGATTCTCTCTTCGATCTCTTGTAATCTATTGGAAATGCTTGCTTCTGTGACTCCTGATTTTTTTTTTTTTTTTGTTTTTTTTTTTTTTGTTTTTGTTTTTTTTTTTTTTGGTGTTCTGACTCTAGGGTTATCTCTTTTAGTGTTTTCTTTATTGTGTCAATCTCTGTTTTAATTTCCCTCTTCCATTCCTTTATTTCTTTGGTTCTGTTTTCCTCTAGTTCTTTGAGTTCTTTGAGTGTTTTTCTTGTTTCTTCTTTAAAAGCTTCTGAATCTTTTTGCTTTTCCTCCCTTTCTTGTTTAAGTAACTCTATCAGCATCTTGAGGCATGATTTCAGGTCTGTGTCTTCTTTTTCTGGAGTGTTTGGAGTTCCGATGTTTGCTGTTATGGGAGAGCTGGGCTCTGGTATTGCTAGATTGTCTTGGTTCCCTTGGGATATACTCTTTCTCTTTCTTCTTGCCATTTTGTTGTCAGTGATATGTTCTTACCTTTCCCTTGTATCTGGTCTGTGTCCCTGGTTCTCCACTGGTTGAGGTGTCAGATGGGTAAAGCCCTGTTTTATGCCTCAGAGTCGTCAGGTGTGAGCAGAAGTTCCAAAGTTCTGTTTCTGTTTGCTGGATCAGGCACAGTTGCTCAGCCTCTATGAGCCGCCGTTCCGCCTCGCGTTAGTTCCTTAATACAGAGACTCTCTAAATAGCCCAGGCTATCCTGACAATCAGGATTTTTTTATCTCAGTTTACAGAATGTTGAGAGTCAGGTATGTGCCCTATGACTGGCAAACAATACATTTTAACAACAACATCAAAGTCTTCTAAAAGTGAGAATATATATTTTAAGTATATATCTTAGTTGTCTGAAAACTACTGATAATTTATTCTCCACCATTGAAATAAACCATATTAAAATATTTAAAGGTAGGTTTATTGGAAAACAGTTCTTGAGAAAGTTCATTGATCCCAAGGAAGTAGGCCAGGGAAATCTTCATGGCGGGGGCTGGGGGCTGGGGGGGGCGTGGAAATAGAAGGTGGGAAAGAGAAAGAGAGAAGTAGCATGCGTTCAGAGAGAGAGAGAGAGAGAGAGAGAGAGAGAGAGAGAGAGAGAGAGAGAGAGAGAGAGAGAGAGAAAGAGAGAGAGAGAAATGCAGAGAATAGAAAAGAAAGGAGAGAACCAAATGTCTGAATCATTTTGTAAAGAGTTTCTGGGGGAGGGAAAGCCCAACCCGTTGGCCGAAAATTCAGAACGGGGGGGGGGGGGATAATGCCAGCTGTGCCCAGTGATAGGCAGAAACTGAGGAATACTGGGAGACACTGGAGTCCAGGTTCCGTTGATTTATAAAATATGCACTGCTTCCTTTTGTCCCAGGTTTGAATTCTAACTTCACAGCCTTTTGTTGAAAATTAATGAATAAGTGGCTGCTTTACTTGCTATCTCCATTGTGGGGCCGTCTGGAACTAGCGATGTAAAGGCCCAGTTAAAGCAGCTGTGGCTGGCCACTTCAGAACTGTCTTGGATATTTATTTTATGTATGTGCAAAAGATGAAGTGAAGGAGTCTAAAAAAAAAAACAATGGGAGGTGTAAATTTAAAATTTTTAGGCAATCTTGGCAGGTTGGGGTGAGGAAGTCCCAAGACCAAGGAAAGGGTTAGGGCTCCCACTCTTAGAAATAGGCAGGTGGAAAGGAAACAGGCTGTTGATTGACTGTATTTATCTGAAGTCCATTTGGCCAGTGAGAGATGAATTTGAAGGGATTCCCTGAAGCTTATATGAATCTTAAGGTTACCAAAAGGGATATACTTCAGGTATGTTAGTATTACCACTGTTTAATATTAAAGCTCTGAAATTTGAAGTGTCAGTACCACAGTAGCATAGATTTTTGGCCATGATTCAATGACTATATGAGCAACACAAATTAGACTTGGTTTTTGTTGTTGTTGTTGTTGTTGTTCTTGAGGAAGTACAAAACTGTTGTACTGAGAGAAGGTAAATTTCTGTCTCTGTCTGTGTCTCTCTCACAGACACACACACACATACAAACACACATACCAACAATTAACAGCAGAAAATCATAAATTCGATTGCAAACAATAGGGTTTGTATATGGGAGATGTTGGAAGAAGGAAAGCACAGGAGAAAAAAATAATTGTTATTATCTCAGAAAAAATTAAAATATGTGGTAAATTAAAGTTGAAAACCAGCGTCTAAAAGAAAAGAATACTTTGAGACTAACATTTGTGAATAATATATATCATTGCCAAAACTGTACTTAAATGGGAGACTTGATTGTCTGTTTTTTAAGAGGACTTGAAGCTTTGAGTATGTTTCTAATTAACATGTAACTATAATAAAATCTGTGTTTTCTACAGTAAAGGAACGTATCTCAATTTTAGGAGCTCTTGCATGTGCAATGGTAGGGAAAGGAAGGATATACATAAGAAAAAAAAGTAAAAAAGAGTAGTGAGAAACAAATGAGAGGAAAGAAAGAGGAAGAACAAAATTTGTCATTTGCATAATACTTGAATTGCTTGTTTACTTATTACTATTGAGCAGGGCACAAGATATTTTATCAATAATGGCTTGTAAAAACTCACATAATTGATACTAGGTATTTGGGGGTGTTCTTGCTTGTAGGAACTCCTGAATTCTATCCCCACCCAGGCCTTGTCACCTTGCTCTCTTCCTCATGCTGTGATCAGATGTAACCTCTCAGCTACTGCTCCTGGAGCATGCCTGCCTAAATGAACTCCAAATAAAAAAATATATGGACAGGTAAACAAAGGAATGAGCTTACATATGCTGGTATACACTGCAGATCCCAGTTCTGTTATATGAAGACCTGTGTCCAGTTCAAACCCTCTTGTAACTTCAGCTCTCCGGACTCCAACACCCTCTTACCTCTGTATGGATTTGCACTTGTGTGCACGTACATACATAAAGGCCTAGCCACACAGATACTTAAAAAATAAAATAAAATTTATTTAAGAAGAGAATAAACTTTAAGATTTAGGTAGGATGAAGTACCATATAATAGAGCCATAATATAAAATAAAATTTAAAAAGCACCATCTTAAATATGTGTGTGTGTGTGTGTGCGTGTGTGTGTGCGTGTGTGTGTGTGTGTGTGGTAAAACACAAAGCTAAGAGAAATTAGTGTAGCATATGCTTTAACAAAATATTATGTTGTTCCTTCAAGCTACAAATAATGTCTACCTTCCCCATAAATTTTACACATCATTCTTCTATATAAAGCCGATTCTACATAGTCAATTAGCAAAGGGTTGCCATAAAAGCCTTGCCAAACTGAACCTTGGGTTTTAGAAGATATCTCATAGGTAACAGTTTAATTTCTGTACAACTGAGGTACAATCTGTATTCTTTAAGATAAAATTTAACACTTAGAATGAATAGAATAAATGCAAATTCTTATTTGACCTTCTACTTAGAATTGTAAAGTCCTATTGACCATCATTTGTTTTTGTATTCAAATACTTTTAAAAATGAACCTAAAGTGATGGAGCAAAAATATAATCTATTTTTAAGAGCAGAATCTTCAGTAATCTGTCTTAGTTACTTTTTGTTTCTTGTGAAGAGATACCACAGCCAAGGCAACTAATAAAAGGAAGTATTTAGTTGAGGGATTGCTTCAGAGTTTCAAGTGTGGGTTCACAGCTCTCATGCCAGAGAACATGGCATCAGGAAGGCATGTTGCTAATCCAGTAGCTGACAAGGTACATCTGACCCACAAACATGAGAAAGAGAGTAAGTCTGGGCCTAAGTGGGCTTCTGAAGCCTCAAAGCCAGGCCTACTGATGTATCTCTGCCAATAAGGCCAGACATCCTGATGCTTCCCAAAACAGTTCCATAAACATTTAAACAAATGGGTCTAAGGAAGCCATTCCCATTCAAAGCACCACACGTATTATTTGTTTTCTTCCACTTTGAAAATGATCTTTTGGGCTGGAGAATGTGGCTCAGAGGTTCAGAGCACTGACTGGTCTTCCAGAGGTTCTGAGTTCCAGCAACCACATGGTGGCTCACAACCATCTGTAATGGGATCTGATGCTCTCTTCTGCTGTGTCTGAGGACAGCTACAGTGTACACAAAATAGATAAATAAATAAATACATATACACAAAATAAGTAAATAAATCTTCTATAAAATTAAAATTTAAATTAAAAATTGCTTTTAATGGACATTTATCTTATACAGGACAATATTTTTGTCATTTCCCCTAGGAAGTACAATAATATTATAATGAAAAGTACACATTGTTGATAGTAATGAGGTGACCCAATTTAAATCTAATTATTCAACTTCTTGAAAAATTTTAAAGCTCATCCATCTTGACATTTCCATTTCTATTCTCCATAACTTTCAGTCTGGAATCTCAAAGATTTGACAACAACCATTGCTTATTTATGAAGCAGCCAAGAATAAAGAAAAGAAAGAAAGAAAGACAAAAAGAAAACTGACAATCTTGCAAATGTGCTTCTTCATATAAAGCTCTTAATGACATCAGGCTAGTGGAAAGTTACAGACAAAAAATACTTAATTTCAAAAGAAATTTGTAACAGTATATTCAGCTTATATGTAGAGGTATTAGAATCATCAGTAGTATTAAAAAATTTAACAAAGACAAGTTAATTAAAATACATTTAGTTGTTTCATAATGAAGCCAATTAATACATTAGGTAAGTATTTCAACAATAAAAGAATTGTTCATCAATACAGATATTCTTGAGTCAAGTAATTGCTAATTTACTGAAGACACTTTAGTTTAGACTAATGCACAGAAAAATATTAAATTTTATAATTTTCAAATTCACACTACATCTAAGACCATGTCATAAATGACTTAATATAAAAATACTGTTTATAAAATTTTGAGAGTTTTAAGCTATACATTATAATCATATTTGTCCCCTTACTGCTACTCCTAGAGCCTCCCCAACTCTCACCCACTTTCATATTTTCTCTCTGTGTCTACCTCTCTGTTTCTGTCATCTTTCTATCTCTAGTTCCTCTCTGTCTCTCTCTGTATATCTATCTGTCTCTGTGGCTCTGTGCCTTTGTGTCTGTATATCTCTGTGTCTCCGTCTGTCTCTGTCTCTGTCTCTGTCTCTTTCTCTCTCTGTCTTTGTCTCTCTCTGTCTCTCTCTGTCTCTCTCTGTCTCTCTCTCTCTCTATCTTTCTCTCTCTCTCTCTCTCTCTCTGTGTGTGTGTGTGTGTGTGTATGTATGTATGTATGTATGTGTGTGTGTGTGTGTGTATTCTTTAAACCCATAGAATCTAGTTTGTGTGTTGCTAACTATTGCTAAGAGTGTGATAGATATTCCATGTATAACACCATTAAAGAAAACTGATTTTTTTCTTTCAAAGTCGCAATCAATGCCAATAGCTCTTTAGAAAGCAGTTGGACTCTGTTTCTATCTCCCCTTCTTCAAGCTGGGACTTTGCCTGCCTTGAGTTTGTGCAGGTCTTGTGTATGCTGCCATAGCTTCTGTTAATTTATAGAATCTGCCTTATTTTGTATAGAAAACATGGTTTACGTGAAGTTATCCAGCACCTCTTGTTCTTAAAGTCTTTCCACTCCCTCTCTAAATATACCCTTGAGTTTTATGGGAAAGGATGCATCTTTATCGTCTCATTTACAGCTGGGTAATTTGAAGTTTTATGCTGTCTGCATATTTACCAGTTGTGAGTCAACTAATGTGTTAATTGTCAGATACTGTAAAAAAAAAAAAAAAAAAAAAAAAAAAAAAAAAAAAAAACCTCTCTGATAAGGGTTGAGTAGTATACTCTTCTATTGCAAGAATAGTAAATCATAGTCATTTTATTACTATATATAAATTTAGCAGAATAATAATAGTACATTTTCTTTTTAGAAACATGTCTTACCTATCTTGAGATCATTGGTAGTGTAAGTTGGGTGGGTTCCATCATGTGGAGAGGAGAATAAGCTCTATCAGAAAGTAGTTGGTTACATCCATAACAATCATGTCACCATTGTACCAGTAGACATATGTGGCCAAAAAAAAAAAAAAAAAAAAAAAAAAAAAAAGTCATTGTAGCTTGCAAGATTCACACTTGGATGAAACTCTCCTTTGATAAAATTCATAGCACTTCCCAGCACCATGAGTTCTTGCCAATAGAGATAAAACATCTATTTAATACCAGCAAGATTTCTCCACACTGTATCTCAGTAATGTGAGGTCTTCAGCAATACAGTCTTATTATCAAGTTCTGAAAGTTAAAAAACTAGGGTTGGAAATAGGCTATAATAGTTGGGTATGAAAATTCATGTCTGTGTAAGGTTTCTTTTGCTGTGAAGAGACACTATGACCACAGCAACTCTTTATGAGAAAATCACTTAATTTGGGGATGACTTACAGTTTAAAAGGTTTAGTTCATTATCATCATGGCAGGAAGCATGATTGCTTGCAAGTAGACATGGTGCTGGAGAAGTAGCTGAGAGTTCTACATGAATAATGGAAGAGAGTGTGAGACACTGGGCCAGGCTTGGGCATCTGAATCCTCAAAGCCCACTCCCAGTCCAAGGCCACTTTGTCCACTAAGGCCACACCTACTTCAACAAAATGACACCTCTTAACAGTACCACTTCTTAAGAGCCTATGGGCCCCATTTTCATCCAAATTACCACATTCCTTTCCCTTAGGCCAGAAACCATATTATATCCGCATTCTATCTAACTTCAAAATTCTCCACCTTTTATCACAGTCTCAACAAGGTTTAAAACTCCACAGTTTAGTGTCTTTTTTGAGGATCATGAAATCTCTTAACTTCAATTCCCTCTTTAAAAAAAAAAATCAAAATAAAAAGCAGATCACTTACTTCTAAGAAACAATGACACCGGATATACACTACTCTTTCAAAGGTAGGAAAGGAAGCATAGTAAGGAAATACTGGACCAAAGCAAAACTGAAAACCATCTGGGCACACTCCAAACGCTGCATTTTCACATCTGATGTAAAACCGCCCTTCTGATCTCCAAGTCCCATCAGCTTTTTTGACTACAGCACACTTTTTTTCACATGTGTTGGTTCTGTTCCGCATTAGCAGCTTTTCCTAGGCAACTATCCCATGACTCTCGCATCTTCAACATCTTGGAGTCTCTAAGGAAATTAAGGCTTCACATTCAGAGCTTTACACAATGTACTGTCTAGGCTTCTTCCATTCAGGGACCATTGAAGTAAGCTTTACCTCAGTGGCTCTCCTGGTTTTGGAGACAGATTCGATAAACCTTTCTTATATCTTTAATTCCTGGTTTAAGCTGCCAAATTCTTCTGCTTGCTAGGGAGGAACGTGACTCTTGTTTAAATACAGTTTCATCAGCTTTCTGTTTTCAGTAGTTTACTTTACTGCCTATGTTTAGCTGTCCTGGAACTTGCTTTGTAGACCAGGTTGGCCTTGAACTCAGAGATCTGCCAGATTTCCTTACAAATGCTTGTATAAAATGTATGCACCACCATGCTTGGTCCTAAACTCTCCTTTAATTTCTTTTCTCTTTTCTTTAACTCCTTTTCACAAGGTGGAAGTTTTGCGAGGTCTGAGGTCACCACTGCCTTTATTCCATTTAGCATCAGACTTTTTAAAACTCTGTTTATGCTTCCTGTTGCTTATTTTTTGTCCTTCAACTGTACATTTTGTGCTTTTCCTTTTTCAGTTTGCTCTTTTTCATTCTAGATCTGCATAAGAGTGGCTAATGATAGCCATAGAATACACTTAATGGTAGATTGTTTGCATAAGTCCTCTGCCAAAGCTGTCAATTCATAACTCTTTAATTTAGCCTCAGGCAGATTTTTAACCGAGAGCAGAAGGCAGCCACATTCTTCACCAAAATATCCTAAGAATGATCTCTGGGACACTTATTAATAGTTTTCTCCCCTGAAACTTTTCAGCCAGGACCCCATAATTCAAATCACCTACACCACCACTGTCTTCCATGTTCCTACTAGTACTGCCCATAAGGCCTGCATAAAGTATCCAATTGCTTTGTGGTCAAAAGTCCCAAAGCATTACATGTCTCTCCAAACAAAAGCATGGTTCAGCCCACCACAGTGCTACACTCATCCCTGTTACCAACTTCTGTTGTAGTGTTGCTCTGAATTGCTGTAGAGGGACTCTAAGAACATGGCAACTCTTGTAAAGGAAAACATTTAATTGGAGGCTGGCCTAAAGTTCAGAGATTTAATCCATTGTCATCACGGTGGGAAGCATGTCAGCATGCAGGGAGACATCAAACTGGAGAAGGTACTGGGAATGCTACATCCAGACATAATGGCAGCAGGAAGAGAGAGAGTGAAATTGGGCCTGGCTTGAATATCTGAAGCCTCAAACTTTGCCTCAAGTGACATATGTCCTCCAACAATGTCACCTCTATTCTAATAGGACCACATCTAATAGTGACACTCTCTATAAAAGCTATGTGAGGTGTTTTCATTTAAATCATTGTAATGCCTTTAACTTCAGCATTTAGGAGGTAGAAACAAGAACTCTGTGATTTAAGGGCTAGCCTGTGCTACATAGAAAAACCCATCACAAACAAACCGGAAAGTAAAATAAATAAATAAAGTTAGATGTTTTTTAACATAGTATGCTTAGTTTCTGTTAGGCCAATTTTATTTTATTTTGTTTTGAATATAAGCAGTAAAAAGGCCTCACTGAACCTATTGTTAAAAAAAAAGTCTTTTAGAGCAGGAAAAACATTTATTTTATTTTATTTTATTTTATTTTATTGGTTTGTAAGTAATTGTTGACATTAAGGCTGGAGAAATGGCTCAGCTACTGAGAGTACTGGTTGTTCTTAAAGAGGATATGATTTATATTCCAGCATCAAATTAGTGATTTACAACTGGCCCTAATTCCACTACTGGGAGATTTGATAGCCTCTTCTGGATTCTATGGGTGCCAAGTATACATATAGTTCACAACATCCTTGTTGGTATTCACACATACACACAAAATAAAAACAAATATCTCTTTTGAAGTTTCCTTGTGATTTGTTTCATATATACATGTATATGTGTGTGTTTTAAAAATATCTATACAATGAATTTTAATCATATACTTCCCCTACCTATACCTTCCAGATCCTACATGTACCTTAAAACAAAAAGTAACTTCTTAATATTATCCTAGAAGAGAAAAATAAAAAGAAAACCTAAAATAATGACAAGACATTATTCAACAATTAAGGACAGAAGAATGAATTAAAGTATGAAGAAATACCCTAATTCTCAACCTTGGAGAGATCTAGTACCATAGGAAGAATAGAAGCACCTTGGAAAATGTAATTCTATTTCTCATACTTGCTTCATGCAAAACTCAACATAACATTTATTTTTCTTCAAGATCCAAAAGAAAAAAATAATGTAAAGTATGTCCACAAAAAGCATAATTTCAAGTTGCAGAAGCAGAGCTTGAAAGATACACTCCTATCACTGGAATGTAGGTGAGTAAGTTTTAGGACTTTCTTCTTGCTAAAAAGTGAGAAGGAATGTTGTCAACAGTGAAATCATCAAGGACATGAAAATAATCATAAGCACAGGGATGAGAAGTTTCCTTTGATGTCCCCTGGTTGAGTAAATGATGTTTCTTTCTTGCCTCTGGCCCAGACAGGCAAGGCCATCTGCTCCTAGCCATCACAGTACTTACTCATCTGAAAACAAAGGTGGTATGGGCAACAACAATTAACAACAAAAGATATAAGTACAGTAGACGCCTCACAAGTTCAGAAATGTTTTTGTGTGTTAGGAAAACATTCTAAACATACTTTAGTGATAATTTCACAGCTCTGCAAATATAGAAAAGATACTGAATTATGCAATTTAAGCTAGTAAATATTATGATGTATAATAATAAAAGTCTGTGGACTCCATCTGGACTTACTGTGATAAAGTTAATAATAACAGCCCATTAATCAGGGTGAGGGACTTTCTTTCATTCATCCATTTCTAAAGGCAAATGATTAACATATTTAAATTAGTTTGAATTCACCAATCAATTAATCATGCCATTTTTAATTTATTGCTTTATAGTTTTCTCTGAAAATTTCAGTAGCAATTTATAAGCAAATTAAAGACATATTATGCTGAGTTACAAGTTAATAATATTATTTCTCCTCATCTTGTAATTAGTGGTACATATGAAAAAGAAATTAAAAAATTGTAAATAAAAACATTTACAATACACAGAAATATTTTAGAAATAATCCTGAAGAGGGAAGGAAGGTGTCCATATTGTTTTATCTTTGGATCTAAAGAACTAGAAATGTGTTTCATTTCTCAGTTTTGGGTTTTTTACAAAATTTTGTGTAAAACCTTATGATATTTATGAAGATATAGCAACCAGTTATTTTTCACAGGAGAAAACTTTTCCCAAGATATTTGCATAGCTGATAGGATCTAGTTGTTATATCTTAAAAAGTTGCTGTGTTTATTTTGTCCCAATGACCTAAAAGCAATTTGACTACAAAATCTCTGTCATTTCAACTTGGGGCTTATGGTTTTTGCTATTGAAGAGTGTTTCACTTTTGCCTCACTGTCTTAGGGTTTCCATTGATGTAAAGAGACATCATGACCACAGCAACTCCTATGAAGGAGACATTTAATTGGGGCTGGCTTACAGTTTCAGAGATTTAGCCAATTATAAACATGGCAAAAAGCATGGTGTCTCACAGGCATGGCAATGAAGAGGTAGCCAAGAGTTCTACCTTCAGATCAGCAGGCAGCAGAAATGGAATCTGATACTGGGCCTGGCTTAAGTACTTGAGACCTCAAAGCCCACCCCCAGTGACACACTTATTTCAACAAAGGCACACCTCTTAATGGTGCTACTTCCTGTGGACTTATAAGAAGCATTTTTATTCAAACCACGATGCTCCCCCATCAGCATTGTGACACAGTCTCTGAACTGCTTTGATGGGCCTTTCCCATTCGGTTATTTTTCCTACTCTGTTTTTCTTAATTGATATCTAATTAATATTGTCGCACCAGGCTTATATGTGGCCGCTAAGAGAACACATTTTTCCAAACTTCAACTTTAAGAATAAAGCAGTAACTTCACATATATTAACATAATTTAAATAAGTCTATGCTCACCATTGAAAGATTCTTGCAAGTTTTTGCACCAGTGAGAGTGGTACAGCAATGCCAGCCATGGTAGTTATGAGGTGCCTCTTTCCTGTGTTTTTGATCACTTTGGAAACCTGTGCATTACTCTTTTAGGTTTCACTTGATTTGAAATCTTTCTTTTCAGTCATCTTTTTGACCTTATGCTTTGGTGAATATTCTGAACTTCTGTCTCACGTGATATCTGGTTTATTCTGTGTATTTTTTGACAATGTCATATATGCCCATAATACATTCTGGTAATATATCTTCTCTCTTATCCACCTCCCACATCTATTTTCCCATCCCACTTTCAAGTCATCTTTTTTTTTTTTTTTTTTTTTTTTTTTTTATGGTTTGTGATTCACTGGCTTTTTGACCAGTGTCTCTTGCATGAGAAATAGCTTGAAACTATTCAACAAACTGTATCTTACCACTGGCAACATCACAAACACTTTCTGTTCTCCAGAAGTCCTTCCTTATCTTTATATTTTATATTTTCTACCCTCTCTTCTTCAGTGTTCCTCGAGTTTTAAAGATGATATAGGTTTAATGCATCCTAAAAAGTCTTAAGTATGTGCATTAACGGTTTATTCCCTGCACAGGGAAGCTTTTTTGATATAGGCTGATGGCAACATTCATGTATGGCTATAAATATAAATAGTTAAGAGGTTGCTTGTCACTATGTTCCTGTAACAAAACAAAAATAGTAATCCTTGTGCCCATGATCTCCCCAGCCTTGTGGTAGTTAGAATAAAATTGATTTCCATGGGCTCATATATTTAAATGCTCAGTTACCAGGCAGTGGAACCATTTGAAAGGATTAGAAGGATTCGAAAATATGGCATTTTTGGAGTCTGTGTAGTCTTTTGGGGGGAAATGTGTTTCCTGGGTTGGGTTTTGAGGACTTGAAAGCTCACATGATACTCATTCTCCCCCTCCCCCTCTTCTTTTCCTCTCCATCCTCTCTCTCCCTCTCTACCCTCTCCTTATAAATTAGGAAATAGTTCTCAGCTACTGGTTTAGTGCCATATATGCATGCCACTGTACTCCCTGCCATAATAATAATGGACTAAACCTCTGAAACTGAAGTTAAGAGTTTTCTTTCATTAATGTTGCCTTGGTGATAGTATCTACTCAGAACAATAGAACAGTCACCAAAACAAGCCTTTAAAGAGGGCCACATTATTGACCACAAGCCTTAAATATTATTGACTTAAGCATTAAATAGAATATAGTTTTAAGTTCATTTTGTCATGATTCTCTGAGGACTCAAACACATTCATCCTTATTCTTCATCTCTTATGTCTTTCCCATCTATTTCCTACAATCAGTATCTTATTCTCTAAGTCATATTTCAATGACTGCTTTGTGGAGTCCAGAAAATGACACCCTTTTTAAAAGAGGAAATCTCAATATTTGACATCATGCCATAGATCTTTCCTGTTTGAAATAAGACCCGAATAATTCCATAATTACTGCCACTCTCTTCCTACCACTCTCCCAGTGAGAACTTCAAAAGTATCTTTGACAAGTCCTAGATGTGAATATACAAATTCTCAAATTCTTGAACCAGATTTCCTAACACATAAAGTGCTATGCTTTTTGTAACATCTAAATATCTTAAGTGTACTCCATATGTTACATTTACAGAAGTCTTCCAAGTCTCAAAGATTGCCTTGAAGCATTATGATCCATAAATGAATAAAAGAAAGAACTTCCTGAATCATCATAATAGTGGTTCTTTGAAGGAAACTGATTTTTTTTTTTAATTCTCTAAAGCTTCAAATAAGTTTCTAGAAATATGTTTGTTTGCCTCTTACCAAACCCTCCCAAGGTAATATATAGTAATGTTTATGCTTTGCTAGTCAGAAATGTAAAATAAACTGGAAAATACTCTAGAAAAAAAGCAGAACAGTTTATCTGAAACTAGAAAGGACCAACAAAAGAAATTCATTAACATTAAGGTCTCCATCTTTTTAGAAACCAGTTAGGTCCTGCACAAAAATATGAGCAGTAAGTTTTCATGGTTGTACTCTGTGATATATTTTTACTGGAGAGATACAACATGTGCACACATGCACACATGGGCACATACACACATCTGCATACATACTTTTACTCACACTCAATAGGGAACTTCCAACAGCCCAGAGGACAGATACCACCAAAATCTGACTTTCTGATCCAATGAGTTTATTGGCGGCTACAGGAATATGTGTGAAAGGTTACTTATAGGAGTAAATAACTGCCTCCATATAGGTAACAGATCACTAAAGCTGAAAATCTGGGAGAAAATAATGCATAGCCTTCAGGCAACTTCACAGGATGTAGATTGACTTTTTCTGGTGGCTCAGTTTGTTGGAACCTCTTCCAGACAGCTTTCCAGGTGCTGCTTCGTCCTGGTGGTTGGATTTTTCTGAGAGTCTTCATTGGATCTTGACTTGAGTTAGAGTGACTCTCAGTAGTCCTTACTGTAAGGAGAAGATGACGGGGCACCAATGAAAGGAAAAGTCACTGAAAGGAAGAGTCACAGGGCACCAATGTTGTGAAAGGATAACGATCCGAGTCACGGCACCAATGTTAGGGGAAGGATGAAGAGAGTGGGGGGCATATGGCCCATGAAGGTGCGGCCGAGGCCTGAGGGCAAGGGAGATGCCTCTGAGGGGCACATGTTGGGAATCCCTTCCCTGAGGGACCAGCCACACAACAGTATAGTACGGAATAGAGTTTATTCAGGTCATAGGAGAGTTAAGAGGGTGGTAGAGACACAGAGAGAGAGAGAGAAGTAGAGGAGTAGAGGCCGGCCATGAGCACGTGGGACAGAGGGGGGAAGGGAAAGGGGAGAGCAAGGCTGCAAGAGCACAAGGGCAAGAGAGGCCAAGAAAGAGAAGAGGGGGTCAAGCAGCTCCTTTTATAGTGTCAGGTCACTGGGGCGGAGCATACCTGGCCACTGCTGGGTAATTGAGGGCTGGGGTATACCTGGCTGTTGCTAGGTAACTGAGGGGTGGGGTTTACAGAATCCCAACACTTACTGCTTTTATACTGTTGGGGAGTGAGGAGCCTGGTGAATCTTGTCAGTTTCAGGTACTTCTTTGAGATATTTTGAGTTATTTACTTCCTGTCTTAAGCAGCTTAGCTATGGATAGTTGTTTTAATCTGGAAAGAAACTTCTGGGCAACAGGAGGGGAATTGATGTGAGTCTTGAAATAGCTTCATCAGATTATCAACTTTAATTTTAGGTTAGGCTAAGTATAGAAATGACTTAATATTTTCATTTTATTATATGAAGATTAATTTTAATGAAAAGATAATTTAAACAAATATATTTGAGTTTTGCTTAACTAGTACAAATTCTATGGCTTTTTAAATGTATCTTTTTGGAGAGCTGTATGCATTTGTAGTCTGTCAGAAAATATCTAGCAGATGATAAGGCTGTGACTGAAGTCTAAAAAAATAAGATGTACAACAAAAGATGGGGAACCTGATTAATATAGTAGATGTACATGTGGTAATGGTGATTTATTTTGCACGTATGAGGAAATAAAATATTTGATGGAGGGCATGGTTGCATGATAGTGTTTGTCTTTCACGAGGGTGTTATCCTCATTTTATTTAGAGTATTCTATATTTTATTTTTTCTGTTCAAGTTTAGCTCCTTTTAACTACCATTTGTTTATTCTCCCTCATTCTCTGATTTAAAGTTTGCTAGATAAGAACTGTGTAAAAATTTTTTTAAAAAAACAAAAAAAATCTATCATATGATGTATGTTATACATAAATATTACCTGAAGACAACTGAGCAGGGACCATATTTTCTGACTATTCCATTTCTGTTCATTCATATTTCAATGAAGAATGTTATATTCATTTGTTCTCATGGGTTATCCGATTTGGCTATGTTCTATAATTACCAATGTTGCTCATGTGTGTATTTGTGTTGGTGTGTCTGCAGTGAGCAGAAAGAGATGCCTGAATCAGGGAAGGTGAAAGGGATGTAACTTAAAAGTACATCACGACAGGTGGGCCAATGTTTGTAGAGATGAAACAATGAATTGATTGGTAAAGATACTTATGAACGAGATCCCTAAAGAATATCATTATTCACATAGGCACTGGGGATTTCAGTGACGTGGAACATGCTTGACTAACAAATCTCAGACATTTTGAACTACAAAGGTCAGATTTAGAATGTTGCTGACAGTACTGGTCCAAGGCCCTTTTGATGACCTTCATCTCTGGATTCATCTGAGGCTGGTCAGACCTATTCACTATTGTAAGTATTAAAAGGGCCATTTGTTCTCCTGGCTCTGGCCTGTCATCACTTTTCTGGGTTCATTAGGAAGATAAACATGTTTTAAACCTGAGAGTTATACTTAATTGAACAGGTATTTAAAACATTGAAGGAATTCATTCTTCCTCAATGGAATAATTATACAAGCAGAACTTTACATCTACAGTAGGTAAAAATTATTATCGAATTTTGTGATAGGCAGTTAGTTATTCCGTGCTTTACATATGCTTCCATCTGGTTCAGAGAGATTAATTGTTATTCATTATTCCATTTCAACTCGGTATAACTAATCTATTATTAATTGGTTAAATTAGCTTTTGCTCTAGTAATATAAGAACATGTTTCTATTTCATGGTTAACATAGAGATTATTAAATATTTTTATCATTTTATTGCATATTCTCAGTATTTACATTTCAAATGTTATCAGCCTTTCTGCTCCACTTGCTCCCAAGAAGACGCTCCCACTCCCAAACACCCACTCCCACCTCAACGCCCTTTCATTCTCCTACACTGGGGAAATGAGCCTTCACAGAACCAAAGGCTTCTCTTCCTGTTGATGCCAGAAAATGCTATCCTGTGCTACATATGCAACTGGAGCCATGGGTCTCTCCTTTTGTACTCACTGGTTGATGTTTTAGTCCCTGGGAGTTCTGGAGGAATTTGGTTGGATGATATTGTCCTTCCCATGAGGTTGTAAATCTTAGCTATTGTTTCAAAGATAATTTATTTTATTTTTGTTACTTTCTTTTCAATTACAACAGCACAGGAACTTCGAAGATTTAGAGACTCAGAGACTAAGAGGTAGAAGATGATGGGTATATATGAGGAAGTAGTTTTCAATCAGCAGTTCAGAAGCTATAGGGCAAACCCTTGCACAGCAAACTTCAGCTATGTTTTCACTGCCAAATGTCTTTGGTTTCTTGTTTTCAACCAACAGCTTGGCAAAGAGCAGATAAACTTCTGGGGGACAAAAATAAGAGATTGTGTGTTTATTAAAACCACTACTAGAATTATTATCTTGACAACTATTGATTCTTTTTGCCTATGTTTGAATGGCATGTGGAGCATGTTTTTAAAACTCCTAAACATGTAACTATATCCCTTAATAGGCAAATCAACAACCCTGAGGTAAATGAGCCCTAATGAATAACGTTTCAAAGTCTTCCAGATGATCGAGATGTGTATCAGAAATTCAAAACCATTCCAAACTTTGTAAACTGTTGTTTCTTTAGATATTTTCCTAGTCCAAGTAGCTATATAAGAATATGTGTACACATGTATATGATGGGGTTCTTAATTAAAGGCTATAAGGGTTATATTACTGGAAATACATTTGGTGAATTTGTTGTTGTTTTTTTACCTAACATGCTTACGACAGCACTTATATTTTAATGATTTAGTTATTGATGATTATTACATATTCAAAACACAGATGTCCAATTGTAATAAGAATATCCTATAACCAATGCTCTGTCTCTTCTTCATATACATGAAGGGATTTCTAAGACAAACAAGAATTTTTCTCTTCTTACTATATTTCTTTTGCTTTTCTGACAAAACCAACTCATTAAGTCTCTCTCAAATCTTGCCTTGATGGATACATATACTGCCAAACAGTAAGCACATCCTTTAGGAGCCTAAAATAATAAGAGTTTGGACCACATAGCTCGTGGATTTCTTTATGGTAGAAAAGATCAAATCCATCTTAAATTACTTCTGTGTAAATAAATGTGCCACAACAGAGATTAAGAAACTACAAGACAAGAACAAGGCTGGACATGAAAAAGATTATTAACTAGTTGCCTCTAGATTCAGCTACAAGCCTTTTAAAGCTTTTCCATGGCGCAAGTAAAACATAAAAGCAATTTTATTCTTGGCTTTTTACCCTTGTCATCCCAGTGGAATTCCAGCTGAGATTTGTCAGACTTTATGATGTTTTTATGGGGGGGGGGGGTCTGGATTGATTGTGCTAATTGTTCCCCTGAGAAATTCCAGCCTTTGATCATGAAATAGCAAAGTTTGCTTCTGTATAAATGACCTTCAAAATTGATTCCATCCCACTCTTTCTATCTCGTACAGTTTTATTTATTAGTTTTCAATAGAAAATTGGTGCCATCATAATTTGAGGATACGTGATAAATGTTCATTTTAACAGTATGTAAACATGAGTAGACCGTATTGAAGCTTATTGAAGAAGACTCAAATTCTGTTGCTTTTGGCTTCCTGCTGGTTCACAATTGTAGGGCACATGCAGTCTCCAACTGGTTTGGGTCTGTTGCTGCTTCTGTTGCCAAATACAACAAAATTATGAGTCATTGCTTTCAGGAGTTGTGTCATTGTAGTGTTGATAAGAGTTGTGATTTACACCCTCCATTTAGTCTGCTCCTGTCTATTCTGTTAATATCTTGCTATTTTCCTTTTGTTTGTTTGTTTGTTTCTTTGTTTAAGTTGCTCAAGGAACATTTATTGGCACTCGCTGTATTATCTCAGCAAAATGAGGTGACACAAAATACTATTTGACCAATATTTGAAGGCATTAAGATGCTGAAGCAACAGCCACCAGTAGATCTAGGCCATGCCAGAGAAGCCAGGTCAATCAAGAAAATTGAAGCTGTTATGTCTGAGGTTTCTGATGTCAACTGAGCAACAGCCTTGGGCAGCCAACTCTTTCCACCTCTCTTTGTTTTGCTGAGTGATGTCCACAAGGTTGTTTAGAAACTCTTCAGGTCCACAGCTGACAGAGTCTTGGGTACAGGTCCCATTGCTCATGGAGCCTTTTGTATTTGACTGCCTCAGAGAGTCAGCAACATGGAACCCAAACATGGTGGACAACCTGCTTGCCCCATAGTCAGAAGAATCTGGTTTTGAAGCTTCCTCTATAAGAGGAGTCATAGATTTCTCTGTTGAGTCTGTCAGGAAAGAAAATGTTGGTTCCACGGTGAAAACAATAAAACCTATTTGTGACACCATTGTTGACTTCTGATCACAAAGTGGAAGCCCTAATTCAGCTTCTCTGTCTCCCTGCAGGAAAACCTCCTCTATCAGGGCCATGGTCCTCCTGTTGTGCAATGTCCATGTCTTGGCTGGGTGGCCGATGTCAGCTGCATGAAGTATCAGGGACATAGTGTTGGCTCTGTCAATACCTTCAGGCTGCTGCAAGCTGTTTCTTATGTTTATAATTTGCTGGAAATGGCCTTCCATGTCTGTTGCTAAGACCATTTCAATCAGTAAGTTCCGAAGGTCCTTCCAATCATCTTTAGATAAATTTACCAAAATATTCATTTCCTCCTCTTGCATAAGTCTGTAGGCTGCACTGACATGGTGATTCTCAAGCCCTGAGTGGTCATTGTACAGAATGGCAAAGTCTGACCTCGTCTGAATATGGAAGCTGTTTGTTGTTCCTGTGTATTCATAATCATGAACGGCAGCTGCAAACACCATGGTTAAACTTTCCAGTTCAGTGAGTCAGTGCATGATACCTACATGAAGCTTTATATCATGCACAGTTTGAGTGACATCAGCTGTATGGACCAAGCTATGGAATGGATTTTTGTGCTTGCTGTAACCACCTTCTAAAGCTTCTGCAAAGACAATTGGGCAAGAAACAGGAATCTTGAAGCAGTTGATAAGATCGTATCTGGTTAAAAAGTTCATAAATCATAAACTTCAGACTATGCTCCTCACTTGCTGCATTTAAGGAAACTATGTCAAAAGATCATTTATCAAGTTCTTTGAGGGTCACTATGACAATTGCAGGACATGTAAAACCACCCATGTGACAGTTCTTCCTGTACATCTTTTCCACAAAAGTCCCAGCCTGGACAGTATGGGCAATGTTGCAAAACATTGTTTTTTCCTCTGGTTTCTTTTTCATCATGCCCATTTTCTTCTATGTAAAGGTTGCAGCCAACCAGTCCTGGACGTTTGATAGGACCAAGTTGGTCTGGTTGTCGCTGAGCTCATCCTTGGTGTCCAGAAGTCTTGTTTTGTCTATGTAAATAGCTTCCAATACCTATGCTGCATATTCGATCTTCTTCTTTAGGTCAACAACACTGCAATCACCTTTCTCCAGCTGCCTCACTAAGCATCTTAGTCTCGGGCCATGTGTCTTTCCATTGGAACTCATAGGTTAGTGTTTTAGTCCCTGGGAGCTATGGTGGGTTTGGATAGTTGATAGTTTTGTTCTTCCCATTGGGTTGCAGACCCTTTAAGCTCCTTCAGTCCTTTCTCTAGCTACTTCATTGGGGTCCTCGTGTACAGTCTGATGGTTAGCTGCAAGCATCCTCCTCTATATCAGTATGGCTCTGGCAGAGCCTCTGAGGAGGCATCCATATCAGTTTCTTACCAGTAAGCACTACTTGGCATCAGCAATAGTGCATGGCCTTATTGGGCACATATGGAGAGTATGCCCAGGTGAGGCAGTCGCTGGATGATCTTTTCTCAAATCCCTGCTTTGCTATTTGTCTCTTCATTTTCTCCCATGAATATTTTGGTATTCCTTCTAAGAAAGAACAAGGCATCCACTTTCTGGCCTTCCTTCTCTTTGTGCTTCATAAGTTCTATAAATGGTTCCTTGTGTATTCCAAGCTTATGGGAGCTTGTATCTACTTATAAGTGAATACATAACATGAGTGTTCCTTTGTGATTGGGTTAGTTCACTCAGGATGATAGCTTCAAGTTCCATCCATTTGTCCAGGAATTTCATGAACTCGTTTTTTTTTTTTTTGTTTGTTTGTTTGTTTGTTTGTTTGTTTTTTAATAGCTGAGTAATACTCCATTGTGTATATGTACCACAATATTTGTATCTATTCCTCTATTAAAAGATGTCTGGGTTCTTTCAAGCTTCAGGCTATTATAAATAAAGCTGCTATAAAAATGGTGGAGCATGTGTCCTTGTCAGATGTTGGAGTTTCTTTTGGGTATATGCCCAAAAGTGGTATAGCTGGGACCTCAGGTAGTACTATGTACAATTTTCTGAGGAACCACCAGATTGATTTCCAGAGTGGTTGTGCCAGTTTACAGTCCCACCAGCAGTAAAGGAGTATTCCTCCTTCTCCACATCCTCGCCAACATCTACTGTCGCCCAAGATTTTGATCTTAGCCATTCTTCCTGGTGTGAAGTGAAATCTCAGAGTTGTTTTGATTTGCATTTCCCTGATGACTAGGGATGTTGAGAACTTCTTTAGGTGCTTCCCAGCCATTCAATATTCCTCAGTTGAGAATTCTGTTTAGCTCTGTACCCCATTTAACTTCTTGAGTTCTTTGTATATATTGGATACTAGCCCTCTATCAGATGTAGGATTGGTAAAGATACTTTCCAATCTGTTGGTTGCTATTTTGTCCTTTTGACAGTGTCCTTTGCCCTACAAGACAGAATCTTTGCAATTTCATGAGGTCCCATTTGCCAATTTTTGATCTTAGAGCATAAGCAATTGGTGTTCTGTTCAGGAAAGTTTCGTCTTTGCCTATGGATTCTAAGCTCTTCCCCACATTCTCCTCTATTAGTTTCAGTGTACCTAGTTTTATGTGGAGGTCTTTGATCCACTTGGACTTGAGCTTTGTACAAGTAGATAAGAAAGGATCAATTTGCATTCTTATGCATGCTGAATGCCAGTTGAACCAACCCCATTTGTTGAGGAATGGCTGTGCTTTTTCCATTAAATGTTTTTAGCTCCTTTATCAAAGATCAAATGACCATAGATGTGTGTGTTCATTTCTGGGTCTTCGATTCTATTCTACTGATCTACCTGCCTGTCTCTGTACCAAATACCATACAGTTTTTATCACAGTTTATCTGTAATACTGCTTAAGGTCAAGGATGGTGATTTTCCTGGAAGTTGTTTTACTGTTTAGAATATTTTTCACTATCCTGGGATCTTTTATTATTTCAAACGAACTTGCAAATTGTTCTTTCTAACTCTAGGATTGAGTTAGAATTTTGATGGGGATTGCATTAAATCTGTAGATTGCCTTAGGCAAGATCGTCATTTTTACTATGTTGATCCTTCCAATCCATGAGCATGGGAGACCTTTCTATCTTCTGAGGTCTTCTTCAATTTCCTTCTTCAGAGTCTTGAAATTCTTGTCATACAGATCCTTCATTTGCTTGGTTATGGTCACAACAAGGTATTTTATATGCTTAGTGACTATTGTGGAGGTTGTCGATTCTCTAATTTTTTCTCAGCCTGTTTGTCCTTCAAGTAGAGGAAGGCTACTGATTTGGTTGAGGTAGTTTTATATTCAGCCACATTTCTGAAGTTGTTTTATCAGCTGTAAATTTTTTCTAATAAAATTTTGTGGTCACTTAAGTATACTATTATACCATCTGCAAATAGTGATCTTCTGACTTCTTCCTTTCCAATTTGTATTCCTTTGACAGCTTTTTGCTGTCTGATTGCTCTGGCTAGTACTTCCAGTACTATATTGAATATGTAAGAAGAGAATGGGCAGCCTTGTTTAGTTCCTGATTTTAGTGAGATTACTTCAAGCTTCTCACCATTTAGTTTGATGTTGGCTACTGGTTTTCTGTATATTGCTTTTACTATGTTTAAGTATGAGCCTTGAGTTCCTTACCTTTCCAAGACGTTTAACATGAAGGGTTATTGAATTTTGTCAAATGCTTTCTCAGCATCTAAAGAGATGATCATGTGGTGCTTTTTTCTCTTTTAGTTTGTTTATATGGTTGATGACATTGATGGATTTCCATATATTGAACCATTTTTGCATTTCTAGGATGAATCCTACTTGGACATGGTAAATGATCATTTTGATGTGCTCTTGGGTTCCATTTGCAAAAATTTTATTCATGGTTTTGCATGAATGTTTATGAGGGAAATTGGTCTGAAGTCTTCTTTCTTTGTAGGGACTTTGTGTGGTTTAGGTATGTGTGTAACTGTGGCTCCAAAAAATGAGTTGGGTAGTGTTCTTTATGTTTATATTTTGTGGAATAATTTGGAGAGTGTGTATTAGTATTAGGTTTTCTATCTTATCAGGTCCTGAGCTTTTTTGGGTTGGAAGGCTTTTGATGACTGCTTCTATATCTTTAGGGGTTATGGGGCTATTAAATGGTTTATCTGATCCTGATTTAACTTTGGTACCTGTTATCTGTATAAAAATTTGTCCATTTCTTCCAGATTTTCTAGTTTTGTTGAGTATAGGCTTTTGTAGTAGGATCTGATGATTTCTTGAATTTCCTCAGTTTTTCTTGTTATGTCTCCCCTTTCTTTTCTGATTTTGTTAATTTGGATACTCTCTGTGCCCTCTAGGTAGCCTTGCTAAGGGTTTATTGATCTTGTTGATTTTCTCAAAGAACCAGATCTTGTTTTGTTGATTCTTTGTATAGTTCTTTTTGTTTCTTTTTCTTTTCTTTTCTTTTTTTTTTTTCAGCTCTGAGTTTGATTATTTCCTAGCATCCACTCTTCTTGGGTGTATCTGCTTTTTTTTTTCTTTTTTTTTTTCTTTTTTTGTTTTAGTGCTTCCAGGTTTGCTGTCAAGGTGTTAGTGAATGCTTTCTCCAGTTTCCTTTTGACAGTGCTCAGAGTTATGAGTTTTCCTTTTACCACTGCTTTCATTGGATCCCATAAGTTTGGATATGTTGTGAGTACATTTTTGTTAAATTCTAAAAAGTTTTTCTTTCTTTATTTCTTCCTTCACTATGCTATCATTGAGTATAGCATTGTTAAGCTTCCATGTGTATGTTGGTTTTTTGTTGTTTTGGTTGTTATTGAAGACCAGCCTTAGTCCATGATGATATGATACAATGTATGGAATTATATCGACCTTCCAATATCTGTTGAGGCCTGTTTTGTGGCTAACTCTATGTTGAGCTTTGGAGACAGTACCATGAGGTACTAAGAAGAAGGTATATTCTATGTTTTAGGATTAAATGTTTTATAGATGTCTGTTAAATCCATTTGGTTTTTAAATTCTGTTATTTCACTGTGTCTCTGTTCAGTTTCTGCTTCCATGATCTATTGATGAGTGTGGGGTGTTGAAGTCTCCCACTATTACTGTGTGTAGTGCAATATATGCTTTCATCTCTTTTAATATTTCTTTTATGAATGCAAGTGACCTTGCATTTGGGGAATAAATTTCAGGATTGGTAGTTCATCTTGATTTATTTTTCCTTTGATGAGTAAAAAGTGACCTTACTTGTCTTTTCTGATGGCTTTGGGAACCATAGATTTGAGGCGATATTCCTAGAATAAATAGCACCATCATGCACAATTTCTTTTTTCTCAAATAACTGACTATTTGATCACTTAAAATTATTTATTTATATATGTGTGCATTAACTATTTTTATAAGATACATAAGGGAAAGCACATGTAAATGAATAAGAAATATAATAGGTGATAGAATTTAATAAATAAAACCACCAAAACTTTAATAACCCAAGAATTCAGACTGTGTTTAAGAATTGAAACCATGATAAGAAGATATTAGTCTTTTAAAGGTAATACATAGTTTACCAATTTTTTAATAATTTGATGATATCAAAACAGATATGTATAAGATGTGATACATGAATGTAAAACCAGAGAATAAGAAGAAAAAAAGAAAAGAAAATGATCTTTGGTAACCAAAGTATTAATCCATAGCAGCCTAGCAAACTTTATCTTTTATATAATATTCTTCCATTTATATTTGTTCTCATTATGAGAACAAAAACTAATATGTTAATATATGAGGAGTCTTTAACTATATGAGAAAATACTTATTTAATAAAGCCATAATAGTACAAAAATGTGCACTATACTGAATACATTGAAACTGAATTACATTAAATTGAAATGGAAACTGTAAAGAAACTCTTAATATCTTTCACATTGACATATACAAAACTTTGAAACTAAATAAGATTTCTTTAATACTGAGAACTTATTTCTAATACTATTGAAATAACCCATAATGAATACATTTATGCATATATTTTGCTTTGCCTTTTAATTAAAATGTATTTAAGACATAGACTTTTAGTTTATTATGCATTTGCAAATACAGTTACAGAAGGATTATATTAATTTATTTTTCTCTAAGGAACTATAAAAGGTCGTTTTTATTTTATTCATGGTAACACTGAGCAGTCATTTTAAGTTATATTATGAAGTTTTGGACTTTGCTACTGAATAAAAAGAGAAAACAAACTTATGTATTGAAATTTTTTTCTTAATTTTTATATAGTCACAAATACTCAAAACTTTAGCAACCATTATGCTAATTTTGACTTTTAAAACCATTCTGTTATACTATTTGTTAAATCTTGCTTGATTTAATTTTTATAAATTCATATTATTTTAATAATTGATAAAGACTATGTCTAGGAATTGGGCTAAAACCTTTACACTTTCCATTTGATTTAGTCCTCATGATGATACCAGGACATACCAATTTAACTCTGACTCAAAGAGAAAAATCACATGAATGTCAATAAGCTATGATAGTAAGTCTAGACTGATTGGATAAAAGTCTGACAGAGAAAGGAAGAGGTCTTGAGAAAGAAAAGGAGTTGACAAATGTATCCTGTGTTGTGAAATAAGAGAGGAAGCCAAATTCAAGGTAGCAGTTCCCTCCCTCATTTGGGAACCATGGGAGAGCTGGCCCTGGTCCTGGTGTGAATGCAGGGGAGCCAGTCCTTCCTCTGGCTTGGACAAAGCCAGAGCTGGCTCTGTTGGCATGGACCACCTGGCCACACCAGATCCAGGACTCTGAGTTGGCCCCACCCCACAACCAAAGTTGCAGGATCATGACCCAGCACAACAGGATAGCTGAGAGGAGTCCTGTGAGAATGGAGTTTTAATGATGTAGCAGAAACTAGGGGCCTGGAACCAAACCAATGACTCATTGCAGTGAACATTTGCAAGTAAAGGTGTTTGGGCAAAAGAGCCTACTGTGTGATATACCACGCTGCACCACAGTTTCCACAGCCATTTTTTTTCTTTTTTCTTTTGTTTTTGTTTTCTCTTGGTGAACAGGTTGCAAAAGTAGAGAGGGCAGCTATGAAGGGATGAGGAAATGAGTGGAATTGGGTTGCATTATGTGAAATCCACAAATAATCAATTAAAATGTTTAGAAGAAAAAGAAGGAAAGAAAGAAAGAAAGAAAGGAAGGAAGGAAGGAAGGAAGGAAGGAAGGAAGGAAGGAATGAAGGAAGGAAGAAGGAAGGAAGAAAGGAAAGAAAGAAGAAAAGAGTGGAGGCTACTGTTGGCTGGTAAACTGGGACAAGCTGGGGGTCAGAAAAGGCAGGGAAAGAGATCGTGAAAACAGGTTTTATTTTAAAAATATCATGATGAAACAATTTTTTCTATAGCAATATATATTTAAAATTAAATAGTAATAATAATATTATGGTGGTTGCTGTCATCATCCTCATTCAACAGAGATGTGAACAGACACTTGGAGAAGATGGGAGACCAGCCATAAGCCAGAATCTTCATTGAAAAATACTTTGATACAGAACCTGTTCTACCCCTCTCCTGGAAAGTGTAATGGAAACATCTTCCCTAGGTGGTTGTAGTTGTTTTACATTTTATTTTTTCTGTCAAAATTAATCTCTGATTTCTGCATGTAAATTCTGTGACATCACTTACAGCCTTGCTTTGGTCACTGATCTGTTTGGGGGCCTTTCCTGTCTCTTTGAAACAGCTGTCCATGTAAATACAGAGATCCACACTTGTGTGAAGACTGACTCTCCTGTGTGACAGTAAAGGCAAGGGCAAGTCTGAGGTCAGACCTGCCCACCGAGGTCAACTCACCTCTCATCCCTGGGGTTCTGAACACTGCCTTAGGGTAATGTAATCATAGGATGAGCAGACCCACAGTGCTGACTCCTCATATGCCCTTCACAGTAGAGTGCAGTACAGCCACTGTGACACCTAAGGCTGCACAATGGAGACTGTCCTTGTGTTCCAAGTTCCCTGCTGACTGCAGTAAAAATGCTCTTTGCCTCTGGGGCATCTTGTTTTCCTTTTCTTCTCTTTCTTCCTTTCCTTTTCTTTTTTCTGTTCTTCTTCCTCCTCCTCCTCCTTCTTTTTCTTCTTCTTCTTCTTCTTCTCTTCTCTCTCTCTCTCTCTCTCTCTCTCTCTCTCTCTCTCTCTCTCTCTCTCTCTCTCTTTCTCGATCGCTTGAAGCTTTCTTTTCTAACCTTTTATCTAAGGCAATAATCTGTCTCTCAGTTTCACAGTCTCTCTGTGGGTCTCTGTTTCTACCCCTGTCTTTCTTATTTTCAGGAGAAAAAGTCGATACATGTAGTTAGTATAACAAAAATTATATTTTATTATGCTAAGGGTCATCACACAAAGTTCCCAGTCTAACTTTCTAACTGCAATCCTAAGCCTGTATCTCCCCTACAACCACCCCCCCTGCTAAGTGGAACAATGTATCTTAGCTGAGAGTCAGGTCAAGTCTCTAACTGAAGGCTATGATTCCAGGAGATCCTGGGTAGCACTGTCCAGAAGCAGGGCAGATCCAGGTGATGATGTCTCATCAGATGTGCAGATCAGAGCATTGTTCTTGGTCTCTGTTTATAGACTGTCCAGAGGGAGGCATGGGGTACTAGGACTGTGTCTGTGGTTATCTCCAGAGAGTGATGTCACTGATTTTGGTTACCAGGTACAGTCTTGAGTATAGTGGGGATCCTGAGCTATTTTTATGTGTCTAAAAGGCGCTTTTTTTTTTTTACTATACTCATTATTTTCTCTCTCGCTCTATCCCCTCCCTCCCTCTCTTTCTTCTCATTCTCTGCCCCCACCTTGATAAGTCTGTGTGGAAGTCAGAGCAAGTCTCCATTTTGTTTCATTCCTTTGCCATAGGGTGTGTTTCTTACTTAACATGGAGCAAGGCTGGAGGTTAGGACTTTCAAATACACAGGGATCCTGCTGTGTCTATCTCTCACAGAGCTGGGGTGACACACATGCACAGTTTTTCTTATGAGGACACTGGAAGCTGAATGCATGGCCTCATGTGTGTGAAGCAGGCATGCATATTCAGTTAGCCATCTCTCCAGCCCCACCCATAATGTTTTATAACTAATCTTTATGTACTAGCAGAATGAGCCATGAGTATTTTTCATTTTCTTGAATCTCTCTTCCCAGATCCTCTGGAACTATCTATTTTCCTTCAGAAAAGACTGAGCCTCCTGGGGATATCAGCTGAAGAAAGCAGAGAAGCCCAGCACAAACCCTCATACCAGAGCTGAGAGTGACAACCCAGAGGAAAAGAATCTTAAAGTCAAGCAAAAAAGACAGAGATATCCCTCACCCCCACTCTTAGGAGTCCCACAGAACACCAAGCTAACAACCCTAATATATTTGCAGAGGATCTGGTGTAGACACGTTAAGGCTCTGATTGCTGTTCCAGTTCCTGTTGAGCCCTTGTGAATCCTTCTGACTTGATACTGTGGACCATGATCTCTTGGTGTCCTTGTCCTCTCTGGCTGCTACAATTATTCCCACTATTCTGAGGAGTTCCTTGAGCTCCACCAAATACTTGGCTTTGGATTGGATCTCTGCATCTGCTCCAATCAGCTACCTATCAAAACTTCTCTGATAAAGAAAATGTGTTACATTTACATAATAGAGTATTACTCAGCTGTTAAAAATATGACATCATGAAGTTTGCTGGCAAATGGATGGAACTAGAAAAAATTTTCACCCTAAGTGAAGTAACCCAGACCCAGAAAGACAGACATGGAATGTGCTCACATATAAGAGGATATTAACTATTAAGTAAATTATAATTAATTTTAAGTTATGCTTTTTTCCGTTGATGTTGTTTGGGGTCAGTACTTACATTCTATTAATTTGTCTTTTGCTTCCTACTTAACCTCTTTCTCTGTTTTTCTAACATTATGTTTTTCTAGAGCACCAATGTTAGTTGCCAGTATGCTTAAGTTATTACAGAGCAGCCACGTTCTCTCTGTTTTGCTAACACCATATCTCCCCTGAATCTATAGTTGATTGTTTAATTGATTTCCATTCTCCTGTTATTCCAAATAGTCTCATTTTGTTCAGCTTATTGTGGGATTTTATATTGACCTTATCTTCTTTGTTTTTTAAAATCTTTTATTGGATATTTTATGTATTTACATTTTAAATGTTATCCCCATTTCCCCCTCCCCTTACTTCTGTGAAGATGCTCCCACTCCCAACCACCCAGTCCTGCCTCATCACCCTGGCAGTCCCCTACACTGGAGAAATGAGCCTTCACAAAACCAAAGGCTTCTCCTCCTATTGATGCCAGACAATATCATCCTCTGCCACATTTGTGCCTGGAAGGTCTGGGGAAGGGGTTGGTTGATATTGTTGTTCTTCCTATGGGTTTGCAAACCCTTCAGCTCCTTCAGTCCTTATGCAAACAAAAATCCCCTTTGCTTTGTTTGTTTCCTTGTTTGCTTGCTTGGTTGTTGTAACAATTACATTTTGGGGGCACTATTATATTCTTACCTTACATTTCTAAATAAACTAAGATCACATAGGAATATCACGTGGAAGAATGAGAAAGTCAGTGCTACATAATATTTAAGTGTGGTGTCGTTATAGAATAGATATCAGCTGCCCCACAATTTACCTGGAGAATGAATTGATGATGAAGCATTGGAGTACCAGCTTTGTGCTCACACCTCTGCATTAATAAGTGGGACCAATTCCTGGTGAGGATTAGGTACCAGCAGCCTGAATAATAAATCCCTTAGTTCTTGTAGTCAATGAGAAATGGATCAGCTAACATCCCCTCAAAGCCATTTGCTTCTTATGTTCAAGCTATTTGGTAACTACTTGTTCGGGATGTTTATGTATTAAAATGTTCAACTCATTTGCATTATAAGATTAGAAGAATGAGCCCTTTTGCTGTCCAGTCCTATAGATTGTCCTGAAGCTGTTCATATTTTAATGTTAATTCCACTTCCCCAAGAAGGGCTGTCTAGTCAAATATTAATGAGGTGACTTCAACTGAACCTTCCCATTTTAATTAGAAAAATAAAGGAAAGCCAGTGACTGGGCCGGAGAAGGGAGGTGGAGAGGGAGCATCAGAGAGGAGAGGTCAGAGGAGGGAGGAGGACGAAAGAGAAGTTCCAAGATGGACCTCCATAAAGATGAGCTAGATCCAGTAGGCTTAATTGGCATTAAATAGCTATGAAGATTTAAGGGTTTTATAGGTCTAATATCTCATACAGAAGGGCAGTTTATATCTTTGTCTATTTGATGTAATCTTGTTGTGTAGAGGGTTTGTTGATTGAATACATAAAGCTGTATGAAAAGCTATCAGGCTATAGAGTTGTGTTTATGTGGGACTTTGGGGTAGAGAAACACCCCGGGATGGAGGCAATAGAGAAGGTGAAGAAAAACTGCCAAGGGAAGGAAGTTGTGTGAACAGAGTGAGACCCAGGTGGTGGCTCGGTCTGGGCAGCAGAGGCATGTGGGGTGTAGTAGAATCAGGCCTGTGGAGTGAGAAGGAAGGGCGAATTACAAGACAAGCCATTTACTATTTTTTAATATTTACTGCAACACAGTCTTTCTAGATTTGCTTCTGCAGGCTTAGAACAATCAAAATATCTCATCTACAACACCAACTACTAAAAAAGTCAGCTGTAAAGGCAAAACAGTTGACAGGCTTTGGTGATGTGGCCCATGTAAAACTCATCTTCATTTAGGCTCCTTATGCCTGCTGGACGAATCTCTGCCTCAAGAAGAAATACCAGCTTAATCCCCAACCCATTCTTACCCATTCAGTCATAGCTGCCCCACGCTTCCGTTTATGTTTATCCTTCAGTTTGTTCAAAAGAGAAGCAACCATATTGCTGTGGCTTACTTAAGTGTCAGAGGTAAACCTTTCCATCTATGGCCTGACAGCAACTCCACTTCTTCCTGCTGATTAGGGTCAATTTTAGTAACAGTACTGATTCCCTTTCATGCATATATCACTAATGGGCTCAGAATCCTGAAGAGATGGAATAGCAGGTAGAAATCAGATTCCAACTGATCTCTTACCTGTGCTCTCGTGAGTGCACTTTTTCCCCTTGGCGGATGAGAGTGGCATTTCCTTACAACTGTTGACACAAGACCTGGTAATTGGTCTAAGGGCTGGTAGTTCATGGTCACAGAATGGTTTAGCATTATCTTTGGCCTTTCACCATGAGTTACTGATAACAACATAGTCTTTTGATAAACAAGGTATCTGTAGACATTCCCAGTCTGAATTATTGGAGAGAGAATCCCCTCCAATCCCTCAATGCCTGCAAAGCTGTTCTCAGGCCCTGCATTTTATTATATTATAAACAGTATAAAACGGTATTCATTAATTGTGGAAAATGATGCCCCATCTTTATAGGTATCTTTCTTTGGCCTTATAACTTCAAAAGGGTCACCCTTCTCTTTTTCAGTCTATTTCTCTCAAGCTATGAGGAAATTCAGAAACCATGGGGGGTGGGGAACATTTTTACGAGTCTGAGGAGAAAGTGGGGCTATCATAAAAGGAACTTCTTGGAAATTCATGTATTACTAAATTATTACATGTATCATAATTAACAGTAATATCACAATGACAATGGAATCAGCTATGTCCACTCAGTTCCAAAATTCCTTCCTCTTCATTACTGCTATGTGGGTGCTGATTAAACATCTTCGGTATATGTTGGGAGCACCATTACTAAACACACTTCCAGTGACATCAGTGATCTGTGCTCATGGTCATTTGACTTGACTTCCAGCAAGGTGATTACAGTCATGACCTTCCCTAATATTTGCAAAATATTTATAAGCAGTTGATATTTTCTACAGAAGACTGCTTTTAGCTTCTTCATCATTCATTTCAATTTTCCTTTGTTGAATAAATAATAACCATATAAGCTTCTCTTCCATCTGGTACATTGAAACACTCTGCTTTGCTTATCTCATTACAGGTCAAAATCTGCCGCTCAGACTTTGCTACTCATGGTAGTAATTGCTCCCACCTGAATTCTGATGCCTAAGTGCTACCAGCTGGTCCTTCTTACGTTCATAGAGTCCGTTGTGAGCCAGGACTTCACAGCATGAGCCTGGCCTACCTGGAGAAGCAACTGTGGCTTTCTTGGTGGTATGCACTTCCTTCATTATCATTTCATTTTCATAAATGGAGTGCCTGTTGGGCCCTCTCATGAACCATAGTTGCTTGGTATATCTTTCAGCCTTAGCTAAGTTAGCTGCACCAGAAAGCCTACCTCCTTAAGCTATTCCTTTTGTTTACAATCCCAAGACTACCTAAGGAGACTATAAACTGCCTAATGTCATTTGGACCACGCTATTTAAACTTGTACTTAAGTCTTTGGTAGTCAACATGGGCTTCTCTCTGTGGCCAAATAAACAGTCTCATATTTACATATCACTCTAAATTGGAGGTTTTTTCACCTTCTCTGTATATATATATATATATTTCTGTCTTTAATGCATCGGTAGCTTCCAGCAACAATTATCTAATTTAGTTGTCCTCCATCTCAGGCTGGAGATGTCTCCGAGGTTAAGAACACTGGCTGGTCTTCCAAAGATCCCAAGTTCATTTCCTAGCAACCACATGGAGGCTCACAACCAGGTGGAATGAGATCTGATTCCCTCTTCTGGTGCCCATAAAGATGGTACTCATATACATATACATTTTTTCAAAAATTTTAAAAATTATTACTTTTCCAATCTCTTGGCTTGACAATTTTTACCAGGCTTCATGTTCCTTCCGTAGTCCTACCTTCCCTATTTGTCATCTGTGAACTTTTCTCAGTTGCATCATTATCAACTATTAGCAGGGACATCACCAATCATTAGATGCTTAAATATGCATTATTGTCTGACCAATATGCAATCCATTCTTCAGTTCTCACTTTATAGTCTGTTTCCTCAGCGCACTCAGAAACAACTCCATTCATTCAGGCTTTCTAGAAATAAGAAAGATCTCTATTAATTTTGAATAAAATAAGAGGTATATTGGTGGAAACATTCTATTGAAATGCCATAAAGTCAATGAGTTTAGCAAAAGAATCAGAAAAATCAGTTGAATTCTAATGTGATTACAATGTTTCAGATGATCCCCTCTGGAAATTATAGTTATCTTGGGCCTTTACTCAAATTTAAGGCGAAATGGTAAAGCTCTTTCCATCAACATCACCTCTCTTCTTATGCCTAATTTCTCCCAACTTCATGTCACTGGGGTGGTTTGTAACAGGTGAATGTGCATAAGATCCTGTGGAGCATATCGCTCATCTCCAATGGCAATTTTCAGATTAGTAATCATGGCTAATGGAAAAATGTTAGCCCTAGCTCTGAAGGAAAAAGTTTGTTGTAGACTTGGTAATTCATAGAGATCTCTCTGGTTCCATGGAGTTTAAATACGAAATAATATCCCTCATATAGCAAGAAAGTCCTGTTTAAGAATCAAAATAAATTCACTGTCCATTTCATTTGCTTACCTTTTTTAATTGCTTTGAAGACCAAACACAAGCAAACAACACAAAGAAGATACATAAAATTAAGGACATATGTTAATTGACTAGGTTTCCTATTGCCACTGAGTATCAGCAATATTTTGCCAGCTAAGTTTTTACCTTAAAAGAGAAATTTACCAAAAATAGAAAAAAGAAAAGAAATTCACAACCAAAGCAAAATGAAAGGATGAGATAATAAGATGAAAAGCTAGAATTCAATGAGATAGAGGAAAGAGGTTTAGAGAAATGTAAGCATGGGGAATCCAGAGCAAAGTAAAGACAGCAAACTGTCTAATCCTTGAACAGTACAGTGTCATGGTGTAAAATTCAGTAATGGCATAATGGCAAACCATACCAACAGAAAACAGAATTATGATGGACTGCGGGCAAGGTTAGGGGAGCAAGCAGGCTACAAAGAGGAACACAGAAAACATATTTGGATGCCTTGAAGTAGTTAGGGTTATATAATTATATGAGATACCAACATTCATACAAACATTACCTTTAATTGGGTAAATATGTGGAAACCACAGTTCTAATCAAATGAGTGGAACTAGGTAGACCCCTGAGAGAATAAAACTTAAAGATAACAATATTTTTAAAAAAAACATAGAGGGGTTCCTGAATATTCCATAGAAGACTGAATTTCAGAGCACTTAAAATAAAATTTTAAAACACAATGTTTGGCATATGTCTCTTCTATGTCCTTACAGTGTCTATAAATGAATCTCCCTGGAGAGTTACTCCAGCACCATCCTGGGCTGTCGTTTCCCTTATAAGCCTCGTGAATTTTTTCCTGACTATTGGTTGCTTACTTAATAGGTTCAGCCAAGGACCTGTGGTCTGTAGTGTGTTGAGTTGTCTGTCTACTAATCAGGGATCAATCTGGAACTCTCTCACAGTCCTGTGTGATGATCACCGAACCTTTGCACTTAGCAGCCAACCTGCTACATTTGCCTATGCTAATAATACTTACCAAATTACATCACTATTAAAATAAAACACTTTGATGTTTAATTTCAAAATACTCAATAATAAATGTTATGATAAATAATACAGGTTAGAATCCATTAGTATACCTCCAACAAAAAGATTCATTTTTATAATTGGATTTAGTAGAAAATTTTAAAAATCTATTCCTCAGGGGGAAAAAAAACTTACAAATGAATGTTTTGTACAGATGTATAGTAAGAATTAATAATATTCAAAGATGGTGGTAAATGAAAATGATACCTATTTCTCTGTGTATTATTATAAATATAAAATTAATATAAATCTATTAGACAGACTCTACATATTACTATGTTTATAAAATAATATTCATAAAAATTTTAATCTATAGATAAGATTATATAAATTTTTATTCAAAGAGAGGATATGGAAAATATCCAATCATAATTGTCCCGTGTAGATGCAGTACATGAACTAATGTGAAAATGGATGTAGAAAGATAAAGTCTGCCTGTCAGAGGAGGAACCTGCCTATCAGGTGTCTCTTATAGTCTCTAAGAAGCCATTATTTCATCTATTTAAAACTACTAGAGGCTGAATTTGCCCTTCCCTGGACAAAACTGTATTTTCTGATTTACTTAGCCATACAAAGCCAGCTCACTGTTGCAAAGAAAATACTGCATTAAAAAAAAAAAAAAAAAAAAAAAAAAACCTCTAGTATTAAGGACTATCCACCTACTATGACAGTAAGTATGAAAGGGCTTCCCTGATGAATTCCAACATTATGTCACATGAAATTGGGTGCTTTGTACTTCATCCATTGCATTTATACTAACTTTGGTACACTCAAATGCAGTAAATGCATTTATCTTGAAATATGATTGTTTCAGGATTAGCTTAACAGCCTACAAAATTATGACACTCGTTGATTCTTCCAAAAAAAATCAAATGACAAACTTTCTAAAACAAAATATTTCTCAAAATTCCATTAGATTATTTCATATATGTGACTATTTCTCCAAGTATATAAACATAGAAGCACATTCAATTATTCTATAAATGAAAATTACTAGATAATAATGTATTTTTAAAAATTCTTTGCTGATTCTATTCAGTTAATTTTATAAAATGTAGTTTTAGATGCTAATATTTATTACTTCACCAAAGATTAAATAATTTCTATAAATCCTTTCTCTATCTTAAATCTCAGATAAGTGGAAGGATTAGTCCCCATTCTTCATAGAGGATGTAAGGATAATGCAAAATCAAACAGAGACACTATACTTACAGAATATTTTCTATAATGGTTTTAGATATAAATACATATTATCAATGTACAAATAGACAAACATACATAGAGATAGATAGCCATGTCTCATACACCAATGAATTCTGTGCATCAGTTAAGATGCTCTGCTTTTTGCCATTGGTAATGTATTGTTTATCTGAATAAACCACTATAACTTGATTTCCATTAAGTTTATAATTTAACTTCTAAAACCAGTAATTACATGGTGTCAATTACAATAGAATCAAGACACTATTTTATGTGCATTCTCACATAAAATTACTTAATTGAATACATTGTAGAAATACTAAAAGTGTTGTAGCTAAGTTTGTTAAGTGGACACCTTTCTTTTCTACCTACAAATCTCTCAACTGTTTTCAAGTTACTTAGTCCACCTGCACCTCCATAAGGATTCCAGGGAGAACTGCATGAAGACTCCTGACAGGCACTCAGAGGGAATGTCTGTAGACGGTCTGGACTCATCCTCAGGCACCTGCAAATGAAAAGACAAGAAATGAATCTGTCCCCTCCATAATCCAGGCTGCTTCAGTTTCCCAGAATGCAGACCATTCAGTTCATCTCACAACACTGAAACAATTCTGAAAGTCATGTGTGTGTGTGTCTAGGTTTGAATTAATTTATATCACTAAGAAAGCCAGACTAGAATAATGATATCGTATGAAATTTAGGACATGGTCCCCTTCTTGCTTTATGTTCCCACTCTTTATTTAAGTACATGGTGAGCCTGTCAAGTTGTAGGAGTCATTTATCCAAACACTCTTGATATCTTTATGGGGTTTCGGCTTGAGGTATAATTCTTATCACAGCCTCCATTCAGAGGAAGCCTATTTAGGGCTGCAAAGAAAGCTCATCAGTTAACAGTAGTTGATAGTCTTGCATGGGATCTAGAGGGTTCAGTTCCCACCACCCACTTGATACTTCAGAACTGTCTGTAACTCCAGTTCCCGGGGAGCCTACATATTCTTCTGAGATCATGTGTATATACAGACAAAATACTCAAACACATAAAATAAAATAAATAAATCTAAAAACATTTACAGAAACCCATTCAGTTCTATTACAGAAATATGGTTTCATCTGATTCACTATATATAATATGGCAAGTGATCCAATCACCTCCCATTTTTTCATACTTTGGTTTATACTAGTAAGCCATTGTGTAGGAAAGAAATTCCACCTACCCCCTCCCAGTACTAAGAACAGCTCCTGTAATGTAATAACGTTTTAGTAAATATTCATCAAATACGAAAAATATACATTGAACGTACAATGGCTCCTCAAGGACAACTTGAGTAAAAGGTGGCCATGTCTGAAATACAGAAGGAAAACAAATACAAAAATTTACATTGGAAAGTTGGTTGGCATTCAAGTTCTTAAAAACAAATTTGGAAAAAAACTAATATAAAGCAGATACTCGGTTGATGGGAGCAAGCTGGAAAACGCTGTTGCCAAACCATGTTTGAGAATAATCAAGTTCTCTAAATTGAGCAGAAGTCTGAAGCATGATCAGGTTAACAAAAAAGAAAAGACCAGTGTTATTTTGACTGAATTGAAAACAGAGTGGGAAAATTTGTATTTTTTCATCTGAAACAGAGTGACTTTCTTCTCTCCACTTTGTGCCCCAATCCTTAGAGCTTCAGATCGTTACCAATTCCTTATGTTCTCATTGGGCTTATTTATAACTTGATTCATTTTCCAACTCCACATTGCAGTCAACAGAATCTTTCCCCAACTGAAATTTTGTGTGAGTGGTTATCAATAGAATAGATTCCCTTGTATCCAAACCACGCTCCACAAGGCTCTCTGAATTTAAAGATAATTACTAATGCAACTAAAAGCAGAGCTCCAGTTAATTAGGTAATACCAGCAGGCCATCTATAGATTCGAGACATACTTATGTGCCAGCTGTTGTGCACATAGTAGTTGAAATTGAAAGTTCTAATTGCTGTTCCTGTGAAACTGGCGAGCAGAGTCTAAAAACACAAGTCAGTAGTAGTACCTGGGTAACCAGATTAGGTGAGGTGGAAAAAACAGTGACCCAGGAGTAAAAAAAACATGTATGGGCATTTAGATGAAACAATAGAAAGGCACTTTAAGAGGTGCTATGTATTTTTTTGCAGAGAAGAAAGGAATAAGAGACATCTAGCAGGAGATGATAACTTCTTGGCTCCAGGAATTTGGTCTTAATCCTAGAAACTCTACCTATTTCTCTTTGCAAAATGCATATTAACTGCAATGATCACAGGCCAGTCCTGTGGCTGGACACAGTGTCGTGTGGCTCCTCCAGCAGATCTTGGTACCTCAGTCACAGACTCTCTGTTATTCCACTTGCCACCCTGTTGCCACTTGGATCATTCCTGCATGAAACACCAAGATAGAGCTCATGTTTTTATTTGTATGTGTTAATTGCACAAAAGAGTATCTTTAGAAGTTACAATCAGCATACAAGTACGACCTTTTAAAAATTAAAAAATTAAAAGTTAAAGAGTCTTCATGACAAAACCATGTTCTTTGTTCCCTTTCCTATGCATGTCTTTTTAAAAATTTTCTTCTAGTAATTCTTTTATTTTTACCATCTAAACTCTCAGCAGTCTTTCTTACCTCAATGGAATTAAATCACGAGTTAATCCTGACAGTCCACAAAGAGTCCAGTGGCAGAATTATCTGTAGGCCTGATTATCTGCGTTCCAATTGGCCCATTGGCAGGTAACAAAGTGATATGTATTTAAATTTAATTACATTTGCTGGATGCAAGGTATAAGTATACCCCTATCATACCAGAAAGGTAAAAGCATAATATGCTCCCAGAGAGTTTCTTTTCGAGCCACTATCACCGGTCATTTAGTGCTATGGAGAAGTGGGTACCAAGGCATATAGCATGACAATAAATAGCTTTTTCATTGTAAAGCATATTTAGCATTTCACTTTTCTTCATTATCAAGTTTACAAATTAAGAATCATCAAATAAATTTTTAGATTTACCTTCAAATTTTAAATTTAAAGAAAAGCTTTAGGCACCTACATTGCTGCCTCACTTTGGAGTAAGATACTTTGAGTATGTTGTCCCAGATAAGTTGAGATTAGAAAATTATTAATTTAAAATTTTCTTATGAACACTGAAGTGGAACCCATATGTTCCATCTGTAGCAAAATATCAGTCTTCATAGAATCCATTTAAATGTCTTAGGGATCCTCTGGTTTTATGAAATTGTTAGGTTGCAAGTAGTTCATTAAGTGCCAAGGTACATTATACTTTTTTTCACAGTGAGTCTTCACGGTGAGGTTGTTTCTGCATAATAGGAAATTACAAACAGAAGTACTTTCAGAGAGCAACATCTTTGTCCTCAAAAGCTTCTTCATTAAGAAAGAGATAGATAAACCAGAGATCTCTGTATTCAGATACCACTGGGAGAAAGTTAGTCTTTCAGGAGTGCTAACACATCTGAGAGCACAGGTAAGTATCCAATATCAAACTAAATAGAAAGAAATGTGGGGCAATCCCACTAAAATCGGGGATTAGACAAGGATGCCAATTTTTCTCTACATTTTCAATATAGTAATCAAATTCCTAGTCAGAGTAATGAAACAACACAAGGAGGTCAAAGAGATACAAATTAGAAAGAAAGAAGTCAAAATATCACTATTTGTAGATGATATGATAGTATACTCAAGTGACTTCAACTATTCTACCAAAAAACTATTGTAGCTGATAAACATTTCAGTAAAGTGGCTGGATATAAAATTAACTCAAAGGAGTCAGTAGCCTTCCTCTACTCAAAGGATAAACAGGCTAAGAAAAAAAATAAAGGAAACCACAACCTTTACAATAGTCATAAATAACAAAAAATACCTTGGTGTGACTCTAGACAGGCAAGTGAAAGATTGGTATGACAAGAAATTCAAGCATCTAAAGAAAGAAATAGAAGATCTCAAAAGATGGAAAGATCTCTCATGCTCAATGATTGGTCATCTTGCCAAAAGTAATGTACAGATTCAATGTAATCTTTATCAAAATCCCAATTCACTATTTCACAGAATTGGAAAGAGTAATTTGCAAATTTATTTTATAATAATAAATAAAATAAAATAAAATAAAAAGCCCAGAATAACAAAACCTATTCTCAACAATAAAAGACCGTCTGGGGGAAATCACCATTCCTTACCTCAAGCTGTATTGCAGAACAGGAGTAATAAATACTGTATGGTATTGACACACAGACAAGTGGGTAGATCAATATAATAGAACTGAAGATCCAGAAATGAAACCACACACCTATAGTCACTTGATCCTTGGCAAAGGAGCTAAAACCATGTAGTGGAAAATATGTAGCATTTTCAACAAATGGTGTTGGTTCAATTGGCAGTCAACATGTAAAAGAATGCAAATCAACCCATTCTTATTACAATTCCAAGTGGATTAAGGATTTCCACATAAAAACAGATACACTCAGCATAATAGAAGAGAAAGTGGGGAAGAACACCGAACACCTGGGCACAAAGGAAAATTTCCCAATTAGAACATCAATAGCTTATGTTCTAAGATCTAGAATAGACAAATGGGACCTTCTGTAAGGCAAAGAACACTATCATTAGGACAAAACAGCAACCAATAGAATAGAAAAAATCCTTGCCAATCCTTCATCTGATAGAGAGCTAATATCCAATATATATAATAAACTCAAGAAGTTAGAGTGCAGAGAATCAAATAATTCTATTAAAAATGGGGACAGAGCTAAAAAAAGAATTCTTAACTGAGGAATATTGTATGGCTGAGAAGCACCTAAAGAAATGTTCAGCATCCTCAGTCATCAGAGAAATGCAAATCAAAACAACCCTGAGATTTCACCTCACAGAGGTCACAATGGCCAAGTTCAAAAACTCAGCTGACAGCAGATGTTGGTGAGGATATGGAGAAAGAGGAACACTCCTCCATTGATGGTGGGATTGCAAGTTGATACAACCACTCTGGAAATCAGTCTGGGGGTTCCTAAGGATCCAGCTATACCACCCCTGGGCATATACACAAAAAAAATGCTCCAACATATAAAAAGGACACATACTCCACTGTGTTCATAGTAACCTTATTTATAATAGCCAGAAGCTGGAGAGAACCCAGATGTCCTTCAACAGAGGAATGGATACAGAAAATGGAGTACAATTCAGCTATTAAAAACAATGACTTCATGAAATTCTTAGATAAATGGATTGAACTAGAAAATATTATCCTGAGTGAGGTGACCTGATCACAAAAAAAAAAAAAAAAAAAACATATATGGTATGTACTGACTAATAAGTAGATTTTAGCCCAAAAACTCAGATTACACAAGATATAATTCACAGACCACATGAAACTGAAGAAAAAGAAAGACCAAAGTGCTGATGTTTCAGCCTTTGTAGAAGGTGGAAGAAAAATAGAAATAGTCACAGAAGGAAATCTGGAGACAAAGTTTGAAGCAGAGATTGAACAGAGACTGCCCCACCTGGAGAATCCAGACCATATACAGCTACCAAACACCCAGACAATAATATCAAATAAAGAAAAGAGGCAGTTTTCTCAAAAAAACACAAATCAAAAACAAAAAAGAGAGATAAGTAAATATAAGAAAGTAGCTTTTATATTTTTAGTAAAGCATATATGAATCACTTGCTCCAACATGGTATATTAGTCAGTGTTTCCTTTATTAAAAAAAAAAAAAAAAAAAAAAAAACAATTAGATGAACATATGCTAAAGGGTTGTTTTGCTTTGTTTTTAACTAGGTTGACGTACGGAAGGAATCTGAGTAGCTCAACAGTCACTGCGGTTGAGAACTCTATAGCTGCATATTCCAATAGGCTGGGTACCTCTGCAGTGTCATTATGGTGCTGAAGGTCTGGAGAATCCCTGTCTTCAGTTCTTTGTTAAGACCATGCAGACCACAGCAGAGGTACGCAAGCAAAATACAAGTTTCTCTTACCTTTATCTAGGGTATACCTGGGTCAGAAGGTACTGTCTACATTTGGGGTGTGTATTTTTACTTCAAATAATTTGATCAAGAAAATTCCTCATAATAGTTCTCAGAAGCCTGCTTATTTTAATTGATTTGAGAGCCAGTTCAGGAGATAACCAAGCGAAACCTTCACAAGTCGCTTTTCTATGTTCAACTGCATGTTTCCTAATAGCAAATCTTTACATTCTCTGTAGTGCAAGCTTCTGTTTCCCTAGAACAATAAAACAATTAAAATATATATACATACAGCATTCCGCAGTAAAATGCACATGTCAACATGTTATATGTAAAAGATTACTTTGTATTTTGTAAATTCTGCACTTTTAAAAACAATATTTAATTTTTGTTATTGTACAAATGGACAATGGATATAGAATTTTTTGTTGTCAGTAACAGTGTCCCTTAAAGATTATAGGGCTCCAAATTTTGTATAAGATTATCTTAAACTCATAAAATAAATGTGAGTATTACAGGGGAGATGTTCTGAAGGTTAGGAGCTGTAGTAAAATAAATATTATATAGTTTGGGCTGCTCTTAGCTTCAACTGGCTAGGCCACATGGCCACGATTTTATGATTCCATTAATGTCCTGCATGTTTTTCTTCTGTGTCATGATAGCTTCCCTGTCTCACTCTCTCTCTCTTTCTCTTTTCTCTCTCTCTCTCTCTCTCTCTCTCTCTCTCTCTCTCTCTCTCTCTCTCTCTCTCTCTCTCTCTCTCTCTCTCTCTCTCCCCCTCACTCTCTTTTCTCTCTCTTATCTCCTCTTTCTCTCTCTCCCTCCCTCCCCCCCTCCCTCTCTCTCCCTCCCTCCATCCCCACTGTCACACTGTAAAGGGGAATTCAAACAAACATGACTAAATAAGAAGAAAAAATAAATTCAAAAGCAAGTGAAATGGGAATAACCAGGGTACTAACAACACCCGGAGGAAAACAGTAAACACATGTGTGCGTGTGAGAGCGCGTGCACGTGTACGTGTAGATACCCACAGTAGCAAATGGGGTTTTAAAATTTCTTTAAAGTCATCATTTTCCAAGGCTGCTTATCTAAGGATGAGTTTACTGGAGGCTATTCTGGCAGGGAATATCACAGCCTATATGTAGGTGTTGTGTTAGAGTGGGAGATGAGAGTTCACATTTTAAGACACAACCAAAACACAAGTGAGGTAATGTTAGCTTGGAATGGTGTGGAAACTATTTAAAACCTCTAGCCCTACTGCCAGTTACACATGTCCTCCAGCAACAACACACCTCCTAAACCTTTCCAAACAGTTTCACTAGTGGGGACCAGCTATTCAAATATATGCACCTTTGGTTCAAGCAAACCAAAGATGCTATTAAGAACCATGGGCTTATCAGGTTCCTCCAAGCTACCATATTCCCACTCCCTGATTTTGAGTTGGTTTGTGCATATTAATGTTACCGAGGCATGGAATCATCTTCAAGAATATTGTTCAAAATGTAGAGGCATTGGCCTGAATCAGTGTGTTAAATATAATGGTGTTATTTACTATGCAAACATATACATATATATATATATATATATGTACACATATTCAATACATGTATATATGTTATATCATTAAGGGAGCACCCTCATAGAAGCAGGGGGGATAAAATAGGGTGTTTTTGGAAGGGAAACTGGGTAGAAGAAACTTGGAAGGGAAATAAGATTTGAAATATAAATAAATAAATTAACCAATAAAAATTAAAATTAGAAATGATGACGACATAAATTATCTCATTTATACATGAATATCCCTTCTGACCTTACATTGGTCACATAAGAACTATAATTTGCTTTTAGAAACTTCTTGATTTTTTTTTTTTATGTTGTCTTTTCATTTGAGGAGCCTAAAATGAACTGTGTCAAGAAAACACAATTTTTGGATCCTTTCAAAGATTTTATGCTTCTTTACAAGAGGCCTCTTGTACAAAGGAGTTCTTAGTGTCTTGTATCTTAATTTATATTTTCTAGTGATATACTATCATAGCTGAGACTCAAAAACTGTGCATTGAGTTGATGTAATTAAGAGTACCACGTGTGTGGAACACTCAGCCGAACTCACTTGCCAAACCACTGTCTTCTCATCATTTGAAAATTAAACTTCAGATGTTCATATTTCACATCCAAATATGACCAAAACTTCTCATAATTCTCCTCCCATTTTTTCTCCTCCTCAGTGATGTGGGTCTTCTTCAGCTATGCTCACAGGCTTGAAATAGTTGATGCAGTATTTAGTATATTGTAAGACCTGTAAATATTCTGGTGTCTTTATTATTTCATTATGTTTTAAGGAATATTCACAAACCCCATCCAGCCTTTTTGGTGAATTACTGTGAATTTTCAGATAGCAAAGAATAGATTTAACTTAGCATCATTTTTAGCATATTTTCATAAGCTGTCAGAAAATCAACAAATAATTTGGGGTGACATCAAGGGTTTGTAAAATTTTTGTTTTTTAGATTATGTTTATAATTGTTTTGCCTGCATGTATGTCTGTGTAACACACACATGTCCTGCTGATGGTACAAGTTTGTTCTGCCTTCCTGTCCTACTGTGTCAGGGTTCTGTTGGAGAAGAGCGCAAGCCTGGGCTTGTAATAAAGAGACCCTAATGGGATTACATCAGAAAGCGCTCCATGGTGTTCTTTTGGGGTTCATAAGCACTTCCCAGCACAACAGTACAGCAATCCCTTCTATAGACAGCACAGCTAAAACTCATCACCCTGTTTATTTTCTTTGTGGAAATGTAAAATGATTAATAAATCACAAACCTCACAGCAATCCTAAGTATCTTAGTCAATCTTGAGCTACTATAACAAATGCTATAGATTAAGTGGTTTAAGCAACAATTTAGCCTCTAAGGTAAGGACATCAGCTGTGTGACTTTCTGATCATCCATAAGGTATGACAAAAGCTAATTGGTGATGATAATCTATAAGAACGCCAGCTGTTTGGGGTTCTGATGATCTAAAAGGTATGAACGCCACCTGCCTGGGTTTCCTATGATCTATACCACAAGAACAACAGCTGTTTGGAATTCATATTAGAATCTTTTTCTAGTTGAAAACCTTCACCTTCACGTGATATACTTACATGGCTGAAAGAATCTATTTTTCTCATTTCTTCTTTTATGAATACACTGCTATCATTTGTGTACAATGTCCCTTTTGGATTTAATTGCCTTCTGGTCTATCTCCCCCCACCACACATACACACACATACACACACACACACACACACACACACACACACACACACACACACACACACATTTGGCATAGGGCTTTACCTTACTAACATTAAAAGAACATGAATAGTCACTCATTACCAGGAAGGAAGAGGGAAATCAACTATAGAGCTATCCATTTATTTTGTGTGCAAATTTTATGTATATCTTTTTTTAAGTCCTATGATGTTAACTTTTGAATATAAAATTTTGGAGATTGTATAAGTTTAAGGTTGGAAAAGAACTAAGTTATAGCTAAGGGGAAAGCATATATGAAAATATGAGACCTAAATTATCAAAACAAAAGTAGAGAAAGAAATGAAAAGTGGTTGAAATATGAGAAATACGAATCAAATATTTATAGATGAGCGATATGATACAATATTTGAATCATGGCTATTTCTTATTGAAAAACAGAATAATTATCCATGAAAGCACATTCACGGTGCCCTTCATGATTGATATGTACAGATATCACAAACAGATATTCTGCACAACTATTCTAAACAATCTCTGGTGATTGTGATGCACATTCCTTCCATGCTCCTGTGGGCTGTGAGTCCATTCTATGGCTGTTTGTCTATCATTACTCCTAATGGTGTTTTAAATGTCTTTTTCCACCTCAAGGGACTGAGAATGACTTGGCAATGAATGTTCCATATCTACTAATGAGGTTTTTCTCATACTCTGTACTGAAACGATGTTATTTGGGATTGTAATCCAACTCCCTCCATGTAATCACGACATCGGATTATAACCATTTACTCTGTTTTCCCCACCAAAACGAATAGCAATTTTAAGTGCATTAGGGCTAATGATGTGAAAGAGCAAAAAAATAATTATGGTCATCAGCCACAGTGCCTATTTTCATACAAACACCATAATTAGATGTGCACACAACATTATTTAAAAATTCTTCATCAACTTCTTTTACTGACTTTCATATATATATCCTGTTCTGATTATTGCTTGAGCTACTGAAAACTTAAGGACTCACTTAGAAAAATGGTCAGCACATCTAAATAGTACATATTACATCTTCCTGATGTTTCTAATTGGATTGATAATGGGGGCAGGTGAGATTGAAGAAACTTATTGTTCTCAGTGAAACAAAGCTTCTTTCTCTTCAGCTGCTCTGTTTGTCATTATGAGCACAGCAAGGCTTTGCTTCTGAATTTGAATCAACAAACTGTGAGGGTATATACCTTAAAGACGTCTGAGGGGAAGTAATGTTTCAGAATGAGAAAACCTTTGGTAACACATCTATGGATAGCAGTGGCTGCTTTAAATTAAGTAAATTTAGAAATTTTTGTAATGTTAAGAACCAAAATAGAGTTAGCCATATTTTAGCTGAAATGTTGTTAAAAGTTGAGGAATAATATTACATTAAATTAAACAATTTAGAAAACTACTATATAATTTTCTTAGTTGAAAGCAAGAGAGTCAAGTACAAGCAAGTATTCTTTATTTTAATGAGAAGGGATTTTTTTTTTTTAGAAATAATAAAATAAATAAGTGTGAAAATAAATCTTATTGACTATAGTCATCATAGTTTATAGTGGATATTAAGAATTATTTCTACTCTTTAATTGAAATCTATATCTCTTGTCAAATATCTCCAAAATGTGACATCATTCCCAAATGCCTTGATCTTGCCACTTTACTATTGTACTTTTGGATTCTGAGTTCAGCTTTTTCAAATGTCGCATTTCAGTGTCATCATGAAACTCTGTCTTTCATTCACTGTTTATTTAACTTATTATAAAGCCCTCGGTGGACCCCAATGAAGGAGCTAGAGAAAGGACTGAAGGAACTGACAGGGTCTGCAACCCCATGGGAAGAACAAAATGATCAACTAACCAAACCCACCACAGCTCCCAGGGACTAAAACATCAACCAATGAGTTTGCATGGAGAGACCCATGGCCCCAGGTGCATATGCAGCAGAGGATAGCATTCTCTGGCATCAATAGGAGGAGAAGCCTTTGGTCCAGTGAAGGCTCATTTTCCTAGTTTAGGGGAATGCCAAGGTGCTGAGGTTGGAGAAGGTGATTGGGAGAGGGAGCACATTCACAGGGGCAATGGGAGAAAAAGGGGGTATATAATTGGGGGAAGGGAATAATATCTGAAATGTATATACAGAGAATATTCTATTAAAAAAATAAAGTCCTCAGTGTTCACCTAGTGTCATTATTAGAGAGTGCCCTTTTGCCATATAAGCATATATATGCTAACTCACTTTAGTCATTGCACATTGCACAGATAGATACAAATGTTAGATTATCATATTTTACATGATAAATATAGTAATATATGCATATGTTACTATATTTAAAAATATATGTACATATATTACTATATTTATAAATATATATTTTGTAGTTAAAAGAATAAGAAATGTTTAGAAAAGCTAAGTTTGACTTCTCCCCCATGGAGGTGGAGAAAGTGGTATGTGTTTTATGTTGTAGGATGTTACACTGAGTGGGCAGCTGCCAGAAGATGACATGTATGCCAAAAACTGAGATGAGTGGATGCCACTGCTCAGCAGGAAGCAAGGAGAGATTCAGAGAAGGAAAATGGCTGTGAATTAGAGTAAACACATCCTGCCAACAGTTCCTGGTCATCCAGGCAGTGCCAGGCACGGGCTCTGTCTCCTGGCATGGGCCATAAGTTGGACCAGTCCTGTGTTGGCACTCCCACAAGTTCTGTGCCACAGTTTCCCCACCACATCTTACAGACAGGATAGGCTATAGGTTGAGGTTTTGTGGTTGGGTTGATGACTCCGTGCCTTTGGTAGAAGCCTTGCCTTGTTATAAAAGGTTGTCAGTTCAGGCTCTGTGTTCTCCATTACTAGAAAACTTTCCTAGGATCACTCTCATAGATTCCAGGGAGATTCCACTGTACTACATTTCTACATGACTGCCCAAGTTCTCCTGATTTCCAATTGGAATTGTACTTGAGCATCTCCCCAGGACTCTTTCCCTTCATCTCTTACCCTCCAGCCCTGGCAGCCTGATCTCTCCTGTTCCCATCACCATCTACTCCAGTCCACTCACAAAATCTATTCTATTTCCCCTTCCCAGGGAGATCCCAGGAAACCCCCCCCCCCAACACACACACACTGAGGCTTCCTTGTTACTTAGATTCTCTGGAGCTATGGATTGTAGCATGGCTGTTCTTTACTTTAAAGGTACTGTTCATTTACACACACACACACACACACACACACACACACACACATGTATGTATATATATATGCTATTTATCTTTCTAGGTGTGAGTTACCTCACTCAGCATTAATTTTTTGTATTTCCATCCAGTTTTGTGTAAAGCACAGAGACTTCAAATAGAACCAAACATAACTGAGAAAAAAATTAAGTCAATGACATAATTCCTAATGATATTCTGTTATACATAGATTGGTGCCTAGCCCAGTTGTCATCAGTCTGCCAGAATCGTGTAGATACAGATAAGGATGCTTGTAGTTAAGCATCAGATTGAACATGGGGACCCCAATGAAAGAGCAAGAGAAAGGACTGAAGGAGCTGAAATCCTTGCAAACTCATAGGAAGAAAAACATCATCAACCAACCAAGGCACTGAGGTAGAGAGGGTGATTGGGAGAAGGAGCACCTTCTTGGAAGCACGTTGAGGGGGAGGAAGAAGGGGAGTGTGGGGGGAGGGTATAACATTTGAAATGTAAATACAGAGAATATCCACTAAAATTTTTTAAAAAAGGATGTCATTCTGCAATCAGAATGTAGATGCAGACATCTAAAGCCAATCAGAGTCAGAGGAACTAAGCAGAAGATGAGGAGAAAGAATTGTAGGAGCCCAAGGGGGTCAAGAACACCATGGGAACATGGCCCACAGAATCAACTAACCAGAGATCATAGTCCGTCACAGATGCTGAAGTGACAAAGAATTTTTATGAATCTGAGCTAAGTCCTCTGAATATACCTATGGTTGTGCAGATTGGTGTTATTGTGAAACTCCCAACAGTGGGAGTTCAGAATACCCCTGACTCTTTTGCCTGTACTTGGGAACTTTTTCTTCCTGCTAGGTTGCCCCATCTAACCATTATATGAGGGTTTGTACCCAATACATGAACATTTGTATCATGTTCAGTCACTATCCTTGGGAGGACTGAGTTTTTTTTTTTTTTTTTTTTTTTTTTTTTTTTTTTTTAAGTGGAGAAGAGAAGGAATTGGTCTGGGGCACAGAGGATGTAAAGAAGGGGTTGGGAGGAGTTAAGAGAGAGGAAACTATCCGGCAATAATATATAAGAAGTTTATTTTTAATAAACCTATTCAACTGGATGGTAATAGTTTTTGCCTGCACTCAGGTTGGGTAAATCTCTGTGAGTTCAAGGCCAGCCTGGTTTACACAGTGAGTTGCATGACAGCTAAAGCTACACAGAGAAACTATGTCTTGAAAAACAAAACAACAAGAAGAGGAATAAACACATCCTTTCTATATCTCTATACTTGGAGGCCTTTCTTTTCTTTTCACAAAAATTATTAAATTATTTCTTTATTTTAGGTATGCAAATATACTGTATTTGTCTTTAGATACACCAGAAGAGGGCATCATGATTACATACAGGTGGTAGGAAATCACCATGTGGCTTCTGGAAATTGCATTTAGGACCTCTGTAAGAGCAGTCAGTGCTAAACCATATCTCCAGCCCCTTGGAGGCTTTTCTAAACATGACTGTAAGAATGTGCAAATGGTAGAAAAAGGAAACTCCAGGAGAAGTAAAAAATAAAGGCCCATCACACATACAACAAACAAACTCACTTTTTAAAGCTTATCAAAATAATCATCAAAAGGACATAAAGCACATAGCCAACACATAAACCACATTCCTAACATGTCCTAGAAATTGCATTGGGCAGTGATGATATGTTTGGGTTTGTGAGTATGTGTGCAGCTATATTTCTGGAAATCTTTATTGATAATCAGTGCTATCAACAGGGTACAATAGATATGCTACAGAGACATACAGTACTGTATACAAGAAAGCACTAAAATTTCTCTTTCTACCCAGAAACATACCCACTTCCAAGAAACTTACTACACAAAATACTGGGCTAATTGCACAGCCATGTTTTGCTTTAAAGAATAGTAAAAGAAAATTTTAAAAAAGAGGAATTTGGTGGAGGGGTCTTTATGGTAAACATTATGAGAGAAGTGGGAAATTAGAACAGGACAAGTACCACTTGCATTTGGCTACATAAGTTGTAGTGAGATATGAGAGCTACCTTCACAGTAATCCCAGGAAACATTCAGAAAATTCTACAGTATTCTGAAGGCTATGTTTTACTGTTGTTGTTTCCTTTTGTCTTGTTTTATTGGACTCTTTTGTTGCTTGTTTTCTCCCCATCAGATATAGTCTGGGACTGATCCTAGGATCTCATCCATACTGTCTTTACTTCCCCTCATGTCTTCAATCCAGAATTACCCCATTAATCCATTGTCATTCCCTTAACAGATACACTGTGAGTTTCTCTAAGACAGAAATAAATTATGTTCACAATCACTGTATATACTTCTGTACCTCTTGAGAATGTAATACATATTACACACAAATACAAAAGTACAAGTACAGAGAAAGGAGATAAATCTACAATCAATAGTTTACCTCCCCCCATGTTGTAGTAAATATTAAAAAATACAGAGGGTTTATCTCTCTATCAGTCCTGTGGTCTCACTCCACAGGCTCGACCCTGATAAGGAGCAGCTCGAACTTCTGTTGCTTGCCCCAGCCACCTGTTCCGAGCCACCCATGGCAACTCCCTTCCCAGACAGTTTTCTACCGCCTGGCCTGTTCTCTGCTTCTGTCCCTGGGTGTTTCTCTACCCCAAAACCCCACATAAGTACAACTCTACAGCCTGATAGCTTCTCATACAGGTTTATATATTTAACTCTCAATCCACAAACCCTCTACACAACAAGATTACATCAAATAGACAAAGATAAAAACTGCCCTTATATATGATATATTAGGCCTATAAAATCCTTAATGTTCATAGCTATTTAATGCCAATCAAACCCACCTGGGTCCAGCTGGTCCTTGGGAACCTCCATGTTGCTTGGAGGGACCTCCATACCCCTTCTGACCTCTTAGACCTCTCTTCCCTCCTGCCCAGTCACTGGCTTTCCTTTATTTTACTAATTAAAATGGGAAGGTTCAGATGAAGTCACCTCTTGAGTACTTGACTGGGCAGCCCTTCTTGGGGAAGTGGAATTAACATTAAAATACAAACAGCTGCAGGACAATCTACACCCCCATCCCATATCTTTGGAAGTACAGGAAACAATGACTTATATACAAGGACCCAGAGGGAAAAATTTTGAATTGACAACATAAAATTTAATGATAACAGCAAATTCTTTGTACTTCCAAATTCTAGATTAAGAAGCCATGCAATTCTCCTAAAAAAGGAGATCCTAAACAAATATACTAAGTTTTATACTTTCTTGGGTGTTGTTTCTGTTTTAAATTAAATTCAGCCTACATTTTACAAGGTTTAGAAAAAGTAATTTCAAACTTCATTGCATTGTGTTCAGCATAAAACTAATTTCTATAAAACATAATTTTACTGTAGATGCAATGGAAAAATAAAGAAATCAGAAGTCTTTGTCTCTGAATTTAAGAATATTCTATGTAGGTTTTGGATTATAGTTGGGAAAAATTCTTGCTTTTAGGGGTATAGTTGTATTTTGATTGGAAATGAGCAGTTTTGTATAGAATATAGAGAGGTCATTTGTGACCTAAAATATTGATAATTCATTCAGGAATATAGAATTGACTCAGTCATTGGTAATACAAATACTTCAAGTAATCTTTAGAATCCATTGATGTCTGTATTACATTCAAAATAGCACTATGATCTACCAGTTGTTCTTCAGACTTCTTTGGGAAAAAAATAAAATTGTTGCAATTACTCTGGAATGTAGGCTTGAGAAGCTGGACATGTAAAGCAAATATCTGAGTCTCATAAAACAGTAATTTTGCAGAGATCATGTACAATCATAAATGAATAGGTCAGTTTTATAAGACAATTGCGAGCCACTGCTGAGCTTGAGAGACCAGTAACATGAAACTGGTTTTTTGGGGTTTTTTTTTTTTTTTTTTTTTTTTTGTTTTGAGTGATTGCTGTTTTGTGGGAGACAAATCACAAAGCCGTGCTGACATACGAAATAGATAAAAATCAGCCAAGATATAATGAGATAATACCGCCCTAGGTATTATCACTGTTCACTGAGAAGCTACTTTCTGCTGTTGCATGTGAATTCGGCAAATTATACTCACGTTTGTTATGCACAAGAATTGAATCTGATGGTGAGATTAAAACCATATGTACCTACATCATACCAATAAGACCACTAGTGCCAAAGCCAAAAAAAAAAATTCACCTAATAAGAAAATAGAAATAGCCCTTCTGTTTTTCCTGGCCATTCTCCTCCTCTGAATTCTACTTTACCTGTGAAAACTAGGAAAATTACTTGAAGTTGCCCGCTATGATGTATCTGTACCATTTCCTGGTAGTAGAGACTCAATTATCAGTTCAAAATGCATACAGCTGCAAACAACTGACCATTTCCTGTAGCTAAAAGGACGGATGCACCATCTTCATGTAATATAGAAAGATAATACAAAGGTATTTGGATTCTTAGTATATATTTCAACATGGTTCCTACAGTCATAAGCTTTCTTTCTGTTAAGAGAAAAAAAAAAAAAAAAAAAAACACCAAAAACAAATCCAAAAACCCTATCAAATTCTGATGTTGGTACAGATTTGCAGGCACATGAGCCACAAAATAAAAAGAAGCAAATAGCCGGTACTTCCATCTGTTACAATTAGAGTTCGTTTCTACAAGGCAAAAAAAAAAAAAAAAAAAGGTAGATACTGATTAATCTACAGGACTAGAGAAAAAGCTATGTGTATGGTCATATACTGAAGGCCTTTCCCAAACTGTATGTTGTCCACTTTTGGGTTATCTTTATTTGGGAGAAATATTAGCACTCACAGGTGTTCACCTTACAGTTTTTTTTTTTAAATAAAGGAAATAAATTTATATTATTTCACTGTCTCTCAAAGGAAGGGTACTCTGAAATTAGTTTTACTAGTTTTATATGAAAACCATTGCATTTTTTAATTTGTAAAAAAATATATGCTTGAGGACAAAAGCAATATTTGTTTTAAAATATTTTAAACCCAATAATAAGCCTTCATTTAAGAAAAAAAAAATCCAGATTGGCACCTAAGGCATTTATTGACTCTTTTTCTGTAGGATTATAACTACTGGATTGTATCAATTTGCCATTAATTATGTAATCAGTTATTCATTGTTGGACATGGAGATTCTTGAAATTATTTGATATTATAAATGATAACAGCCCTAAAATACACATATTTATTGTTCACATTTTAATCAGTTTACATAAGATACAAAGAAAGTTGCTATTATAGTGCATTTACACTAATTTCCCACAAAGCTGGTAAATATTTATTTCAAATTTAGTAATATCTTAGAGTATTTATTTCTAAACAGCCTCATCAACAAAATATCTTTCTAAATGTTGGGAATATAATGACATTTATATTATTATCCTAGAAATCGTTTTAAAAAATTATGATCATTTATTGATCACTATCATTTTTAAACACATTTACTTAGAATCTGACTTATGATTCTGACTTATATTATGCCAAGAGGCAGCAAACACACACATATAAAACAAAAATAAAATAAACAATACTCACATACATCAAACAAGTGAGACCATTAGAATTGCTCAGTGGCTGGTCATGCATGGGGACTTGAGGTTCAATCTTCATACCAACGTAAAGGTCAAGAGCAATAACAGGCATCTGGGCATCAGTAGTGAGCTGACAGGTAGATCCCAGGGGCTTACTAACCAGCAAGTCTAGCCAAAGTACTGAGCTCTAGGCTCAGTGAAAACTTTTCTCTAAGGTGGACAGTAATAAAGAAAAACACTTGTAGTCAACCTCTCTGCCTTTACATGTGCATCCGTGTGCAAGCACCACATGAATACACCACACACAAACACAAAACAATTTATAAAAGAAGTAAAATAAGAACCATTAATGATAAGAACACTGAGTTAATTTATAGTCATGTCATCATGAAAATACAGTCACTTATAGTAAGTTAGTAAATACAGGATATCTTGTATTAAACATTTTCTTCTATCTCAGTCCTAATGTTAAGTTACTTACTGGATTTGACTGCCAGATCTGTGTGGACCCACCTTTGACTTTCAGTAGTCTGGTATCAAATGTTAGGTATAATCTTCCATGTGTTCCTTGTAAGCCCAACTTGTGAACACATAGTCACCTTCCATACTGCCCATGTTTCCTTGGTCTGTAACCCCAGGAACAGGCAGATCTTTGAACCCTCTTTTTAAATCTTGCTACTCTGTTCTAAATACACTTTATATCAATCTTATATCTATTGATCAATGAGCCTGCTTTTCTTTCTTTCTCTCTTGTAGCACACAAGAATCCCTATAGAATATGCAGGATGTAGAAAATGCAGCATACTTAGAAAGAAATAGAATCAAAGAGCCCAGGCTCTGCTCTTTCCTTTGGAGCTGAGTTTCTTTCAGACCTTTAGCATATTTCCTGTTACTTTGCACATACCAGAGTAGGCAGCTTCTGAGTTCATTGAGCTTCAGTGTAAAAAGAGAATGGAACAATAAAATTCGAGCTATCCCCAGCAACTTTTCAGAGCCCAGGGTACTAGGTAATAATGAATCCCTTTTTCCCTCTGTCCTTGCTGTTTATAAGTATCACACTTACTATAGTATTAGGTAGATATATGTTTTGCTGAGATCTGAAAAGTTACTAAGTAGCACACAGTGAGCTTTTACATGCAATGAGTCATTTATTCTTGTGTTTCTTAGGTTTCCTCTCCCCTGTTAGCTACCTGTTCATAAACCCAAATAATTTCTCTCCTAGAAAGTAACACAGTTCCCCAGGAAATTCTCCGCTTACCATTACTTCTTCTGTGCTTTGCAACAAAACTACCATTTTGACTTTTCATAGTTTTATTTTTATTTTTATTTTTATTTTTTATGGAAAGAAAGGTTTATTTTGTCTTTCAGTTTCTGAGGATTTCAATCCATCATGGCTTAGGCTGTATGTGGCTTAGGAGTATCTCTAACTTATTCACACTGTAGCTGCATGTGGGCAGAGGTTAGCTGTTAATATGGGTGTCTGTTCTACTTCTCAGACTGGTAATATTTATCCATGAAAGAAGGACAAAACCAGTTTTCTCACCCAAAATGAAATAAAAATTATCTACAATATCTATTTTTATCTACAAGGAAAATAAAAGCTGTTATAAAAGCAAACTTTGAAATAGTGTAGCATGAAACAAAAGAATTAAAAGTCACTTATGGGATTAGTGGGTAAAGGCCCTTGTGACCAAGCATTACCACCTAGTTCAATACCAGACCAAAATAGTAAAAGCAGAAAACCAATCCTCCTGCTGTTTTCATCTCACTTACACACACACACACACATTTTCATATACAGATACATACTCACCTACATATACATTAACACACAGTTATTTATGCATTTCTAAAAATAAATTTATGAAAATAAATTAAATATGTAATATACTTAAATTTTAGAATATATATGTATATATATATATATATATGTATACATATATATATGTGCAAAATAATGGGTAACAATGATTGTTTTCAAAATACAATTTCAATTACTGAATTTTACCAAATACTCAGGAGCCAGATGCTGGGGTGAAAAACGACTGGGTCAGAGAAATAGAAAGCACCCAGCCAAACTTCCTCTTTATCCACTGTCCCACAAGTTCACCATACTGTCTGGAAAGCCTTTCAACCTAATGTCCCTCCTTTCTACTTCCTGTGAGACTCTATTCCTCCTCCTGACTTCCTCCCACTCTTTTTTTTTTTTTTTTTTAACCTACCAACTGGTTGTTTGCTCTGTCTCTTGACCTACAGTTGACTTTATTTAATCTTGTTTACAATAAACAGAAAGCTCTCAGATTAAAGGTTTATGCTAAGGACGAGCCACATCACAAGTAGAAACAGAGTTTTCCAGTACACAACCTCTTAGTATGATCAAGTGTCATACTACACTCTTGGATTAAAATTGTATGCTAAGACTGAGTCGTCATACCACAAGTAGACACAGGTTTTTCCAGTTTACAGTCTCAGAGATCACTATATGATCAAATATCCTGCAACAAACAATATTGGATACATATAAAGAAGCCATAATCACAGTTTACAAATCCCTTTCTATTCTGAATGAGAGGAATTCAGATACTAGTTAAACTCAACTTATATCAGCATTGTGAAAAATAAATTTATCAGAGCTTGACAATGTTTTGTGATAACCAAATTTAGGTGGATTAAAAATTCATTATGTGGTAAGAAAAAACAGAAAACCTTAACTTAAAAAATTAGATATTTCATCATCTTAGGGTAAATGGAGTTTTTAAATAAATCAGAAAGAGAATTATGAGTGAAATAACTGACAAGTCACTTCTGCTACTCATCAAATAGCTTTAGACGATAAAAAGATAAGGCAGGAACTAAGAAATAGGTAACCGTCCAGAAAGACCTCAAATCAGTTCCCAGTGAAGCATATGAGACCCTGGAGCAGGAAGAAGGCTGCTGGTGGGGGTTGAAGGGGCACCTCTGCACGTTCTGCTCAAATCTTCTTTGAACCTAAAGATGCTCTAAAATGTCAGATCTGGTTTTTACATATGAAAGACATTTCTTTTTACATCAGAGTAAAATATAAACCTTCACACAAAAACATTTCTAATTAATTTTCACATGCAATCACCACCCTTTTCACTTCTAACAGCAAATCAGCAAACCCTGAGATCTCCAATGAGTCGGGTTCTGCATGTGCACACGGATCGCTGGTAGGAGTAGGAAACAATAAAATTAATTTAATGGCCAACATGCTATTGCCTTTGAGAGATAAATAGGTAGAATTTGCACACCTCTAGGGTAGAAGCATGTGATCACAAAAGCAGGAGAGTGCTCGTATATTTCCTTGGATAAATTGTGAGATGCAATTATCATATCCAGCAGACATTATTAAAATCAGTCAATGAAAGTAACTGAATTCTTGCCTGGTTATAGGAGATAGCCATTTAAGGCTCCATATTGTTCACTGCTAAGAGTCTTAGCTAGGATCACCTTATAGATTTCCTGGGAGTTTATATTGTACTCAGATTTTAACTCATCCCAGAGATCCTCTACCCTGCTCATTCAAGTTGTCTCTCCCAGTATTCTGTCCCTTCTTACAACCCCTCATCCTTGCTTTCCATCTCTACCCACTCCCAACCCAGTGCCCTGTATCCATCCACGCCTGCCAATCAGAAATCATGTGTGGACTGGAATTAGGCCCTCTGTGCATATATAATAGGTGTGCACTTGGTCTTTATGTGGCATGCCTAACAGCAAGAACAGGGCCTGTCTCTGACTCTGCTGCCTGCCTTTGGATCCCTTTCCTTTAATGAGACTGCTTCATCTAGCCTTAATAAGATGTGTCCAGTCTTACTGGATCCTGATATGCTAAGGCTGGTTGGTATCTATGGGAGGCCTTACCTTTTCTGGGGAGAAAGAATGGAGAGGTAGATGGAGGGTATAAGGCTGGGGGGGGGGGGACTGGGAGTAGAGGAGGAAGTTGAAGCTGCAATCAAGATGTAAAGTAAATAACGTAATTAATAATGAAAATGTACTATTGTTGCCCATACAACACAGAATAATGTCAGAAATATGTTCAAGAAGTGATAAATTTTAAGAGATCATATTTTATGAATAAATGAATCCAAAGAAAATAAAATTAACAACACACAGGTCATTTCTACATACATATACTGATTAAATCATTTAGCCACGTGTAAAATTAGAGGGTCTGGAGAAAGGAAATGATAGCCCCCAAGTTTGAAGCTGAGAAAACAGATAGTATGTGGAAACCCCTGGAGACAGAGGCCAGGGTGGTGGCGGTTGGTATCATTCTAGCTGCAAAGCTGGGTGGTGCAGGTTGTACTGTTCTATCTCCTATGTCAGAATGTTCTGTTTTTAAGGTAACTGGACTTGATTCAAAGCTCAACTGAATTGATTTCCATCAAATTATTTGCAATAATATTTTTACAGAACCAGTAGAGAGATAAAAAATAAACTTACTTTGAAAAATAGATATAAACAATGATCCTATGTTTGCTATAGACTATAGGAAATATATTTCTAGCCCACAAGGGGAGTAGGTGCCTATCCACTGCAGACCGTCTATCATTGTTAAAATTCCCTTTCAAAAGATCAGATTCTGGCAGTCTAGAGAAGTAATCTTAAGAGCACACAGGGATTGTGAGTTTTGAAAATACATTCATATTTGTATGAGTTTCAGGGATATAAAGAAAGAAGCCACAAAGGAGGAGCCAGGTCTGCAGATGCAGAAGCTACAAACTAGTAACTAGGTCAGGAACCACATATACATCACAGGTTTCTACACTTTTATAATTCCTCCTTCTCAAAAAAACAGCATTACCTTTATCCACAAATAGTTCTCACCAAGCTCCATAAGTCTAGTTTGCCTTCATGATTTCAGTTAGTGTGTCAGAATTGCTGAAACAAAATAAACAGGAATGAAGACATACTCATGTTAAAGTGTTAAAATGTATCAAACTGTGTATAAAATCCAGCAAACCACACTTGTCCTGACATAATGACCAATGTAAATACAAGAAGCAGTAGTAACAAAACGATGTGAAAATGTTCAGTTTTATCCAAATTTTTTTTCTTTTTGGCCTTTGTTCTTCTTAAACTTCATATAGTCTGTGAATTGATTCTGGGGTGTTCAGAGCTTTCTGGGGTTAGTATCCCCTTATCAGTGACTGCATATTATGTCTGTTCTTTTGTGACTGCGTTATCTCACTCAGGGTGATATTCTCTAGATGCATCTATTTTCTTAAGAATTTCATAAAGTCATTGTTTCTGATAGCTGAGTGTAAATAAGCCACAAATTTTGTGTAAATAAGCCACAAATTTTGTATCCATTCATCTACTGAAGGACATCTGGGTTCTTTCCTGCTTCTGGCTATTATAAATAGGGATGCTATAAACATTGTGGTCCATGTGACTTTGTTGTATGTTGGAGTTTCTCTGGGGTATATGCCCAAAAGTGGAATAACTGGGTCTTCAGGTAGTACTATAGCCAATTTTCTGAGGAATCACCAGACTGATTTCCAGAGTGGTTGTATCAGTTTACAACCCCACCAACAGTGGAGAAATGTTCCTCTTTCTCCACATCCTCCCCAGCATTTGCTGTCATCCGAATTTCTGATCTTAGCCTTTCTGACTGGTGTGAGGTAGAATCTCAAGGTTGCTTTGATTTCCATTTCCCTGATGGCTATTGATGTTGAGCACTTCCTTAGATGTTTCTCTGCCATTCGATATTCCTCAACTGAGAACTTTTTGTTTAGCTCTGTACCCATTTTTTTAGTAGGGTTGCTTGATTATCTGGTGTCTAACTTCTTGATTTCTTTGTATACCTTGGATATTAGGCCTCTATGAGATGTGGGGTTGGTAAAGATCTTTTCCCACTCTGTTAGCTGCCATTGTGTTTTTTGGACAGAGTCCTTAGACTTAAAGAAACGTTGCAATCTCATTAAGTCCCATGTGTCAATATTAGACCTTAGAACACAAGACATTGGTGTTCTGTTCAGGAAATTTTCTCCTGTGCCTAAGGTTTTCCCTACCTTGTCCTGGATCTCCTGCACATTTTCGGAAGGAGCTTTTAGCTTTTGCATGTTTCTTGGCTGTTTTGTTTATGTTTTCCATGTTGTCTTCAGCCCCTGAGATTCTCTCTTCCATCTCTTGTAGTCTGTTGGAGATGCTTGCATCTGTGACTCCTGATTTCCTTTTTAGGTTTTCTACCTCCACGGTTGTCTTTTGTAGTGTTTTCTTTATTGTTTCCATTTCCATTTTAAATTCCTTCTTCAATTCCTTCATCTCTTTGGCTCTGTTTTTCTCTAGTTCTTTGATTTCTTTGAGTGTTTTTGTGTTTCCTCTTTAAAAGCTTCTATTTCTTTATGCTTTTCTTCCCATTCTTGTTTAAAGTTCTCCATTGTCATCTTGAGGTATGATTTCAGGTCTGAGTCTTCTTTTTCTGGAGTGTTTGGCTTTCTATTGTTTGCTGTGATGGGAGAGCTGGGTTCTGATGTTGCCAGATTCTCTTAGTTTCCATTGGGTAAGTTCTTTTGCTTCCCTCTTCCCATCTTGTTGTCTGTGATTATACATGGTCTTGTTGTCAATGATTGGTTCCCAACTCTCCCGTGTACCTGGTCTGTGTCCCTAGATCTCTGTTGTTTTAGGTGGCAAATGGTGTTTGGTCTGCATGCAAGGGCCTTCCAGGTGGACCCGAGTCTCTATGGGAGATTTCCTGCTCCCCTGGACCAACCACAGGGCTGTACCTACCACTTGCTAGGCCTAGCTGTCTCTGCGCCTTGGCTACTCACAAAGCAGTGTCAACAGGCCTGTTTCCCTGGATCTCTGCTGTTCTAGGTGTCAAATGGCCTGAGTGTTTGGTCTGCACGCAAGGGCCTTCCGGGTGGAAACCAAGTCTCTATGGCAGAGTTCCTGCTCCCCTGAATCAATGGGGAGGATGCTCCCCTGAATCAATGCTGGGCCCAGATATCTCTGCACCCCAGCTACTTGCAGCACAGTCTCATCCAAACTTTTAAAATTAATTATTTTTAAGGACTTGATTAATCCTCAATTCCTTGATTTCAATAAATAATTGTTTGGTAAACTTTTAACTTTAGACATAGTTAGGGGGCTGGAGAAACAGCTCAGAGTTTTAGGGCACTGACTTCCAGAGGTCCTGAGATCAATTCCCAGCAACCAGATGGTGGATCACAACCATCTGTAATCATTCTGATGCCCTCTTTCTACTGTGTTGGAGACAGCCACAGTGTGCTCACATATATTAGAAATGAATAAATCTTCAAACTTATTTTAATTGTAATTAATTAGTTTAATTTTAATTAAAATAATTTTATCAAAATCATTAATTTAATAAGGAGATTCATTTCTGAACTATGAATCTTGTTCATTTCTGAATACAATGGATAAATAAGTAATCATTCTATGTGTGTTTTAGCATCTCAACTATGACCACACTAATTCCTGAAGCTTAATAGGCTCTAGATTTTAGTTGTAGCTGTTTGATTCATTGGCTCTTCCCAGTGCTCTTTTATTCAGAAGTACCTCCTAACCTTCTTACATTGGGGCACAAAACAGCCCTTCCACACTAGACCTGAAGCTTTCATTAGAAGCTCAATCACCTGCAAATCCCAAATTGTATACAACTGGAGGGGTGACCCAAGCCTAAAGTTCCAGCTTTCTTTATATGGAGGCAGGAAGATCAGAAGTCAAGACCTAGGTTACACTTGCCCACCTAAATGCTTGAGACCTTATCTGAGGAAGATAAAAGAAGGCAGGAACACTGAGAGCAGAAGAAGAAAACTAGAAAAGAAGAAAAAGAAATAGGAAACACATGAAAACCATGGATAAAGTTACAACTTGAAAAGACCATTTGTTGTATTATAAAGTATGAGCTAGGATCATAAGGGACTAGATGGCTTTGTGTACTTTGGTGAGAATATACATATAGTAACTGTAATTCTTGCCCTTCTGTATGCTTCTTTGTTCATGAATTATCACCACTGCATTTTGACTATATTTGATTTAGATATACACATTAATTTAAAAATAATTTGAAAATGCTAGGTCAGTGAACAGGGTCTGATTATTTCCATCTTTTATCAGATATTTAACATAAAATAAAATGAGCTTGTACCCTCTCTGATATGATTTCTTCATATATTTGAAGATCAAAGTCATGGCTAACATTAATTGCACATTCACTTATTCAGTCCTCAAAACAGTTCCACAAAGGAGAAATACCATCGTCATCTTCATTTTAGTAGGGAGTGAGCAAGCACAGAGCACTTGTAGTACTAGTTAAGCTACAAAGTACATAATTGGCAGAGCAGAAGCTGAGTCCAAACCACCTCCCACAACTGGTTCAGTTGAGCACTCTGCAATAAAGTTCTCCTGAGTGCCCTTGTAACTGGTCCCCCCAACACTCCCACCACCAAAGCCCTGGTGACTTATTCTCAAATCCACCCTGTTTCACAGTTCCTACATTCAGCTGAAAGTGGGAAAATGCTGCAGTTGTAGACCATACACTGGACTCCTAAAGTTATTTTCATGGCGTGTTTCTTCTACATGCTATACAATAGAAAACACCCTGGTCTACATTTGGAACATATCATTGTATTTGCTGCAGAGATGCTGTTGAGAATGTTTTCTACATTACTCAGTGTTTCCAACATAGACAACCATGTGCCTTATTTTTTTTCAGGCTTCATTCCAGACAGAATCTGGGTGTTGTGCATACATTTTATTTATGTTTTGAGATAGCGTGAGTCAGACTAATAGCCATGTTTTCTAAATGGATGCCTAGCAGCTCTAGCTTTCTCAAAACCATGCATCCACAAGAACATAAACAGGCATTAAACTTGTACCACAACAAACGCATCACATGTTTTCAGTTTCATCTTACTTTGATTCCCCTTTTTAAATTATTTTATTACTTTTCTATGTGTGGGTATTTTGCCTTTCTATATATTTGTGTACTGTGTGTGTCTCTGATGACCCAGAAAGTCAGACTAGGTGTAGGATTCCAGAAAACTAAAGTTACAGATGGTTGTGTGTTGCTGTGTTGGTACTGGGAATTGAACATATGTCCTCTGCAAGAGCTGCCAGTCCTCTTAAACAGAGATTCATCTTTCCATGTACATAGGAGTGCTTTCAAAACAGAAGTGCGATAAAGCAGAGAATAGGTCTTTAAGTATTTAAAAGCATGAATTAATTTCATCTGATGTCACCTCAGTTTCCTAGTCAGTGTTATCTACTGTCTGTTTTTTATTTTTTTTTGTAGTCTTTAGAAATGACTCCTAAAATAATAACATGGACCAGTTCTCACTTACCTTTCTCAACTTCTAATTAAGATATAATATACATTTTTCTAATCTTTATCAATGTACTGTAAGTAGTGATCCTGATGATTTATAAAATGTGCGCTGATGTATTTGGTTAATTTCTATTTAGGCATGCAAGCATCTGTGCTTTGATTAAGCTCTGTTTTAATAGGCTTTGTTCTGGAATATTTTGGTTTCTCCAATCTATGTTGATTGAGAGTTTTGCTTGGTATGGTAGCCTGGGCTGGCATTTGTGTTTGTTTAGAAACTGCTTGACCTCTGGCCAGGGACTTCTGGCTTTCATAGTCTCTGTTGAGAAGTCTGGTGTTATTCTGATAAGTCTACATTTGCATGTTACTTGTCCTTTTCCCATGCAACTTTTAATATTCTTTCCTTGTTCTGTGTACTTAGTGTTTTGATTACTATGTGAGGAGAGGATTTTCTTGTCCCATTTTTTTCTGGGGGGGATCTTGTACTTTTATTGTCATCTCTGTATGTTGGGGACTTTTATTCTATGATTTTGTTGAAGATGTAAGCTTACTAGGAGTGTCAGGATACCAGCAATTCAATTCAAAAGTATCAACAAACACGAATCAGCAGTGGTGGCACAATCTAGCAGAAATGGCCTGGCATCTGTCAAATTTCCATGACTCGGCAAGAGTAACCAGAATCATGTGGAATTCCACAATAAGTTCTTTGCCATGACTCTCTCAATGACTGAAAATAATGAAAGACTTGAAACCAAAAAAGTGTTGCACAGCTAGCAATGCAGCCACTCCAACACTTATGGCTTCTCTCTCTCTCTCTCCTCTCTCTCTCTCTCTCTCCCTCTCTCCCTCTCTCCCTCTCTCTCTCTCTCTCTCTCTCTCTCTCTCTCTCTCTCTCTCTTTCTGTGTGCGTGTATGTGTGTGTTTGCATGAGTGCACACTTTTATGGGTATGTGTGTGTCTATGTGTGCTTGTGTGTGTCTGTGGATATGTATTCTTTTATGCGCATATATATGTCAGTGCATATGTATGTGTCTGTTGTATGGTTGTGTATGTACATTTGTGTGTGTGCATATGTGTATGTGTGTGTTTGTATCTAGGTGTATCATGTGTGTCTGTGTGTGCCTTTTGTGTCTGTGTATGCCTGTATGTGTATGTATGTCTCTGTGTGTGTCTGTGTGTTTCTGTGTATGTGTATGTGTATGTGTATGGCTGTATGTGTGTGTTTGTGTCTGTTTTGTTGTGTATATGGCTTTATGTGTATAACTCCACTTACTACATGAATAAGTGGAGCTCATAGCATCAAACCTTAAGGAGATGATTTTTGTTTATTCACTTTGTCATTTGCCTTGGCAATCAACTTAAAACTTTTGTGTTTCTTAGTTAGTGGCACATGACTACTAAATAAGATGTCTTATGTGGGACAAAGAGATCACAGTTTTCTTGTAATTAACATCAAATCAGAAGACTTTAAGGGTAATGGTCTCAAGTTATAATGCTTTTCATCCCTTATTAATGAAACACCTTTCACTTCATCAGATTTACCTTCACAAAACTCAGAACCACATCAAAGTCAAGACTAGGACGAAAGTCTTTTGACTGACTTGTGTGTTTTCAGGACCTAAAATTCCTGAAGATCTTAAATTATTTTAAATATAAAAGTTATAATAATCAAACTTACAAAAACCCTTGATTATATTTTATAAAGTTTACTTACTTTTATTCAAAGCAAGCACCATGTCTTATAAGGAGTCTCAGGTGATGAAATTTTTGCTTCCATTCCCCACAATATAAGTTTGTTCCCTGGATCTTCAGAATGAAAGGTTAAAACAAGGGCTGTCTTCTGACCTCCATGGAGTTGCCATGGCACAAGAAAACATGTTTCCCCCACCACCAACCCCCACACTTACAAGTATGCATGGAGTTGTCTGTAAAAAAAAAAAAAATTGACATCTCCATATCCTTCCATACTAGGCTTCTGTACCTATCATGAGGCTTAACAAAGAATATCTAACAGTAAACAATCTTGTTGAGCTATAGTGTTTGCTGAATTAGAGGGATTAAATCTATTATTTTCTTTCAAATGTTTTCACCTTTCCCAGATTAAATAGGAAAAACTAAGTCAGTTTAGTAATATCTGTACCAATATGTCATATTACTATATATTTTACTTTTTTGATGCTACTCATTTGAAAAAAAATATGTTCCTTGACATTTAACAGCTTTGACATATTTGAGGACTAGGTAACCTGACATTCCATAAGACTAAACTCAGCAGATTATAAATGAGACAAACTAGTCTTCTTACTGAAGAGAAAATAACAAAAACAGGTAGACTCCATGACACACACAATGCATCTCTTATTACCATTACAAGTTTGTTGGAAATGTGGTTTTTTTTTTTATTTTTTCTTTTTTTTAATTGGATATTCCCTGTGTTTACATTTCAGGTTTATTTTATTTCCACCAATCCCATCCCCCCTCTCCCTGCATTGTCTCCATGAAAGTACTCATCCTCCTAACCATCCTCTTCTTCGCTGGACCAAAGTCCTCTCCTCTCATTGATGCCAGAAAATGCTATCCTCTGCTGCATATGCACCTGGAGCCAGGGGTCTCCCTATGTAAATTCATTGGTTGGTGTTTTAGTCCTTGGGAGCTCTGAAGGGGTTTAATAACTGTTCTTTCCAAGGGGTTGCAGACCCTTTAAGTTTCTTCAGTCCTTTCCCTAGCTCCTTCATTGGGGTCCCCTGTTCAGTCTGATGGTTAGCTGCAAGCATCCTTCTCTGTATCAGTATGGCTCTGGCAGAGTTTATGAGGAGGCATCCATATCAGATTCCTGCCTGTAAGCACTACTTGGTATCAACAATAATGAGTGGGTTTAGTGGCTGCATATGGGATGGACCCCAGGTGAGTCAGTCTTTATATGACCTTTTCTCCAATCCCTGGTCCTCTATTTGTCCCATTATTTCCTCCCATGAATATTGTGTTCTCCCTTCTAAGAAGGACTGAGGCGTCTACCTTCTGGCCTTCCGGTTCTTTGAGCTTCATAATTTCTGTGAATTGTTTCTTGGGTATTCTGAGATTTGGGGGCTAGTATTCACTTACAAGTGAGTACATACCATGAGTGTTCTTTTGTGACTAGGTTACCTCACTCAGGATGATAGCTTCAAGTATCATCTATTTGCCTTGGAATTTCATGAAGTCATTGTTTTTAATATCTGAGTAGTACTCCATTGTATAAATATACCACAATTTCTGTATTCATTTCTTTGTTAAAGGACATCTGGGTTCTTTCCAGCTTCTGGCTATTATAAATAAGGCTGCTAAGAACATTGTGGAACATATGTCTTTGTTAGATGTTTTAGCTTCTTTTAGGTATATGCCCATGAGTGTTATAGCTGAGTCCTCAGGTAGTAAGTACTATATCCAATTTCCTGAGGAACGTCCAAACTGATTTCCAGAGTGGTTGTACTAGCTTACAACCCCACCAACAGTGAAGAAGTGTTCCTCTTTCTCCACAACATCACTAAAATTTACTGTCACCTGAGTTTTTGAGCTTAGTCATTCTGACAGGTGTGAGGTGGAATCTCAAGGTTGTTTTGATTTGCAGGAAACATGTTTTCTTATCTAATTTACCAGCTCTTTATGGTGAATAGCTTCCACATAAAAGAATTCCATATGTTGCTGAAGGCATACTAGACAAAATGCTAACCAATAATGTCATTCTACACCAAAGCAACCATATGAGATTTTTTTCTCATCTTGAAACTCATCCATTCAGATATTTTTAACCTTCTGTGATACCCCCAAAAGCCTTCCCTAAAAAGAAATATAAGTTTCTAAAAGCTATCTTGTAATCCATTCCATCACAGCTAACATAATGTTCTCACAGCTCTACATTTACATTGTTGACTAAGCCTGGATCCAACATACAACAGTGTCATGAAAATGGTGCTTTAAGGTTAACCCTTTAAACAGTTAAAATATGTAAGATGCTATACTTGTAGAATAAATTATCTCTTAGTGAGAAACTGGAAAAGTCAGATGCAGTACTGGAGAAAACAAATATTTTCCACTTAACTTTCTAAAAAATTATTACCTGAGAAAGTTGCTTCATAGTAAGAAGATGATTGCATGTTTTACTGAAAAGGAATTACGAATAAAACATTCTATTTTCTTCTATATGTAATCTTAAGATAATTATTGAAAAGCCAAAGTTTGTGATGCAACACCATAAAGTATTTTCTTTGTTTATGTTTCATATTATATGTCCTCATGTTTGTCACTTCTCTTTTATCTTTCCAAAGCCTCCAGTATATTTCTCCCTTAAATTTCACAGCTCCCCTTCAAAGAAACAGAGCAATGGATGATCAGATCTACCCAGTCTTATTGAGTTAAATTTTTGTGCTTGGTATTTCAGATGTATTAAATATTGAGAAGGTGCTAAGTGGTTTAAAATTTGAGTTCATAAAAAGGATAATATAGTGAAATTAATATTACTCACTAGTTCAAAGCCACATTTCACACATGCAAAAAGAATGCAGCAAAAGGGACATTTCTGACTTCACAAAACAGAAAGCTATCCAGGGAACATCTGTCCTCACTCAGACTTCTTATCTCAATTTTCCCAGGGAGCTAACTTCACAATTACCATTTGAAGATGCTCAGAAAAATTGCTATTTTTATATCAAGTCTGGGCTAGTGGAGGCTATAGGAGGTCTGTGTACTTACATAAATTTCTGCTTTAAAAATTAATGTTTCTTCTATCTTCATCAAAGGAGCTTCTCTTTGTAGAAACCTGTACCTGTATCTCTAATTGGTTAAATGCAGAGGAAAAACTGCATAGAATTTCAAGTTTCAAGAAATGTTTTTACAACACAACTCTTTCATCTGAGGTCTGGGGAACATTGAGGAAGAGAAGAAAAGACTGTAAACCAGGAAATCTGTGAGGTTATGCTTCATAGAAATGAGAAAGAAGCATCACTCTTGATGTAAAAACAAGAATGCTGCTTAGATAAGACTTGAACAAGAACAACAGAAGTAGACATGCTAATATAAGAGCAGGGAATATCTTGGGGTCCCACCATATATACAAAGAACTGCAGGAATCTAAAAAATACTGCATGGTAAAAATTGTTTTTTCCAGGGATGAATACTCAGTTTGGCCAATCCCCAGTGTGGTCATCCAACACCAAGTAGTCAACCTTAAAAGCATATACATACAAGCAACACTGGAAGGACTCAGTTTTATATACATATATATATAATTTTAATATTAATTTATGTTTTATTTAAATATTGATACAATTTATTATATAGAATATTTATATTTATATTTACATGTAATATTTATAAATACACTTTTATATATATGTTAATGTATATGTTCTTTTGTATGTGTATTTTTGTGTCTATTGATAATTTGGCAGAAAACTAAAAATTGGAAGGTATGGGTAAGGTTGGAGAGAAAAGAAAAAGGAGAAATTATATTATTATATTTTAATCTTGTTGAAAAGATAAATTAAAACATTATGTTCCATAGCATATTTTATCTTCATTTTGTGGGTTAGATATCTCAGGTCCTAGAAATACAAGGTTTGGCTTGTTTATTCAGAGCACTGATTACTTTGCATGTAATATGCTTAACATGTGTAATTTATTTTTAAAAGCTACTCTAATCAATATTCTATTTCTGTCTGATACTTTTACTCCTAATAGCAAACAGTTATAAATTGTATATATATGTATAAATAGTCTGCATATAATAGAATGTCCTATCAGTGTTTGCATAGGCATATTTTATGTTTACACAAAACTATACCTAACTGCTCTTTCAGAATGTACTCCCACTGCTAAAAAACGCATGGCAATAGTGAAGTTGCTTTCAACAGCTTTGTTCACCAATGAGAAAAACAGACAGATCCTAACAGAATTTGGGTATCATCTTTTTTTCTTATATCCCAAATTTCAGCTGGTGTTACAGTAGGCAAATCAGCTAATTAAAGTTAATCAATCATTTCTTTCTTTTAATGCCCAAATGGAAGTGCTGACAGTCTGTTACCAGCTGTCACTCTAACATTTAGAGTTTATGGAATTATTGTATCTGAGGGGAAAGGAACTGAGAAATGTGTGATAATTGCTGTCAATTCTATGCAATCCTGTGCTGAGCTTTGTATTCCAGCCTTTGAACCCTGAGTAATCAAGTGGTAGAGACCTAGATTCCTCCTTTTGTAGAAAAGGCAGCCTTGGGTAAAGCATGGAAGTATTTTTAATGAGCTCAGCAGGAGCACACAGCACTGAACACCTTGTAACTTTAACTCTGCCTTCTGCCGATCAGTATGTCACTAATAACATCAGCTATCTATAATTGGGAAACTGTGTCCAAAGCTATTCGGATTCTTCTCAAAGAGATAGGAATTTTATTTTTTCTTTTGCCACAAAACCCAGGATTTCTTGCAAGTTCTCTTTCTTTATTCGTTCCTTCTCCACTAATTAGATGCAAAGCCCTACATGCTTACATGCTGACAGTAGGAGGGGACTCCTTCTAACAAGGTTACTTTAACAGTTTTATTTATCATTTTCTCAGTTTGTGTCTGAGCATCTGTATCCTTTTATTCGTCTGACAAAGGAACAGTTTCTTGTGCTTGCTTTATGTGAATGAGGAAATTATACTTACGTCTGTTTTGTATGAACAACTTTTCTAAAACCACAAGCATAATTCTGTTTGACTATTCCACTGAATGTCATGGACCCATGAGCATAAATATCTAATTTATTTGGGCAGTAGAATTTCAGGAAATAATACACAACTTCTGTATAGAAAGGGACTTAAGTAATTCAAATAGGACAACCTGTATTATAGATTTTAAGGAGCTTCCAACTTTCAAATGTGTTACTTGTAGAGAAATTTTAATCCAAAACATGGCTGCTCTGGGGAGGGGTCATATTCAAACATGTGATCTGTACAGAATGCAGACACATCCTGGATTACAGTATAATCTTGTCTACATACAGATGCGCCCTTTGTACACAATTTTAATCTCAGACAATGAAGGATCCAGCCATGTTTGAAAATGACATCTAATAGAGTGGCAGACAAAGTGATGAGTCAGAAAGTTCTGAGACAATGTGTCAGAGATAAGACACAACAAACTCTCTCAAGGATTGAGGGGCTACTTAAGAGAATAGCACAGAAAACAAAAAGGTGACTTAAGAGAGCAACACAGAGTTGGGGTGCAGTTTTACCAGTACAATGTTACAGGGACAGGTCGCAGGAGAAGACAGGACAAACAAGAGAATAGGAAGGAGGCAGAAAATTAGAAGCCAGTTTGAATCAGGCAGCTTGGAGAGGAGTTTAAGCCAGAACAGTTTAGTTGGACCAGTCAGCCAGAGTTCAAAAAGAATATAAAAAGGGTGAGTTCATTCAACAGTAATGATAATTACTACATTACTATATACATAAATTTCTGCTTCAAAAATTAATGTTTCTTCTATCTGCATCAAAGGAGCTTCTCTTTGTAGAAGAGAGACCTGTACATATATCTCCAAGACAATAATTATATCCAGCAAAAAATGTTACATTTGGAGTTACATATTTGAAACTAATTTAAATTGAGATACAAAAATTAAAACTCTTATTATTAAATTAAAACAATTAAATTATTAAATAAAATACATCCACAATGTCATTAAAAGAAATATCTGTTCAGGGGCTAGAAAAATGATGCCACAATTAAATTCAATTGGTGCTCTTGCAGCTCTTGCAAGTGGAATCTATTCCCAGCACCCATATCAAGTGTCTCAAAACTGCCTGTTATAAAAGTTCCAAAGTAATTGATGCCCACTGACCTCCATGGGCACTTGGGTACGGGTGGTACACATAAACTCACACAGGTATATGTACACATCATAGAAGTAAGTATTTTCTTCAAAAGATTTTTACTTTACTACTGAAATGTGTCTGTTCATTTGAAACAGTCTTTAGCTACCATATAAAACCCATATCATCCTAGAAAAAAATGGGGAAAAACATGTCAAAGATCATGGTTCCTTTTCATTACAGAATAATCATCATTGGAAATATTTTTATTATAGATTGCTTGGTAAAATTTTTTGAGAAGTATTATGTTTCTTTAAAAAAATAAGCACAGTTTTAATGTAGGCTAATGCAAAGGTAGAAAAGTTTAAAGAATGTAACACTCACTGTTCACTTGGAATGTTAAAGCGAATGAAGCAAATGTTAATTCTCTCGTCTATTGTGGTGCTTAATCTTGGTTGTCACCTTGACTAGATCTGAAATCAAATAAATTGCAAGCTGCTGTGAGGAATGTTCTTGACCAGATTGTGTGAAATGAGAACACACATCCTAAATATTGTTGACACTGAGATTGGTTAGCTTTCCTACGTTGACCGAAGACCAGTGGCTCTCTAAGAATTTCTGCACCAAAGAATGCTGAGAAATCTAGCTTTGTGAATTAAACAGATGCTGGGTTCTTGGTCTCTCTGGAGATAGTCATTTCTGGACTTCAAAAACCATATGGTGTAAATCAGTCTCACTCCTTTTAATATTTATTCATTCTACCTTCTCTGTTCCTCTAGAGAACCATGACTAGTACACTGTCTTAATCCCTTTGCTCTTGTAATAAGACATCATGACCAAGGACACTTATAAAATAATGAGTTTAAGTTGGGCTTACGGCATTAGATTATTAGAATCCATGTGGACAGAGAAAAGTCATGATGCCTGGAACATCTCAGAGCTTACATTTTGATCCACATACACAAAATATGATTTCTCAGGTCCTTAAATGGCTGAGCAGCATAAGTGTGTACAGTATGATGTGTATTCATGTGTTCTTACGTATCATTCAAATTTTCTTCACCTATCTGCTTCAAGCAATTCATAGGAATAAACTGGAAATGTAAAGGTCATGGGTCGCCATCACCTTCTGCACTGGGAAATGTTAGCGGGTCTTGATTTCAAAAAGAACACATGGGAAAAGCTGTTTGGTGTTTTACTGTTAGCTTGGAGAACCTTTTGCAGAACTGCTCATTTCCTGAAGTACTTGAGTGGCAGGAGAACAAATGCAATCAAGAAACTAAAAACAAAGCAAGCAAATTATGCATTCCTAGTAGCAAATGTGATATTAATTTCACCTACATTACATATACCTTAATGTAATTGAGTTGCTTCCATTTTTAAAAGGTCATATTCATTTTATCAATTGCCACTTACAAAGATTGTTTTCCATTTTAAGCTAATGATGTTTTTTTCTATAACTCAAGAGAGCTCAGTATAAAATTGAATTAATGGTATTATTACCAATAAATTTTTTGTTTTATATATATGTTTGAAACCGGATTTTTGTTATATTTAATATCACTACTCTGTTATACATTTTATGAAACTTTCTGACTGATATGCTTTTATTTTTATTAACATGTATACTGTTCTTATTAATTAATATTCTTATTCACTTTACATTGCAATTGTAGCCCCTCTCTCCTCCAAGCCCCTCTCTTACCCTATCCCCTTCTCCTCTGAAGACCAAGCTGTACATTTGATACATATGTGCAGGATGGGAGTGGGAGACAAGCCCAGCCCATGTGTGCTCTTTTGTTGATAGTTCAGTCTCTGTGAGCCCGCAAGGGTCCAGGTTAGTTGAACTTTTTGGTCTTCTTGAAAAGACCCTATCCCTTCTGGGCTCCTCAATCCTTCCCCCAACTCTTCTACAAGACTTCCCAAGCTCCATCTAATGTTTAGCCGTTGGTCTGTACATCTGTTTTGTTCAGATGCTAGAGAGAGCCTCTCAGAGAACAGTTATGCTATTCCTTTCTCTGAAAGCAAAACAAAGTATCATTAATAGTGTCAGTAACTGGTTCTTGCTCAATAGGATGGGCCTCAGATTGAGCCAGGCATTGCTTGGCCATTCCTTCAGTCTCTACTTAATCTTTCTCTCTATTCCTGTACCAACCTACCCACAAAACCTTCCAAAATTATATATTTATAATCATTTATCAACATCACCATCATTATATATAATTATATCCTAATGAGGGAGATTTTGGTAGGTAGAAAAATGGGGAGTATCTAAAAGGTCTTGGGGAGGAGAAGCTATAATGAACAATAATTAGTGTATTTTTAAAATTCTATCTTCAGCAAGCCTAAGGAGGCTGGAAGAAATGACAACCAAGTGCCTGCCCTAGGGACCAATATGATGGAAGAAGAAGGTATAATACAAAGATTGGAAAGGTAAAGTATGATTTGAAAATGTCAAAGAGAAAATGAAGCCAAGGAGTCAATACACTATTGAGAAAGTAAAAAATGGAGATAGATGCTGGTGAGGAATAGGTAGATATACACAGTATATTGGGCTTTGTACTTTTTACATCTGGCTCTGATGCCAGAAGTACATGGGTCCCAAGGGTGTGTGTGTGTGTGTGTGTGTGTGTGTGTGTGTGTGTGTAGAGAGAGGGGGGGAGATGGGGGTTCTGGCCCATTCACTTGCAGGTTCCACCACTTGATAGAGTGGGCCTTGCTCCTTAACTGGGCGACACAGTGGAGCTGTATTTGGAGGCCTAGGTCTGATTATTTCAACCAGACGGCATGAGAACAGGAGAGCTGACCCTGACTCCTGACAATGATAACACTAAGTAGCCAAATCAGAGAAAAGTCTAAACACACAGGCCCACAGTAGGGCACAGGCCTGTGTCAGTAGGAGACAGGGTTTGCCTGGGAAAGACAGTGCTTGAAGTTCAACTCTACAGAACCTCTTACACCTGGACCAGAGGGGAATCTGACACAGAGACCCAGGGAGAACACATTGAGAGTCCTCAGAGAGCAGAAAATACTATGCTATTAGAAAAAGGGTGCATTGTGGCCTAGAGAAAGAGCCAGATCCCTGCCTGTAGTACTCAGGACCTGGTCACAGTGATGAGCTACCAGAACAGCCTCACAAGAGCTCCCACATCTGAGCCCACAAAGACAAAGCTGAGTATCTACAACCAAAACTCACTACTTGCCCACCATCAGAAGAAATTTCCTTCCTGAACCCACAGGCCCTCATGTCCACGGGAAAGACAGATAGCAATCACTAAAAACAAGACCACGTATAATCACAGAAAACAAGATGGCAAGAAGAAAAGAAAGGAACATAAGCAATGGAAACCAAGACAACCTGGCAACATCAGAACCCAGCTTTCCCACCACAGCAAGCAGTGCATTGCCAAACACTCCAGGAAAAGAATACTCAGACCTGAAATCATACCTTAAGATTATGATGAAGATCTTTGAGAAGAGCATGAATAACTCCCTTAAGCATGTACAAGAAAACAATTATAAACAAATAGAAACTTTTAAAGAGGAAACACAAAAAAACACTCAAAGAAATCAAAGAACTACAGGAAAACAGAACCAAAGAGATGAAGGAATTGAAAATGGAAATAGAAACAATAAAGAAAACACAAAAAGAGACAACCCTGGAGATGGAAAACTAAAAAAACAAATCAGGAGTCACAGAAGCAAGCATTTCCAATAGACTACAAGAGATGGAATAAAGAATCTCCGGGGCCGAAGACAACATCGTAAACATAGCCAAAACAGTCTATGAAAACAGTCAGAGAAGATGCAAAAACCAAAAAGCTCCTAACCCAAAATGTCCAGGAGATCCAGGACACAATGAGAAGACCAAACCTAAGGATAATAGGAATAGAAGAGGGTGAAGAATATCAATTAAGAGGCACAGTGAATATCTCCAACAAAATCATAGAAGAAAACATACCTACTCTTAAGAAAGAGATGAGCAAGAGCATAAAAGAAGCCTACAGAATTCCAAATAGGTTGGACCAGAAAAGAAATTCTTCCTGACACATAATAGTCAAAATGCCAAGTGTTCAAAACAAAGAAAGATACTAAAAGAAGTAAGGTGAAAAGATCATATAACATATAAAGGCAGACCAACCAGAATTATATCTGACTTCTCAACAGAGACTATGAAAGCTAGAAGATCCTAGAAAGACATCATACAGACCCTAAAACAACACAAATGTCAGCCCAGGCTTCTACACTCAGCAAAACACTCACTCACCATAGATGGAGAGACCAAGATATTCCAGGACAAAACTAAATTTACAAAATATCTGACCACAGATCCAGTATTACATAGGGTAATAGATGGAAAACCCAATACAAGGAGGGAAAGAAGAAAGACGCACAGACATAATTTTACCTCTAAAAGCAAAAATAGCAGGAAAGAGCAACCACTATTCCTTAATATCTGTTAACATAAATGGACTCAATTCCCCAATAAAGAGACATAGACTATCAGACTGGATACATAAACAGAATCCAGCATTTTGCTGAATACAGGAAACTCATATCAGAGACAAAGACAGACACCATCTCAAAGTAAAAGGCTTAAAAATAACCGTCCAAGCAAATGCCCCCAAGAAACAAGCTGAAGTAGCCATTCTAATAGCAAATAAAGTAAATTTGCAACCAAAAGTTATCAAAAATATAAGGAAGGACACTTTTTACTCATTACAGGGAAAATTTATCAGGAGGAACTCTCAATCCTTAACATATATGCCTCAAACACAAGAGCACACATATTCATAAAAGAAACCCAACTAAGGTTAAAAACTACATCCCAACACACACAATAATAGTGGGAGACTTCAACACCCCACTATCATCAAGAGAAAGATCATGGAAGCAGAAACTGAACAAGGACACAGGGAAACTAGCAGAGGTTATAAACCAATTGGAATTAGGAGACACAGAACATTTCACCCTAAAACAAAAGAATGCACCTTCTTCTCAGCACCTCACAGCACCTTCTGCAAAACTGAACATATAGTCGGTCACTAAACAAACCTCAAAAGATAGAAGAAGATTGAAATACTCCCATGCATCCTATCAGATCACCATGGACTAAGGCTGGTCTTTAATAACAACAAACACAACAAAAAGACCATAGGAAAATGGAAGCTGAACAATGTTTAACTATACTACAGCATGGTCAAATAAGAAATATAGAAAGAAATGAAGGATTTTCTAGAATTTAATGAAAATGAAAGCACAACATACCCAAACCTATGGGATCCAATGAAAGCAGTACAAAGAGGAAAACTCATAGCTCTGAGTGCTTCCAAAAAGAAACTGGAGAGAGCATATATTAGCAATTTAACAGCACAGTTGAAAGCTTTAGAAAAGAAGGAAGCAGATACACCCAAGAGGAGTAGAGGGCAAGAAATAATCAAACTCAGAGCAGAAATTGACCAAATAGAAATGAAAAGAACCATTCAAAGAATCAACAAAACCAAGAGCTGGTTCTTTGAGAAAATTAGAGAAATAGATGCAGTCATCAAAAGCCTCCCAAACAAAAAAGGCCAGGAACAGTTAGGTTCAGTGGAGAATTCTATCAGATATTTATTGACAACTTAATATCAATACTCTCCAAACTATTCTACAGAGAAGACACAGATGGAACAATACCCAACTCATTTTTAAATGCCACAAAAACCCTCATTCCTAAACCACACAAAGACCTTCCAAGAAAAGAGAACTTCAGACCAATCTCACTTATGAACATTGATGCAAAAATGCTCACCAAAATCCTTGCAAACTGAATCCAAGAAAATGATCATTCACCATGATCAAGTAGGCTTCATCCCTAGGATGCAGGGATGATTTAATATACAGAAATCCATCAACGTAACTCACTATATAAACAAACTCAAAGAAAAAAAGCACATGATCATCTCACTAGATGCTGAGAAAGCATTTGTCACCATCCCTTCATGTTAAAAGTATTGGAAAAAACAGGAATCCAAGGCCCATACCTAAACCTAATAAAAGCAATATACAGCAAACCAATAGCCAACATCAAACTTAACGGTGAGAAATGAAGCAATCCCATTAAAATCAGGGACTAGAAAAGGTTATCCACTGTCCCCCTACCTATTGAACATAGTACTGAAATTCTGGGCCAAAGCAATTAGAAAGCAAAAGGAAATCAAAGGTATACAAATTGGAAAGGAAGAAGTAAAAATTTCACTATTTGCAGATTACATAATGGTATACGTAAGTGACCCCAAAAATTCCACCAGAGAACTTTTACAGCTGATAAACAACTTCAGCATACTTCCTCTACTCAAAGGACAAACATGCAGAGAAAATAAATTAGGGAAAAGATACCCTTCAAAATAGTCACAAACAATATGAAATACCTTGGTGTGACTCTAACTAAGCAAGTGAAGGACCTGTAAGACAAGAACTTCAAATCTCTGAAAAAAAGAAAAGAAATTGAGGAAGATCTCAGAAGATGTAAAGATCTCCCATGCTCATGGACTGGAAGGATCAGCATTGTAAAAATGGCCATCCTACCAAAAGCAATCTACAGATTCAATGAAATCCCCATCAAAATTCTAGCCCAATTCTTCATAGAGTTGGTAAGAGCAATGTGCAAAGTTATCTGGAATAAGAAAAAACCTAGGGTATCAAAATCTACCCTCAACAACAAGAAAACATCTGTGGGAATCACCATCCCTAACATCAAGCTATATTATAAGGCAATTGTGTTTAAAACCGCATGACACTGGTACAGAGATAGGCATGTGGATCAATGGAATAGAATAGAAGATCCAGAAATGAGTCCTCACACATATGGTCACTTGATTTTTGACAAAGGAGCTATAAACATTCAATGGAAAAAGAACAGCCTCTTCAACAAATGGTGTTGGTTTAACTGGCACTCAGCATGCAGAAGAATGAAAATAGACCCTTTCTTATCTCCTTGTACAAAGCTCAAGTGCAAGTGAATCAAAGATCTTCACATTAAACCAGGTACACTGAAACTATTGGAAGAGAAAGTAGGGAAAACTGTAGAACAAATAGTCACAGGGGAAAAAATTCCTGAACAGAACACCAATGGCTTGTCCTCTAAAGTCAAAGATCGAGAAATGACACTTAAGAAGATTGCAAAGTTTCTGTAAGGCTAAGGACACTGTTAAAAAAACAAAATGACAGCCTACAGAATGGGATAAGATCGTTAACAACCCCACATCTGATAGAGGTCAAATATCGAATATATACAAAGAACTCAAGAAGTTAGAAGCCAGAGAATGACCATCCTATGAAAAAATGAGGTACAGAGCTAAACAAAAAAAAAAAAAAAAAAAAAAAAAAAAATTTAAGTACATATAAGGAAGTACTCGACATCCCTAGTCATCAGGGAAATTCAAATCAAAACAACCCTAAGATTCCACCTCACACAATTCAGAATGACTAAGATCAAAAAGTCAAATGACAGTAGTTGCTGGTTAGGATGTGGACAAAGAAGAACACTTCTCCACTGTTGGTGGGGTTGTAAACTGGTACAACCACTCTGAAAGTCAGTCTGAGGGTTCCTCAGAAAATTGGACATAGTACTACCTGAACACCCAGTTATTCCATTTCTGGGCATATATCCCAGAGATGCTCCAACATACAACAAAGACACATGCACCACAATGTTCCTAGCAGCCCCTTTTATAATAGCCAGAAGCTGGAATGAACCCAGATGTCTTTCAGTAGATGAATGGATACAAAAATCGTGGTATATTTACACAATGGAGTACTATTCAGCTATCAGAAACAATGAGTTTATGAAATTCTTAAGAAAATGGATGCATCTAGAGAATATCATCCTGAGTGAGGTAATTCAGTCACAAAAGAACAGACATAATATGCAGTCACTGATAATTGGATACTAACCCCAGTAAGGTCTAAACACCCCAGAAAGAACATAGAGAGTATATGAAATTCAAGAAAAACAAAGGCCAAAAAATAAAAATGAAAAATTTAATCCTTCTTAGGAAAAAAATAAATGTAGAGCATTCTCTCAGAGTGTGGTACACCTGGACCTTAAAACATTAATAACCCAAGAGCTAAGAATATATCCTTGTGGCAATTTTTGGTATTCAAAGATCATTATACTTAATCTATACTCACCAAGAAAACTGTTTCCATGTTGAGTTCTGTCCTACATGTATTTTATGTTTATGGAAACTAGTGGAATTTTAATGGAAGCTATCAAACCTGTAAGAGAATTAAGAACTGACAAAAAATATTCATATAGTATTATGCCAAATGCCTTTAAAATCTACATATGTATCCCTCTTTTTAAAATGAAGTCATGAGAGATAAAGGCCTGGTGAGAAGGTGATCCAAGGAGCCAGAGGGCAGAGAGATCTCTGCCAAGCATGCACGGAAAGCAAGCCCCTGTCCTGCCTGACCCAGGGACTAGGAACCTAGCATTGGGATCTCTGTTCCCACCCAGCGGCTTTGGGACACAGAACAGGGCTCGGACCATCCGCCACCTGGATTAGTGGAGATCTAGAGACACAGACCAGGTACAAGGGAAAGGCAAGAACATATCACTGACAACAAGATGGCAAGAGGCAAGCGAGAGAGCATATCCCAAAAAAACCAAGACAACCTGGCAACACCAGTACCCAGCCCTCCCATCACAGCAAGCATTGGAATGCCAAACATTCCAGAAAAAGAAGACACAGACCTAAATCATACCTCAAGACGATGATAGAGATCCTTAAACAAGAACGGGAGGAAAAGCAAAAAGAATCAGAAGCTTTTAAAGAGGAAACAAGAAAAACACTCAAAGAACTCAAAGAACCAGAGGAAAACAGAAACAAAGAGATGAAGGAATGGAAGAAGAAATTTAAAACGGAAATTGACACAATAAAGAAAACACTAAAAGACATAACCCGACAGGTAGAACACCTAGAAAAGAAATCAGGAGTCACAGAAGCAAGCATTTCCAATAGATTACAAGAGATGGAAGAGAGAATCTCGGGCGCCGAAGACAACATTGTAAACATAGACAAAACAGTCAGAGAAGATACAAAAACCAAAAAGCTCCCAACCCAAAATGTCTAGGGGATCCAGGACACAATGAGAAGACAAAAACTAAGGATAATGGGAATAGAAGAGGGAGAAGAATATCAACAAAGAGGCACAGTAAATATCTTCAACAAAATTGTAGAAGAAAACGTCCCTACCCTTAAGAATGAAATGACCACAAGCATAAAAGAAGCCTTCAGAACTCCAAATAGGTTGGACCAGAAAAGAAATTCCTCTAGACACATAATAGTCAAAACACCAAGTGCCCAAAGCAAAGAAAGAATACTAAAAGCAGTAAGGGAAATAGGTCAGGTAACATATAAATGCAGACCAATGAGAATCACACCCGATTTCTCAACAGAGACTATGAAAGTTAGAAGAGCCTGGACAGACAACATGCACACCCAAAGAGAGGACAAGTGCCAGCCCAAACAGCTATACCCAGCAAAACTATCAATCACCATAGATGGAGTGATGAAAATATTTAAAGACAAATCTAAATTTACACAATATCTGACCACAAACCCAGCACTACAACGAATTATAAGTAGAAAACCTAATACAATGAGGGGAACTACATCCTAGTAAAAACAAGAAATCTCCTAAGCAAGAAAACCAAAAGAAGAAAGAGACACAGACATAACTCAACCTACAGAAGCAATAATAGCAGGAAACAGAAACCACTATTCCTTGATATCTTTTAACATAAATGGACACAACTTCCCAATAAAAAAAAAAACATAGGCTATCAGACTGTATACATAAACAAAATCCAGCATTTTGTTGCATACAGAAAACTCATCTCAGAGACAAAGACAGACACTATCTCAAAGTAAAAGGTTGGGAAAAAAACTTCCAAGCAAATGGCCTCAAGAAGCAAGCTGGAGTGGCTATTCTAATTTCGAATATAGTAAATTTCCAACCAAAAGTTATCAAAAAAGATAAGTAAGGACACTTTTTACTCATTACAGGGGAAATCTGTCAGGAGGAACTCTCAATCCTTAACATATATGCTTCAAATACAAAAGCACCCAAATTCATAAAAGAAACCCGACTAAAGCTCAAAAAATACATTTCACCCCACACAATAATAGTGGGAGACTTTAATACCCCACTCTCACCAATGGATAGATGATGGAAACAAATACTGAACAAGGACACTGGAAAACTAGCAGAGACTATGAACCAACTGTAATTAGTAGATATCTATAGAACATATCATTCTAAAGTAAAAGAATACACCTTCTTCTCAGCACCACATGGCACCTTCTCAAAAATTGACCACATAATCAGACATAGAACGAGCCTCAATCGATATAAGAAGATTGAAATACTCTCATGCATCCTCTCAGATCACCCTGGTCTAAGGCTGGTCTTTAATAACAGCAAAGAGAACAAAAAGTAACATACACATGGAAACTAAACAATGCTCTGTTAAACGATAGCAGGGTCAAAAAAGAAATAAAGAAAAAAATTAAGGATTGTCCAGAATTCAATGAAAACGAAAACACAACATACCGAAACCTATGGGATGCAAAGAAAGTAGTACTGAGAGGAAAACTCATAGCCCTGAGCTCTTCCAAAAAGAAACTGGAGAGAGCTCACATAAGCAATCTGACAGCACAGCTAAAAGCCCTAGAACAAAAGGAAGCAGATATACCCAAGAAGAGTAGACGGCAAGAAATAATCAAAATTAGGGCAGAAAGAGACCAAATAGAAACAAAAAGAACCATCGAAACAATCAACAAAACCAAGAGCTGGTTCTTTGAGAAAATCAACAAGATTGATAAACCCCTAGTCAGGCTAACTAGAGGGCAAAGAGAGAGTATGCAAATTAACAAAATCAGAAAGAAAATTGAAGACATAACAACTGAAACTGATGAAATTCAAGAAATCATCAGATCCTACTACAAAAGCCTATGCTTCACAATGTTGGAAAATCTAGAGGATATGGATGAATTCCTAGAGAGATTTAAGGTACTAAAGTTAAATCAGGACCAGGTAAACCATCTAAATAATTCCATAGCACATAAAGAAATAGAAGAAGTCATCAAAAGCCTCCCAACCAAAAGAAGCCCAGGTCCAGATGGGTTCAGTGCAGAATTTAATCAGACATTTATTGCAGACATAATACCAATACTCTCCAAACTATACCACAAGATAGAATCAGATGGAATACTACCTACTCATTTTTTTGAGGCTACAATAACCCTCATTCCTAAACCACACAAAGACCCTACAAGGAAAGAGAACTTCAGACCAATCTCATTTATGAACATTGATGCAAAAATACTCAACAAAATCCTGGCAAACCAAATCCAAGAACACATCAACATGATCATTCACCATGACCAAGTAGGTTTCATCCTGGGATGCAGGGATGGTTTAATATAAGGAAATCCATCGATGTAATCCACCATATAATCAAACTCAAAGAACAGAATCACATGGTCATCTCACTAGATGCTGAGAAAGCATTTGACAAAATTCAACACCCCTTCATGTTAAAAGTCCTGGAAAGAACAGGAATCCAAGGTCCATACCTAAACATAACAAAAGCAATATACAGCAAACCAACAGCCAACATCAAACTTAACTGTGGAAAACTTGAAGAAATCCCACTAAAATCAGGGACTCAACAAGGCTGCCCAATCTCCCCCTACCTATTCAACATAGTACTGGAAGTCCTGGCTGGAGCAATTAGACAGCAAAAAGAGATCAAGGGGATACAAATCGGAAAGGAAGAGATAAAAACATAACTCTTTGCCAATGACATGATAGTGTACTTAAGTGACCCCAAAAACTCCACCAGAGAACTCCTACAGCTGATAAACAAGTTCAGCAAAGTGGCTGGATACAAAATCAAATCAAACAAATCAGTAGCCTTCCTATACTCAAAGGACAAACATGTGGAGAAAGAAATTAGGGAAAAGGTACCCTTTACTATCGTCACAAAAACTATGAAATACCTTGGTGTGACTCTAACTAAGCAAGTGAAGGACCTGTACGACAAGAACTTCAAACCTCTAAAGAAGGAAATTGAGGAGGATCTCAGAAAATGGAAAGATCTCCCTTGCTCATGGATTGGAAAGATCAACATTTTAAAAATGGCCATCCTACCAAAAGCAATCTACAGATTCAACGCAATCCCCATCAAAATTCCATCACAGTTCTTCATGGAATTGGAAAGATCAATGTGCAATTTCATATGGAACAACAAAAGACCCAGAATAGCAAAATCCATCCTCAACAAGAAAACATCTGCGGGAATCACTATCCCTGACCTCAAGCTATATTACAAGGCAATTGTGCTGAAAACTGCATGGTACTGGTACAGAAATAGGCATGTGGATCAATGGAATAGAATAGAAGATCCAGAAATGAGCCCTCATGTATATGGTCACCTGATTTTCGACAAAGGAGCCGTAAACATTCAATGGAAAAAAGACAGCCTATTCAACAAATGGTGCTGGTCCAACTGGCACTCAGCATGCAAAAGAATGAAAATAGACCCGTTCTTATCTCCTTGTACAAAGCTCAAGTGTAAGTGGATCAAAGATCTCCACATCAAACCAGATACACTGAAACTATTAGATGAGAAAGTAGGGAAAACCTTAGAACACATAGGCACAAGAGAAAATTTTCTGAACAAAACACCAATGGCTCAAGCTCTAAGGTCAAAGATTAACAAATGGGACTTAATGAGATTGCAAAGTAAGGCGAAGGACATTGTCAAGAAAACAAAATGACAGCCAACAGAATGGGAAAAGATATTTACCAAATCCACATCAGATAGAGGCCTAATATCTAAGGTATACAAAGATCTCAAAAAGCTAGACACCAGAGAATCAAATAACCCTATTAAAAAATGGGGTACAGAACTAAACAAAACGTTCTCAGTTGAGGAATATCGAATGGCTGAGAAATATCTGAGGAAATGCTCAACATCCTTAGCCATCAGGGAAATGCAAATCAAAACAACCCTGAGATTCCACCTCACACCAGTCAGATTGGCCAAGATCCAAAACTCAGATGACAACAGATGCTGGCGAGGTTGTGGAGAAAGAGGAACACTCCTCCACTGTTGGTGGGGTTGCAAACTAATACAACCACTCTGGAAATCAGTCTGATGATACCTCAGAAAATTGGACATAATACTACCTGAAGACCCAGCTATTCCACTTCTGGGCATATACCCCAGAGACACCTTAGTACACAACAAAGATATATGCACCACAATGTTCATAGCAGTTCTATTTATAATAGCCAGAAGCTGGAAAGAACCCAGATGCCCTTCAGAAGATGAATGGATACAAAAATTGTGGTACATTTACACAATGGAATACTACTCAACCACCAGAAACAATGACTTGACCAAATTCTTAAGAAAATGGCTGCATCTAGAGAATATCATTCTGAGTGAGATAACCCAGTCACAAAAGTACAGACATAATATGCAGTCACTGATAGTGGGATGTTAACCCCAGAAGCTTGCACTGCCCCAGAAACAACTCACAGACTGTATGAAGTTTAAGAAATAAAGAAAACAAAACAAAACAAAAAAATCTTTACACAACAAGAAAACTTTGACAATTTTCATTTTACATTTTGTTTTGCATGTACTTTGTGCTTATTGTAACTATTGGGTTTTCGATGCATACAGTCAAACCTTTAAAAAGATCAAGTACTGACTATTCATATAGATTTATGTAAAAATTATTTTAAAATCTGAAAAAAAGTACTGAGAAAAATGTATTGTCTAATTTTACGCAAGAATTTCTTGATATCTGTACATTTATCTTTGTTTTGTAAAACAAAGATGTTATAAAAAAATACCATTCAAAGGACTTTCCAAAGAAACCTTAAGTTTCTAATTCAGCTGGTCAGTATCCTTCAGTCTCTTTCAGGGAGTACGCATCTTCCCTTTCTTTTGACTGAGCATCTCATATTTAATACATGACATACCCCCTTCACATTTGTTTCTAACAGGACAATGTTCATTCTTCAATTCTTAACATTACACACCTCTCCCAGTGCACAGTACCTACCTCTCACTCAGGACACCCACTGTCACTGGGTCCTCACCTCAGCGTGCACTCCAACACCAGGACAGCAAGGGCATTCGGGTCTCTCACATAGGGATGAGCTTCCAGAATCTCGTCGATCTTCCGTTTTTGCTCAGAGCCAGGTAAGATGTTCAGCAACCCATCTCTCAGCTTGGTTGTCTCGGCAGAAGATCTCTCTGCCGACTCTGGAAGGTCCTGCTGCTTTTCTGTAAGGGTGGCCAGGGATGCGGAGGAGGGCTGCCGAGGAAGACGAGGGTTCAGAGTGGCTCTCGGGATCCGAGGTGGAGCCTTTGGGCTTGTTTTGGCTCCTTGGGTGTTGTGGCTCTGGAAGGATGAGTCAAATGTGCCCACACTAGGCTGGGCATTGAGTCTTGGCTGCCTTTCTCCAAGAAAGTCTTCCTTTAGAAGAAAATTTTCTAACGGGGGTCCATTTCTTCCCAGAGAGTCTTTAGGAACCATAAATATGTCCCCCACAAAAGTGAACTGAAGTAGTCTCGTTGTAATAATTTCTCTCCAGGACACTGAGTCTGTCACAAACTCTCTCAAGTTATCATTAGTCACAATGATACCCCCATTCGTCTCTGCTAACTCTAGCAGGAACCTGTCATCATGAGAAGCAATTCTTCGTTGAAAGACCTTCCGAGAAGGTGTTAAAGCTAATATCCCAACCTCATGGAGCTGGCTTAAGAAGTGCTGTTCTGTGATATTAGCATTCTGGCATATTCTCCACTGTGGGACAAAAACAGTGATGTCTCTGATGCCGAGCTTTCAAAAATATTCAACTGCGATCGCTATGCCATGGTAACTAAAGAACTTTCTCAGGCTGTGGGCCATTGCAACATTACTGCCATCTATAACAATAGGCTTCAAATCTCCTCTCGCTGGTGCATTTCTTAAGTACAGCTGGAACGGTCTTTTCAGGATATCTCGAAATCTTTGCTCCACGGTAACTGAGGAATAGGTGTGATAAGAGGATCCTGCCAATCCTTAGGGCCGCAGTGGTGGGTAGAAGTGGGGATCCTGGCTTGAGTTGAGGAAAGCTGCAACAGCCAGAAGGTTGTTCACACTCAGGCTTCCTACTATTTGGACGTGAAGGTTCTGTTGGCTGTTGAAAACCATTCTCAGGCCTCTGTTCTGGGCTCCCTGGGAAAGACAGTGTGGACCATGGACTTGCCTCAATGTCCTTAAGAGGATGTGCTTTGTGCCCAAAGGGCTGTCTGTCTGGATCCTCCATTTTATCAGGTACCACTTGCTCCCGATTAAGCACTTCCTGTTCTCTTACTGCCTCTGCTGTCTGCCCCTCTAGCCTTTTTAATATCAGGGCTACTTGTTCTCGTAGGACTCCAATTTCTTCTTGTTGCACAGCTAGCTCTTTAACCTTTTTGGACATCGTTTCTAGTTGTACACTTCTTTTTTCCAGTTCTTTTGAGAGGAAATTTATGAAGATTGCAAATGAAAATTGGTAGATATATACTCCCGAAAGCACAAACTCAATCACCAAGTTGAAGAACTCCTCCAGTATCTTGGGTAGGTCTTCAACCCTTACCCTTGTTTGTGAGGGATCAGGCTTGGGGTCTGCCATTTGCAATGCAGTCAGAGTCTGCCTATACAACTGAAATGTTCTTTCCTCTTGGTTTCTTCTGTCTTACCTTCTTAGAGGTTCCTGCTATGATCCGTGCTCTGGGCTTGAGGCTTCTGGGACTGGAGAGATCAGGAATGTCTCTGGGCACCCTGCCAAACCTGAGGAACTGATTCTTCCTGTGGAGACAACGGTGGTGATTTTCTATTCCTGATATTTCTGTCAGAGGATGCCTGTACCCTGCTACTTGTAATGTACAGGTTCTTGATATCCAACCAGAAAGGGTGAGCAGGAGATGTAAGCCAACCAAATACACCAGATGTATCTTTTCTTTGCCAGAAGAAATTTTTCTCTCTGAGGCCGACTTTTCGCGAAGTTCTGGTTTCTCCTGAATTCTGGCAGGCTGATTCAACTCCACTTCTCCACGATGACTGAGTCAATCCAGCCTCTCCAAAATCTTCAGGCAATTGCTTAAATTAAAGTGGTCAGTTGTTCTTATCTGCTGACACCTCCTTATTCTCTGTCTTCAACTGTCTCTGCACAAAGTTACAAAGGAGAACAGAGAGAAGAGAAAGGCTACTTTTAAAAAAGGACTAATAAGAAATAAAGAAGAGAAGGGACAACATTTTTCCAATCGTAATTTTCAGAGACAGATTAAAGAGAGAACAGACAAGGCAGAGGGAAGACAGAAGGAGCTAGAGAATGACAATAAGCCAGCATATTAGAACATATTGCCAGGTGGTAAGAAGTGTCCCCTTCAGGATCCAAACCCCTCATTGCTGGGAGATCACTAAAGTAGCCCACAGAGAACACTGGGTTATCCCCCTATTTCTAGGGCTCTGTTCCATCCTAAAGATGCCCCCATAATGTATTCACATCTGATCCCATAGTCTGCCCTAATCACCAACAACACAGTGTGTTCTGTCCATCTACCCTCAATATCTATTTTAATTCTTCTTCTAAGAATGGATCAATCATCCTACCTCTTTCCTCCTTGTTAGTTATGCTTTGGTATTTCTGTGGCTAGTATCGTTATACCTTCTAATTTACTGATAATACCCACTTAGAGGGCATAGATCTAATGTCTGTGTTACTACACATATGAGGAATTAGAATTACATCTGACTTCTCAAGAGAGATTCTAAAAGACAAAAGGCCTTGTGCTGATACATGAATTACAGTCATTAAGAGAACATAGAAGAAAACTTAATCTAATAAACAAGGGAAAAGCTTCATTCAGGATTAATGAAGAAAATTATTTCCCCGTCAAATTCAAATTTTAACTTCTCTACACAAAACCAGCACTACAAAATATATTAGGAGGAAATATCAAACTAATGGTGGTTTAATATATTCAAGAAAAGACAAGAAATAATTTCAACACAGCAAAAAGAAGTGAAACACACACACACACACACACACAAACACACATAGAAATACACACAATCATCAGCACCAAAACCAGTATCAAAGTAACAGAATTTGACAGTTTTTTATCATTAATATCTTTCAATTATGAGGGACTCAGTTCCACAGGGAAAAAAAAGCACCATTTTAGACATTGCATACCAAAGGAAGATACTTCGGTCTGCTACATACAAGAATCAAGCAACACAACTCATCAAAAAAGATAGTCTAGCTTCAAAGAAAATGCCTGCTGAAAATATTTCCAAAAATGGACAGAAAAAAAATGAAGAGGAAAGCCTTGTACATACAAGAATTTTAGCAACATTTAATTAAAAAACATTGTGACTGAGATTTCACATTTATCAAAGGACAATTGTCCCAAGAAGACATCATGACTCTTCAAATCTCTGATGCAAATACAAAAATCAAGGCACTCAAATTCATCAAGGAATCACCACTAAAGCTTCAATCCATACTGAAACCCACATAGTAACACTGGCTGACCTCAACACCTCATGCTATTAAATTAATATGGATTTAAAATGCTGCTTTTATATTATTCCTTTGCATCTTAATGAATCTAAAATATTTGAATTTAGCATGTCTACTTGAAATTTTGAAGAACCCATGAAACTATACCATTTGAATGTTTTGTTTCGGGAATGGCTAATAGCCCCAATTTACATAAAAATGTGTTGTTATTTCAATACAAGGCATTAGGACTTTGAAAAATATCATTCCTTATATGGATATTTTACTCTCTGATCCCACTGATAGAGATTTACTACTAGCATTTGCATTGTTCAATGACTTCTTAGATTTGGGGGAGTAGATTTTTCTCTGGAAAAGATTCAAAACAATATCCTTCTCAATATTTGGGACACCAGTTATATTCTAAACAAATTATGACACAGAAAATTTAGATATGAAAGAGAGGTTACTTACTTCAAATTATTTCAAAATGATGACAGAAAATTTTAATTGGCTGAGACCTTGCATGAGGCTCAAACCAGGAGATTTTAAGTTTCTGTTTGACGTTCTCAAGGTAGAGGCAAATCCAGTAAACATATAAAATACACTGCTGCATACAGTCAACTGTACAGACTAAACATACCTTTCCCTTTCTTTGCTGTGATTATCAAGTGTTTCTACAGAGAGTTGGGTGTATCCTGTCTCAAGTTGTGATCTGATTGTTCACTTTTCTTGTCTCTTAATTAGGTAAGATTCTTTGGGATTACAGGTGTGTGCTAAGGGTGTGTCTGTATACCATCAGGGCCACACAGACCTTGAAATTCTCTGGATGGGGTCAGAACAGGCATGTTGCTGGATCAGATTTCTTCTACTAGCTGGGTAGCAGAGTTGACAGTCTTTTTCATATCCTCTTACATAATTTCATGGCCAAAGCTCTTGTACATTTAAGACACATAGAAATGAAATACAACACAGTTATATCAACTCAAAACACATAACTACTAGAGGAAAAATCAAGAATGAGATTTTAGGTGTACCATGGCACAGGTAAGTATGAGGAAAGATGGAGGTATACTTTCCTCAACCCCATGTGATAGGCAATACCTAGACACACTGGCATATTGCACTGAAATGTTGCTGGGTATTAGATGCCACTGTGAACCTGAACTTGTATATTTATTGGAAAATATTTACTTGAAGGTGTGATATGCCTCATTCTTAAAACAAAACTTTCATTGGGCTGTCTAAATTAAAAACATGCTCTTAATACATACCTTTAATTCAAAACATTGAGGGTTAGTTTGTAGAAGGTAGCACCATGGTTTACAAATGATGTCTAATTGAGAGGCACACGTTGTGATGAAGCAGAGAAACCTCCAATAGGAGAAGAATTGCCCAACTTTCTGGTGAACAGAGAGAAGAGAAGGGCTACTTAAAAGGAAAGACTATAAAAAAGTAAAAAAGATAGAGGACAATGCATTTTCCAAAATCAATTTTCAGAGACCAGTTGAAGAGAGAACAGACAAGGCAGAGGGAAGACAGAAGGAGCTAGAGAATGACAATAAGCCAGCATATTAGAACATATTGCCAGACTTTTAGACGTGGCCCCTTCAGTGTCCAAACCCCTCATTGCTCAGAGATCACTACAGTTGCCCACAGAGCACCCTTGGTCATTCGCTGTTTCTAAGTCTCTGTTGAGTCCTAAAGATGCCCTCTGATGAATTCATTTCTGATCCTATACACTGCAGTAATCACCACCAACACAGTGTGTTGTGTCCATCCACCCTCAGTATCTATTTTAATTCTCCTTCTGAGAATCAATCAAGCTTCATACCTCTTTACTCCTTGTTATTTTGCTTTGGTATTCTTGTGTTAGTGCCTTTTTTATCTTCTAACTTACTGATAACACCCATATATGGCTTAGGTCTCATGTCTGTGTTACCTCAAATATAAAGAATTAGAATTACACCTGACTTGGAACAGAGAATCCAAAAGACAAAAGGTGTCATAGATACATTTCTTACATTCTTTAAGAAAACACAGATGCCAACTTACTATAATATACAAGGGAAATACTTCAATCACTATTGATGAAAAAAATAATTTACCTAGACACAAACAAGTTTTAACTTCTATAATCAAACCCAGCTCTACAACCAATATTAGTAGGAAATATCCAACTGATTGTGGTTTATTATATTCAAGAAAAGACAAAAAATAATTTCACTACTGAAAAAAGAAAAGAGGTGAAACACACACATACACACACACACACACACACACACACACACATACACACACAGCGATACACACTATCATCAGCACCAAAACCAGTATCAAAGTAACAGATTTTGATAGGTTTTTGTCATAAATGTCTGTCAATAATGAGAGACTCAGTTGCACAAGAAAAAAGCACAACTTTAGACATTGAATACCAAAGCAAGATCCTTCAGTCTGCTACATATAAGAATCGAGAAAAACAGCTCATCAAAAAAGATAGTCCCTTTGTTTTGCAAAATAAAGTCGTTTAAAAAAATAAAAAAGAAAAAAGATAGTCCAACATCAAAGTAAATGCCTGAAAAAAGAATTTCGCAAAATGGACCCCCCCCCCATAAAAAGGAGAGGCAAGCCCAGTATATACAAGAATTTTAGCCACATCTAATTATAAGATACTGTGACAGAGATTTCACATTCATCAAAGGACAATTGTCCCAAAAAGACATCATAACTCTTCACTTCTCTGTTCCAAATACAAAAGTCCAGACACTCAAATTCATCAAGGAATCACCACTAAAGCTTCAATCCATACTGAAACGCACATATTAACACTGGCTGATCTCAGCACCTCACACTATTAAATTAATATAGATTTAAAATAGTGATTTTTATTATTCCTTTGTATCTTCATGATTCTAAATTGTTTGAATTTCACATGTCTGCTTGAAATTTTAAAGAACCCATGAAATGATACCATATGAATTTTTTTGTTACAAGGAATAGCCAATAGCCCCAATTTACATTAAAATATGTTGTTACTATAATACAAGGCATTAGGACTTTGAATCCTTCAGTGAATATCATTCCTTATATGGATATTTTACTCTCTGATCCCACTGATAGAGATTTACTACTAGCATTTGCATTGTTCAATGACTTCTTAGATTTGGGGTAGTAGATGTTGCTCCAGAAAAGATTCAAAAACAATATTATTCTCAATATTTGGGACACCAGTTATATTCCAAACATATTAGGCCACAGAAAATTCAAATATGAAAAGACAGGTTACTTACTTCAAATTGTTTCCAAATGTTGACAGAAGATATTAATTGGCTGAGACCTTGCATGAAGCTTAAACCAGGAGATTTTAAGCTTCTGTTTGACGTTCTCAAGGTAGAGGCAAATCTACTACATATATAAAATGCACTGCTGAATACAGTCAACTCCTGAGACAGAAGATACCTTTCCCCTATTTTGCTGTGCTTATCTAGTGTTCCTACAGAGAGTTGGGTGTATCCTGTCTCAAGTTGTGATCTGATTGTTCACTTTTCCTCTCTCTGGATTAGGTGAGATTCTTTGGGATTACAGGTGTGTGCTAAGGGTGTGCCTTTATTCCCTCAGAATCACACAGACATTGAAGTTCCCTTGATGGGGTCAGAGGAGCCATGGTGCTGAATCAAATTTCCTCTACTCTCTGGGTAACAGAGTTGACAGTCTTTTTTATATCCTAGTAGTACACGATTTCTTGACAAAAACTGTTGTACATTGAAGACACATAGAAATCAAATAAAATACAGTTATATCAACTCAGAACACATAAATACTAGAGGAGAAAGCAAGAATGAGATTTTAGGTGTATCATGCCACAGGTGAGTATTAGGAAAGATGGAGGTATCCTTCCCTCAACCCCAGGTGATAGTCAAGTCGTAGACACCAGGCTATTGCACTGAACTGTTGCTGGGCATTGGATGCCACTGTGAACCCCCACTTGTAAATTTATTGGAAAAAAAAAACTACTTGTAGGTGTGGTAAGCCTCATTCTTAAAACAAAACTTTCATTTCTCTGTCTAAATTAAAAACATGCTCTTAATACATACCTTTAATTCAAATCCTTGAAGGTTAATTTGTAGAAGGTAGCAACAGGGATTACAAATGATGTCTAATTAAGAGGCACACATTGTGATGGTTCAGAGAAACCTCTAAAAGGAGAAGAATTGCAAACTCTCACATATACAGAAAGAAAAGAAGGGCCACTTAAAAGAAAGGACTACTAAGAAAGAAAAAAAGAGAGAGAACAATTCTTTTTCCAAGAGCAATTTTCAGAGACAGGTTAAAGAGAGAACAGACAAGACAGAAGCAAGACAGAAGGAGTGAGAGAATGACAAGAAGCCAGCATATGAGAACATATTCCCAGGCTTTAAGAAGTGACCCCTTCAGGATCACTTGCTGGGTGTATACTAACAGTGTCCCGCAGAGGATCCTTTGTTGTTCCCCCTTTTCAAGGTCTCTCTATTCAGTATTTGAGATGCCCCCATCATGAATTCATTTCTCTCTCATTTCTGATCCTGTACCCTGCCCTATTTACCAACAAAACGTGTGTTCTGTCCATCTACCTTTAATATCTATATTAATTCTCCTTGTGAGGATGAGTCAATCATTCCACCTCTTTCTTTCTTGTTATTTTGCTTTCAAATTTCTGTGACTAGTACCTTATTTATCTTCTAATTTACTGATACTACCCACATATAGGGCATAGGTCTCATGTCTGTGTTACCTCACAAATGAGGAATTAGAATTACACCTGTCTTTGCAACAGAGAATCAAAAAGACAAAACGTCTCATAGATAAATGTTTTACAGTCTTTAAGAAAACATAAATGCCAACTTACTCTAATATGCAAGGAAAAACTTTCAATCACTATTGTTGAAGAAAAAAATTTTTCCTAGACACAATCAAATTTTAACTTCTAAACTCAAACCCCGCCCTACAGCAAATATTAGTAGGAAATATCAAACTGATGGTGGTTTACTATATTTATGAAAAGACAGGAAATAATTTCACTACAGCAAAAAAAAAAAAAAACAAGTGAAATACAAAGACACACACAAACACACATCCATGCACATAGAAATAAACACTATCATCACCACCACCACCAGAATCAAATTAACAGGATTTGACCATTATTTGTCATTAATGTCTTTCAATATAAACAGACTCAGACAGTAAAAAGCACAGTTTAGAGATTGGTCACTAAAACAAGATCCTAAATCTGCTACATTCAAGAAACACACCTCATCAACAAAGATAGTGCAACTTCAAATTAAATGCCCGCTAAAAGAAATTCCAAAAAAAAAAAAAAAAAGAAAAAACAAATGATCCCATTAAGAAAAATAGAGTAGCAATTCCAGTACTAATAGAATTTTAGCTACATTTAATCAAGAGATATTGTGACAAAGATTTCATATTCATCAAAGGAAAAGTGACCGAAGAAGACATCATGACTTTTCACTTCTCCGATCCAAACACAAAAATCCAGACACTCAAATTCATATATGAAACACCGCTAAACTTCAATCCATACTGAAACCCACACATTACCACTAGCAGACCTCAACACCTCACACTATTAAATTAATATAGATTTAAAATACTGATATTCTATTATTCTTCTGCATCTTCATGATTCTAAAATGTTTGAATTTATCATGTCTTCTTGAAATTTTGAAGAACCCATGAAACTATACCCTTGGAATGTTTTATTTCAGGAATGATTAATAGCTCCAATTTCAAAAAAAAAAAAAAAAAAAAAAAAAAAAAAAAAAAAACCATTGTGTTGTTACTTCAATCCAAAGCATTAGGACTTTGAATTCTTCAGTGAATATCATTCCCTATATGGATATTTTATTATCTAATTTCACTGAAGGAGATTTACTAAGAGGGTTTGCCTTATACAATGAGTTGTAAGATTTTTGGGAGTAGTTTTTGCTCCAGACAAATTCAAAGACAATATCCTTTTCAATATTTGGGACACCAGTCATATTCTAAACAAATTATGGCACAGAAAATTCAAATATGAAAAGACAGGTTACTTACTTTAAATTATTTCAAAATGCTGCTAGGAGATATTTTTTGGCTGACACCTTGCATGAAGCTCAACCCAGGAGATTTTAAGATTCTGTTTGATATTCTTAAGAGGGATGCAAATCCTAATTGTCCTTGTCATTAACAGATGAGGGACTAATAGCTTTGAAGAAAGTAGAGGAAACTAGTAGTGAACAACAGGTACATTAATATTCTACGATCAATTTTTGACTGTTTAGTTATTTCTACTTTCCTGTACCCACAGCAGATCATTGGCAAAGGGGACTATTGATGTGGAGTCTACTTTTTTTATCAACAAAGAATGATTTAACTGTTTATCTTCTACTTTACTGATAATATTCACTTATTAGGGAATAGATACTATGTATGTCTTGGTTTGTGTTATCTTACTTATGATTACTTAGAATTAGACCTTACTTTTCAACAAAGACTCTAAAAGTCATAAGGTTCTGTACAGATGTCTTACAGATATTAAGAGAAACACAAATGCCATATTACACTAATATACTCATAAATAAAATAAAATAAACAAAGCAAAATATAGGTCTATCCAACTACAGTCCCTGTGTGATCTCATTGACAAATATTTTTCTTGGTCCCCTATGCCTCTTGTTGGAACTCTCTTGTGAATTTTTCAAAATAATTATCTAGTTTTTTTTTTTTTTTGAGTCAGTGCATTTCACAGTTAATCTTATGATTTTTTTTTGAATCAACATATGACCTGCCTTCAGATAATTTAGAATCTAAGATTTGACTTTTCTGAACAGCTCAAAGGGTAATAGAATGTTAAGGCCTAGATGAAATGTTAGTGCCTATGCAACTATTGTTTGTCTTCCCATTTTGGGATGTTGCTAATGGTGTAAGAAAATATACTCATGTGATATTACTAGGAAACACTCTCATGCTCTAGTGAATAGAAAACTCTGTTATGTCTAGTGATTTGGTGTTCTTGGAAACCCATAAAAACTGAAGCAATTTAAAATACATGTATAGTGAGCCACAATAAGCTTGAACCCAAACCAAACATGAGACAGCATTTTCTGTACCTCTCTATGAAGTTTTATGCTTTTCCCTTTAATAAGCTGCTCCTCACATGCACCCCAAAACAAGACAGACACCTGCACCAGTGTAAGAAGCTATTTAAAATAAGACTTTCATTTTGAATAGGAGTTGAGTGAGGTGTAAGTTCCCAACACTTCCCTGTGAACTAACATTGTGCTTGGGAAAAAGAGACGTGTGCATGGGTAACTAACATAATGGTTCACAAGTTAAGACATAAATGTTTAGGCAAGAAAAGTGTGCTGCCACATTTAAATACACTAAGCAATGGAGGCTGAATACATGTACAAAAAGGACATGTTCCTAAGGAAATCCCATGTCACCAAACATTAATTGGCCAGATTCCTAGATACCAGATACAGTTGATGATTGTGGATCTCTGGCTTAAAATTTGTAAGTAATTTTATCCAGTGATGACAGCCAGCTCTCAAGACTGGCATATTGTCTTGATCAATCAATCTTAGGTTATTGTGTTCAATAAACCATCTCAGATTGAGTGAAAATGGTGTCTAAGTGGCTTGTGCAATGATCTGCAGACCACAACAGTTTGGGGGGGGGGGGTTTCATTCAGTTTTGTACAGTCAAAAGTTCCTTGGATTACAAATAACAAAACAAATTCAATTATCTGTAATTGTATTTGTAACAATATGGTCTACTGTAAATGTAACTATTACTAGGTGTAATTTTTGTCTCAGAAGCTTATTGCTAAATAAGGTCACTCTTACTCTTTCTTATCTCTAGGAGACTTCCTCAAATAAGTTGTTCTGGCCTTAATTCTTCTTCAATATAAGTCATTCAAACTCCATTCTCTTGGCTTCTGACTGAACTGGTCTGTTTGACCTCAACAACTTTTGGCAACATGTTTAATATTCTGGTAAGTTCTTTCTTCTTATCTGTTATCAGCTGCTTTTTACATGAACTTGCAAAATGATATCAACTCCATTGTACTCACAGAACCCATCTGAATGTACTGAAATGAATTCCACTTACCTTACCTCAGTTGAACTGTCCTTTACTTTGAGAAACTAAATATTTGTACTAAGGGATTCCCTGTTCTACCTAAATCATTCTGTAATCCATGGCATGTCTACAGTCAGGGCAGATCAAACAAAGACTAGGAGGACTTTGAATGTGATCCCTTGCCAGAGTAGCCATGTTGCTGGATAAGAATTTTTTTTACAAATTAAAATCACTGTATGGCTTTAAGAGGTAAGAGTACTCAGCAGAATTCAGAGGGAAGAAATTTTTATAAGGGCACAGGTATTTTTTGAGACATCACAACAGAGAGAAGAAAATAAAAATCAAAGGAAAGGAAGTGGGATAATATCTGGAAGATAACTATAGACAAAGTACCAACTCTACAAAAACCCTTTAGAAAGGAGGACAGGAACCTGAAACAGTCAGAGAGAGAGGGGGGGAGAGAGAGAGGGAGAGGGAGAGGGAAAGGGAGAGGGAGAGGGAGAGGGAGGGAGAGAGAGAGGAGCCAGGACACATCATAATACAAGTATTGTAAAAAAAAATTAGCTTTGACTTTGAGTTGAATTGCACATCTTTTATACAGAGGTATGACTGAAATAGTTAAGAAAGAATTGCTTGTTGGTTGTGTGGGGGAAAGAAAGGCTTCTATGTTGATCCCAATTTTATCATTCACTTTTTAAAAAGTGAATGATAAAATTGGGATCAACATATAATCTCAGTGTTGCTGGATGAATTTCTACAATGATCTTACATTTAAATTTGTCAACAACTGATATCTGTAGTTTAATATAGTACAATCCTTATATTAAAGGCAGTTGATCTGAAAGGTAAACCGCATGGCTAGTCTTGGACCCTGCTAAAGAATGATAAGAATTGCATATGAGAATCTCTCTGAATGATTTGTCTATGAGTAATCTTGAAGGACATATAGTTCCTCTGTCTATGTCTTCTCACTTTTGACTCATTGGTAGAAGCTGCCATTAAGATTTATGACTGAAAAATTTCATAAGCATTTGTTTACAGTTGGAACATTTTAAAGAAAGAAGCATGTATGTCCAAGGAAAACTGTATCTTGAGAGTCTAAAATTAGATTAACATACATACATAATATCCAACTGCTGTCATTTATTCTAATCAACACAAATGAATTGAAGACTAACAAGTTTAATTTGATTGTGAAGAAATTCAAAATGGCAATGATTTTTTTCTCTTGTTTGTTCTATTTTGTTGTTGTGTTTAGGGTTTTTTGTTTTGTTTCATTTCTCTTTTTTAGATAGGCTTTTTCTGTGTAACCATCACTGTCCTTGAATTTCCTCTATAGACCGGTCTGGCCTCTGACCCAGAGATCCATCTACCTCTGCCCCACATGTGCTGGATGAAAGATGTGCACCCCTACTACCCACCTGAAATAATGATTTCTTATAGTAAAGATACAGGCAAAGGTCTTGACATGGCCTCTGGTTTCTCACATCTCCTTTACTTCCCCCCTGTTATGTTCTCTCCCCATTTCTTTTTATCATTTTCTGTCCTGTAACCTCAGCTCTACCATAGCACATCTCTGCATTCTGTGTACCACTGAAATCTTCTACTCTGCATATTAATCTGGATCTCTAGTCATCTTGCTTACTAAGGCAGAAAATGGTTGCTAGTCTTACAGCAGAGAGTTAGTGGTTTAGGAATTATTCTTGGCTTGAGCACTGATATAAGTGTTCCCCATCATACATTAGAGAATATAGGTGATCATATCCCGAAGTCAATATAAAAAATAAGACCCGGTACATGGAACTGTTAGTGAAGGTTTAAGAAGTGTGGTCTGATTGGAGAAAGTGGGACACTGGAACAAAAGGAATTTAATGGTGGAGTCATAATTTGTGGGAAAAAGGAAAAGAAAAAATTTAGACAAGAAGCAGTTCCTTCAGAACAGGCCCCAATGCAGTTAACCATGAACCTGTGGAAAGAGACGATCTAAATAATTATGGGATGGGATCCTATAAATCACTAACAAAATAAAGTTCATAAAAATTAAAAGATGGGGCCATATTTTATCTCAAGCCAGCAGCAGAACCATTAATAAATATAATTAATGAATTGTTACATATCATTTTTTTTGAGCAGGAAAAGACCTTTATTGTTTTCTTTATTTTTCCCATTTCCATTAATATATCACATAGGGGTTTTATTCTTTGCCATTTTTGAAGTACTTACTTTGCGTTTTTATTTTACAGGAGGGTGTAGCTAAGAGATTGTCTTAACTCTGATAAGAAACTTTGGTATTTTAACTTGTATAACTTGTATTGAAGTTGGACTAAATGCACTTTGCAATGGAGCTCGGGAGCAGAACCTAGTGGTTTTAATGAGAATGGCGCCATGGACTAAGGGATTTGAATGTTTGATTCTAAGTTGGTGTTACTGTTTGGGAAATATTAAGAGGCATGCCCTTGTTGAAGGAGGTGTGTCACTGGGGTGGAATTTGAGGTTTCAGAAACCCATGTATTCAAATTTAGCTCCCTTGTTCTTTTTCTCATTGTCTGTGTATCTATCTGTCTGTCTGCCCCCCCCCCATCTCTGCTTCATACTTGTGGAGTTTTATCTGCTATAAAACTCTTAGCTACTGCTTCAGACATTATGTCTGCCTGCCTGCTGTCCTGCTTCCCCCTGTGACAGCCATGGACTCTAACTCTCTGAAACTGTAAGCAAGTCCCCAGTAAACCCTCTCTCCTGTTAAGTTTCTTGGCATAGTACAATTCAAGGTAATAGAAAAGTAATTTAAGCCAAGAATAGTGCTACTGATTCTGCTAGTAAACATCACTTTCTTCCATGGTCCAGCTAATAGCTGCTAATCTTTACTCCTATATTCATATTGATCTTGATCTTTATCCCAAAATGATAACATGATGCTTCCCATCTAACCATTACCTTTCCCATTCAAGGAGTTGTTAAAAGTGTTGTTAAGGCCTGTTACTCAATGGAGACCTTTAATGAGACAGCAACTAAGGAAGACTCAGAGGACACAAATACACAATCTTGAATTAGGATAACGTCCATGACAGCAACAAAACCTTACCCAAGCTTGGAAAAGCATCGATAGGCAAGAGCAGTTGACTGAGATCTCAGAAAAGATGCTGAGGAATGGGAGTGGCTTCTTTAAGGGCTTTGCTGAAAGGTGAAGTTGCACAGTTGAACAAGGTCATGATTGGAACTTGATGTGTTATCCATAAGAGGGGAAATGAGTAGTGAGCAGAGATAGTTTCTGAAAAACTCACTAATGAGGAAGTGTTAGACTTTGATAGAATAGTAGCTTCACTCTGAAAAAGATGCAATTGAAAATAAGACTGAAGGGTAACAAATATCTGTCAGCTCCATATCTCACGATGAGGTATTCATCAGTAACCTATAGAAGAACAGCCTTGTGGTGGTAGTATTCACATCCTGATGCGATTGAAAAAAACTGTCTTAGGGTTTTATTGTTGTGAATAAACTCCATGCCTTTGACAATTTTAAGAAGGAAACTATTTAATTAAATTATACTGCCTTGTATTTTCAGAGATTCAGTCTGCTATCATTATGGTAGGAACCATGGCTACAACCAGGTAGACATGTTGCTGGAGAAAGAGCTGAGAGTGTTTTCTATTTCTTGATCCACAGGCAGCAGAGAGTGACTGTGTGCCACAGTCTGAGTATCTTGAGCATCAGAGACCTCAAGCCTTGAAGGACAGTGATGCACTTCCTCCAATAAAGGCAAATCTACTCCATCGAGGCCACATATCCAAATATTGTCACTTCCAGAAAGTTTAGCAATCAAACACAAGAATCGATGGGGACCATATCTATTCAAACTACCACATTATCTTTACTCTTACTGTCCTGATTTTTGTTTTTCTCCTTTGTCCTTAGACAATAAAATCAAATGCTTGAAACAACTTGTTGACACCTGAACATAGCTAAGTGAGCCCACCACTACTACCACCTAAAATCATTAAAACAAAACTTTATTTGAAATTACTTCTAACACATTTGGGAAAATAGTGTTCAAATTTTATTTTCAAAATATTACTCACCTCTCTCTCTTTCTTCTTAAGTAAGGTAATCATGATTATGTCTGTGTTTTTACTTAGTATTTGTAGATGGTTAAAAATAGTTGATATTCATTTGATTTGATTTGTTCACAGTATACAAGCCTGATTCTCCTGCAGTTGCACTGGTGCTCATGTTTTGTCAACTCTGAGATTAGTGGTTCATTCATCACCATTTCTATTTTACTAGTTTGAACTGTATCAAAAAGAAGGAGGAGTACTAGATATTTATTGAGACCTGGCTTTGGGTTAAATGTTTACCTCCGTGTTCGAGTATAGAAACTTAATAATTAATGCAGCAGAATTGAGAATGTAAGACTAAATTATCCCTTGAGTTTCTGCCATTATAATAGTTGGCAGTAACTCTATTGTCATCTTGGCAGGTTATTAAAAAAGTGAGTTTGTTTGAAACCCCCCCTTCTTTGTCTCTCTTCCTTCGCTCTCTCCATCCATTTCTTCTCCATTCCATCCCACAACAAACATCTCTCTCTCTCTCTCTCTCTCTCTCTCTCTCTCTCCTTTCTCCTTTTTATGTCTCAAACCAGGCAACAAAGTTATGAACTTTCAGGAACACCTGACATTCAGGAATAAGTTGATACTGAGTCATCGTTTGCCTGCCCGGACCCATGGGGCAGTCAACAGGAACCTGATATCACCAAAAAGAGAATGAAAGACAAGAGATGCAAAGAATGGACAGCAAGACAGGGGGTCTGATCAAGCTGACAATTTTTTATTTTTCATATGCTATTTTTATACAGGTAGAAGAAGGAAGTAAGGCATGAGAAAGTAAAGCATGGGACTAAGGGACTTTTCAGCTAAAGGACTTTTCACAATACCCTTTGTGGTGAACTACATAAGGAAGGGGACTACACAGAAGCAGGAGAGAATGTTCTGCCATGCAGTATCTATTGCCTGGGTGACCATTCTACTCAACCTGACCAAAATGAGATCACCTGATTTCTGGGAAAAAGCCTCTACCTTGCAAATGGAAACCTAGGCTGAGATCTATGTAAAATGGAGTTACTCAGCACACTTCTAGCCACAGGCCAGAACCGACCCAGTTTCTACAGGACCGGTGACCCTCCTATCCATAGTTCCCTGGGAGCTTTGAAGAGCTGCAGGAGTGTTTTCCGTCCCAAGTAGAAGGGTGAGTTAACTTCTTCTGCCCACATTCTACCCTGAAAGAGGCTGCCCAGGACTCTCCAGGCACAGGCAGAGGTACTGCCTGGGAGTATGCACTTTCGGCCCTAGGCCAGACTGGGCCCAGGTACACCCGGACTGGGCTCTACCATTGGAATTCACAATCTACCCGGAGAGATGAACACTCAGAAGCAATCTTCCTCTAGAAACCATGGGTCCACTGAGTCACAAGAGAGACAAGCTCCAGTAAGAGACAACAAGATCAGCTAGCACTACCTATATAACAAGTTGGCAGGAGGCAAGCAGGAGACTCTAAAACACAGAAACCAAGACAATCTGGCAACATCAGAACCCAGTTCTCCCACCACCAAAACAAGATTTACACTTAAAATTTTAGTTCCTAATGATAATGGAGATCTTTGAGAAGAACATACATAACATACCTAAAGAAGTACAGGAAAACCAGGAAAATACATGCAAACAAGTTGAAGCCCTTAAAGAGGAAACACAAAAATCACTTCAAAAGCTAAAGGAAAGCTAACAACCAGATGAAGAAACAGAAAACAGAAATAAAAACAATGAAGAAAAAAATAAAGGAGACAACCCTGAAGTTAGAAAACCTAGGAAAGACATCAGGAGTGATAGATGCTAGCATCATCAACAGAATATAAGATATGAAGGAGAGAATCTCAGAAGCAGAAGATAATGTAGAAGTCATTGACACTACAGTCAGAGAAAATGCAAAATTCAAAAAGATTCTAAGCCAAACATCAAAGAAATCCAGGACACAATGAGAAGACCAAACCTAAGGATAATAGGTACGGAAGAAGATAAAGGTTATCAACTGAGTGGCACAATAAATATCTTTAACAAAATTATACAAGAAAACATCCCTAACCTAAAAAAAGAGATGACCACTAACATACAAGAAGCCTACAGAACCCCAAATAGACTGGACCAGAAAAGAAATTCTTAACAACACATGATAGTCAAAACAACAAATGCTCAAAACAAAAAATATTAAAAGAAGTAAGAGAAAAAGGACAGGTAATATATAAGGTAGACTGATCAGAATTACACCAGACTTTTCAACAGAGACTATGAAAGCTAGAAGATTCAGAAAAGACATCATACAGACCCTAATAAAAAACAAGTTCCAGCCCAGGTCACTATATCCAGTAAAACTCTTAATCATCATGGGTGGAGAAACCAAGATGTTCCAAGACAAAAACAAATTTACATATAATATCTGTCCACAAATCCAGCCCTAAATAGATGAAAAACAGCTCCACAAAGAGGGAAAATTTACCCTAGGAAAATCAAGAAACTAATCCTCTTGCAATACGCACCAAAGAAAAAATCATAAAACATAACTCTGCCTCTAACAACACAAATATCAGGAAACAGTTTCTATTCCTTAATATTCCTTAACATCAACGGACTCAATTCTCCAATAAAAAAACATAGACTACCAGACTGGATATGCAAACAGGATCCAGCATATTGCTACATATAGGAAACTCACCTCAGCAACAAAGACAGGCACTACCTCAGAGTAAAAGGTTGAGAAAAAGCTTTCAAGCAAATGTTCCCAAGAAAGAAGTAGTCATAGTAATATTGAATAAAATTGATTTTCAACCAACTATCATGAAAAATACAAGGAAGGATACTTTTTACACAGCAATGAAAAAAATCTGTCAAGAGGAAGTCTCAATTCTAAACATATATGCTCCAAATACAAGAGCATCCTCATTCATAAAAGAAAATCTACTAAAGTTCAGAGCATATATTACACCACGCACAATAATACTGGAAGACTTCAACACACCACTCTCATTAATGGACAAATCATGAAAACAGAAACTGAACAGAGACACAGTAAAACTAACAGAGGTTATAAACCAAATGGATTTAACAGACATCTATAGAATATTTCATCCTAAAACAAAGGAATATATCATCTTCTCAACACCTCATGGCACCTTCTCCAAAATTGACCCTATAGTTGGTCAAAAAACAGGCCTCAACAGATAGAAGAAGATTGAAATATTCCACGCATTCTATCAAATCACCATGGACTAAGTCTGGTCTTCAATAATAATGACAACAACAACAACAACAAAAAGCTCACATACACATAGAAGCTAAAGAATGCTCTACTCAATGACAGCTTGGTCAAGGAAGAAATAAAGAAAGAAATCAAAGACTTTTAAGAATTTAACAAAACTAAAAGGACAATATACCCAAACTCATGGGATACAATGAAAGCGTTGCTAAGAGGAAAACTCATAGCACACCACCTCCAAAAAGAAACTGGAGAAATCATACACTAACAACTTGACAGCACACCTGAAAGCTCTAGAAAGAAAAAAAAAAGCACATACACCCAAGAGGAATAGAAGGCAGCAAATAATCAAAGTCAGAGCTTAAATCAACCAAATAGAGACAAAAAGAACTATACAAAGCATCGACAAAACCAAGAGCTGGTTCTTTGAGAAAATTAAAAAGATTGATAAACACTTACCCAGACTAACCAGAGGGCTCAGAGAGAGTATCCAAATTTAAAAAATCAGAAGTGAAAGGGGACACATAACATCATAAACTGAGGAAATTCAAGAAATCATCAGATCCTACTACAAAAGCCTATACTCAACAAAACTGGAAAATCTCGAGGAAATGGACAAATTTTTAGACAGATAAGAAAGTTAAATCAGGATCAGATAAACCACCTAAACAACCTCATAACGCCTTAAAAAATAGAAGCAGTCAACAAAAAGCTCCCAACTAAAAAAAGCCCAGGACCTGATGGGTTTATTTCAGAATTCTTTCAGACCTTCATAGAAGACCTAACACCAATACTCTCCAAAGTATTCCACAAAATAGAAACAAAGGGAATACTCCCCAACTCATTTTTGAAGCCACAATTACACTCATTCCTAAAGCACACAAAGATCCTACAAAGAATGAGAACTTTAGACCAATTCCCTCATGAACATTGATGTAAAAATACTCAATAAAACTCTTGCAAACCAAATACAACAACACATCAAAGAGATCATGCACCAGAATCAGGTGGGCTTCATCCCAGGGATGCAAGGGTGGTTCAATATACAGAAATCTGTCCATGTCATCCACTATATAAACAAACTCAAAGAAAAAAATCACATGATTATCTATAGATGCTGAGAAAGCACTTGACAAAATTCAACACCCCTTCATGTTAAAAGTCTTGGAAAGGTCAGGTATTCAAGGCTCATATTTAAACATAGTAAAAGCAATCTACAGCAAACCAATAGCCAGCATCAAAGTAAATGGTGAGAAAATTAAGGCAATCCCACTAAAATTAGGGACTAGATAAGGCTGTCCACTCCCTCCCTACCTATTTAATATAGTACTTAAAGTACTAGCCAGAGCAATAAGACAACAAAAAAAGGTCAAAGGGATACAGTTGGAAAGGATGATGTCAAAATATCACTATTTGCGGATTATATGATAGTATACTTAAGTGACCCTAAAAATTCCACCAGGAAACTTCTGCAGCTGATAAACAACTTTAGCAAGGGGGATAGATATAAAATTAATTCAAGAAAATCAGTAGCTTTTCTCTACTCAAAGAACAAACAGGCTGAGAAAGAAAATAGAGAATTGACACTCTTCACAATAGCCACAATAAATATAAAATACCTTGGTGTCACCCTAACTAAGCAAGTGTACAACAAGAACTTCAAATCTCTAAAGAAAAAAAATTGAAGGATACCTCAGAAGATGGAAATATCCCCATGCTCATGGATTGAAAAGATGAATATTGTAAAAATTGCCATCTTGCCTAAGGCAATACAAATCCAATGAAATCCCCATCAAAATTCCAACTCAATTCTTCATAGAGTTAGAAAGAGCAGTTTGCAAATTCATTTAGAATAATAAAAAACTCAGATAGCAAAAACCATTCTCAACAATAAAAATAAAACTTCTGGGGGAATAACCATCCCTGACCTCAAGCTATATTACCGATCAATTGCGATTAAAAAAAAAAAAAAAAAAAAAAAAAAAAAACCATCCTCAACAACAAGAAAACATCTGCTGGAATCACTATCCCTGACCTCAAGCTATATTACAAGGCAATTGTGCTGAAAACTGCATGGTACTGGTACAGAAATAGGCATGTGGATCAATGGAATAGAATAGAAGATCCAGAAATGAACCCTCACATATATGGTCACCTGATTTTTGACAAAGGAGGTGTAACATTCAATGGAAAAAGGACAGCCTATTCAACAAATGGTGCTGGTCCAACTGGCACTCAGCATGCAAAAGAATTAAAATAGACATTTTCTTATCTCCTTGTACAAAGCTCAAGTGTAAGTGGATCAAAGATCTCCACATTAAACCAGATACACTGAAACTATTAGATGAGAAAGTAGGGAAAACCTTAGAACACATAGGCACAGGAGAAAATTTTCTGAACAAAACACCAATGGCTCAAGCTCTAAGGTCAAAGATTAACAAATGGGACTTAATGAGATTGCAAAGTTTCTGTAAGGCTAAGGACATTGTCAAGAAAACAAAACAGCAGCCAACAGAATGGGAAAAGATCTTTACCAACTCCACATCAGATAGAGGCCTAATATCCAAGGTATACAAAGAACACAAAAAGTTAGACACCAGAGAATCAAACAACCTTATTAAAAAATGGGGTACAGAGCTAAACAAAACATTCTCAATTGAGGAATATCGAATGGCTGAGAAACATCTAAGGAAGTGCTCAACATCCTTAGCCATCAGGGAAATGCAAATCAAAATAACCCTGAGATTCCACCTCACACCAGTCAGATTGGCCAAGATCCAAATCTCAGATGACAGCAGATGCTGGCGAGGTTGCAGAGAAAGAGGAACACTTCTCTACTGTTGGTGGGGTTGTAAACTGATACAACCACTCTGGAAATCAGTCTGGCGATTCCTCTCAAAATTGGACATAGTACTACCTGAAGATCCAGCTATTTCACTTCTGGGCATATACCCCAGAGACACTCCAATATACAACAAAGATACATGCACCACAATGTTCATAGTACCTTTATTTATAATAGCCAGAAGCTGGAAAGAACCCAGATGTCCTTCAGTAGATGAATGGATACAAAAATTGTGGTACATTTACACAATGGAGTACTACTCAGCCATCAGAAACAATGACTTAACCAAATTATTAAGAAAATGGTTGCATCTAGAGAATATCATCCTGAGTGAGATAACCCGTTCACAAAAGAACAAACATAATATGCAGTCACTGATAGTGTGATGTTAACCCCAGAGGCTTGGACTGCCCCAGAAACAACTCACAGAATGTGAAGTTCAAGAAAAAAAGAAAAGAAAACAAAACAAAACAAAAAAAGTCATGCTCAATCCTTACACACCAAGAAAATGTTGACTAATTCCGGGTTACATCCTGTTTTACATGTACTTTTTGCTCATTGTAACTAGTAAGACCTTAATGCAGAGTATCAAACCTTAAAAAAAAAGAAAAAGAAAAAGCCATGCACTGACACAATTGTATTTGTATACATTTATTCAAAAATGTTTAAAAATTTTTCTTTTATCTTTGTTTTTTAAAATACAGTTTTTTTTAAAAAAAACTGCCTGGCATTGGTACAGAGATATGCAGGTAAACCAATGAAATATAATCAAAGACCCACAAACCTATGGCCACTTGATCTTTGACAAAGGTGCTAAAAACATTCAATGGCAAAAGGACAGCCTCTTCAAAAAATGGTGCTCATTCAACTGGCAGTCAACATGCAGAAGAATGCAAATCAATCCCTTCTTATTTCCTTTTTCAAAGCTCAAGTCCAAGTGGATCAAAGACCTCCACATAAAATCAGGTACACTAAACCTAATAGAACACATAGGCACAGAAGAAATTTTCCTGAACAGAACACCAATGGCTCATGCTCTAAACACAAGAATCAACAAATGGGACCTCATGAAATTGCAAAGCTTCTGCAAGGCCAAGGACACTGTCAAAAGGACAAAATGGCAACCAACAGATTGAGAAAAGATCTTTACCAATCCTACAACTAATTGAGAGTTAATATCCAATATATACAACAAACTCAAGAAGTTATACCCTAGAGAACCAAAGAATCCTATATAAAATGGGGTACAGAGCTATACAGAGACTTCCCAATGGACGAATGTGGAATGGCTGAGAAGTACCTAAAGAAAATCTCAACATAGCTAGTCATCAGAAAAATGCAAATCAAAACAACCCCAAGATTCTACCTCACGTCAGTCAAAAAGGCTAAGATCAAAAACTCAGATAACAGCAGATGCTGGCGAGGAAGTGGAGAAAGAAGAACACTCCTCCACTGCTGGAGGAATAGTAAACTGGTGCAACCACTCTGGAAATCAATCTGGCAGTTCCTCAGAAAATTGGACACAGTGCTGCTGAGGACCCAGCTATACCACTCCTGGGCATGTATCCAAAAGTAGGTCCAATATCTAACAAGGACACATACTCCACCAAGGTCATAGCCGCCTTATTTATAATAGCCAGAAGATGGATAGAACCCAGATGTCCTTCAACAGAGGAATGGATTCAGAAATTGTGGTACATTTACACAATGGAATACTACTCAGCTATTAAAAATGAGTTCATGAAATTCCTAGGCAAATGGATGTAACTTGAAGCTATCATCTTGAGTGAGGTAACCCAGTCACAAAAAAAAACTCATAGTATGTATTCACTTATAAGCACATAATAGCCCCACCCTCCCAACAAAGAACTCGGAATACCCAAGAACCCATCCACAGAACTGAGAAAGCTCAAAAAGAAGGAAGACCAGAATGTGGATGCCTCAGTCCTTCTCAGAAGGGAGAACAAGACAGTGGAGGAAATAAAAGGTCAAATAGAGGAGCACAGATTGAAGATCTACAGAGACTGCCTTACCTGGAGAATCACCACATATACAGCCACCAAACCCAAGCACTGTTGCTGGTGCCAAAAAGTGTTTACTGGCAGGAACCAGATATGGATATCTCCTCAGAGGCTTTCCCAGAGTCATACAGATGCTGATGAGGATGCTTGCAGCTGGACATCAGACTGAACATGGGGACCCCAATGAAGAAGTTAGAGAAAGGAGGAAATAGCTGAAAGGTTTGCACTTTTATGGGAAGAACAACTTCATTAGCCAAGGCACTGACATGAAGAGTGTGACTGGGGGAGGGAGCACCTTCATGGAATCATGTTGAGGGGGAGGAGGGAGGGGAGTGGGTAGAAGGGTATAACATTTGAAGTGTAAATACAGAGAATATCTAATAAAATGGAAAAAAGAAAAAGAAAAAGAAGGGACAAGTGCTTAATCCTGCCTAGAGAGAGCAACACTTTTGCTCCAAACACTGGCCATAGAGGGATCATCTATGAGATCATAGGGGTCAGGAACTGAAGAGTAACTGGGAACAATATCCTTCCAGTCTCCAGCTGCACCCCAGAGTTAATTCTGAGGTACAGCTCTCCATACCCAAATCTCACCTAGAGGGGGAAAAAAAAGGAGTTACTCAGGCTAAGGGAATTTCTTAATTCTTTCAGCTCCTGGCATTTGCCTACTGGACATTCAGAAACCATTCACTACCTCCAAATTTTTTCACAGCCCCACACCCTGTAGCATAGAAAGGAATTTAAGAAGTAATATTTAGAGTTACACTCAAGAGACATCCATAAGCATAAATATCTTATTTGCATTAATGTGTTCAGAATCTACATTATTACCATAAGTTATTCATGTTCAGGATGTGCAATCTTTTCCTATATAAATGTACATGGAATTATGAAACTCTACAAGTATTTCCTAAAATATTTTTTTTCATCACAATACAACTTTAGTGTAAAGTGACTATTAACTGAAGAGCCTTTCGGTAGAATAGTTCAGTGGTATTTTTCTTTGCTACTATTTACCATCATGAGACTGTTTACATTCATATTTAATATTTGTTTAATAGAATTACATCACTTTTCTTCTTCTCTTTCCTCTCTCTAACCCATCAGCCCCTCCCATGCCCTCTAGTCTCATGATGATGGCCTGTGTTTCCTTAATTATCTTTACATACATAAATGCCTCTACATATCTCTTTATTTGTACTAGCATAAGTACAGCTAGTAGCACAGAGGCCTCAATAATGCTGATTTTCCTTTGTGACCCCCTCCAGAGATCAGCTCCTACCATTATAAGTCAATCAAAAATTAAATCAGGCCACTTGACATAATTGGAAGGTTCAAAGTAATCTGAAGAGCATAATTTTCTATCACATGTGTCAAAGCTAGATGAGTAAAATGCCACGAGCGCAGAAAGGTCAAGGGCTAATCCACTTTGGTGTCATTAGGGATCATGTTTAAATTTCTTTGGAAACTTTAAGGTTTTGAAAGCCATCATCAAATTCCCCTCCAGAGAAAGGTGCCTCTGACAAGGCAGCTGCTCTCTGTGGGAGAAGAAGACTGTTTCTTCTTGTGTCGGGATGAAATGGATCACTGCTTACTGAAGTGCATTTGTTGTGAACATATTTGTTTAAAAAAATAGAGTTAAATTTTAAGGCATACATTTATTCTGTGTAAAAAAATTTAAGAAGTCAAGGGTGTTAGCCTAAACAAGCCTGTTTCCATTGCAGTTCATAACACTGATCTTAAAAACCAGGCAAGATCTTGTACAATGTCAGTATAGCAAATGCAGAAGGAAATGACCTTTCATTTATCTGGAGTAAATCAGCACCACTGAAGACCTGAAACTTTAAAATAATTTGCCTTAAGAACTAAGGCTACCACCTACATAAACCTATTTAAATAAATCATCCAGGCATGATTACTTTTTCTAATTAATTTTAGCAGTACAAACATCTATTTTGTAATAGAATATTAAGTAAGAGGCTTCTAAAGTCCTGCAAGCTATCTGTAATAAAAACAGAATTGGACAAACATACGTATCCATATCCATAACTCCACAGACAAATTGCCAGACTAGAATATAGATATAAACAGTTTAAATAGATGATTGACAGTCTTAGCCATTACTATGCAGTAAGTGCTGCAACTAAAGGGACAAAACAGTTCTTTAACAAATGGCTTTAGTAGGCAGAAATAAATTGGCAATAAATCTATGAAATATATCAAGTTAGGAATAAATTTGCTGGTTGGCTGATACCATGATTTTTGGTTTTCCCAACATAATATTTTTATTTCTTATTAGGAATTTCATATAATGAACCCCAATTAGAATCACTTTCCATCCTCCCCATCTACCTACCCCCTAAAAGGAGAAAGAAAGAAAAAAGCCCACAGATAATATAGTAAAGGACAAATTTTGAAAGAATACTAATCCAGCTTTAACGAGGAAGAAGAGCTTGAGTATTTTTTTAAAACACTTGTGTGGGTGTGGATAGGTTTGCTAAAATATTCCTGGGAAATACATCTTCCAGCACTAGCAAATTTCAAAATATTGCAGTTTTCTAACCTTAGCGGGACATGGTAGAACTCCATATCACTAATTCTTGGCCTGTACACATCAGAAGTAACACCAACAGTGCTGAGACATTATTTAGATTAACAAACATGTTGCCTTAGAGTGGTGATTAGAGAAACCAGAGATAGCATGTAATTCATAGTACACAGCTACTGCCCTAAAGCATTAGAGAGCATCAAATCCCTGTAAAATTTGACCTTCAAAATACAGTTATACTCGGTCAGAGAGGGAAACACCAGAAAATTGCTATTTAATGTGTTCATGAAGTTGCAGGAGACAACCTGGTTCTCAGTGTAGCTCAGGAAACCCTTTAGTGGACCCTCGGATGTCTGCTTCGCCACTGTCTTGATGTCATCATACTTGGCAGGTTTCTCCAGGCAACATGTCAGATCTAGAACAGATACATGGGGGGGTAAAAACATGAAAGATCATGCCAGTGAGCTTCCCATTCAGCTCTGGGATGACCTTGCTCACAACCTTGACGGCACCAGTGGATGCAGGGCTGATGTTTTGAGCTGCCCCATGACCATCACGCCACAGCTTTCCAGAGGAGCCATCCACAGTCTTCTGAGTGGCAGTGATGGCATGGACTGTGGTCATGAGTCTTTCCATGATGTCAAAGTTGTCATGGATGACTTTGGCCAGGGGGCCTAAGCAGCTGGTGGTGCAGCATGCATTGCTGACAATCTTAGTGAGTTGTCATATTTCTCATGGCTTACACTCATCACGAACATTAGGGCACTGGCAGAAGAGGTGGAGATGATGACATTTTTGCCCCCAATCTTCAAGTAGACTCCAGCCTTCTCCATGGTGGTGAAGACACCAGTAGATTCCAGGACATACTCAGCACCAGCATCAGCCCAGTTGATGTCATCAGGATCTCACTCCAGGAAGATGGTGATGGGCTTTGCACTGATTACAAGCTTCCCATTCTCAGCCATGACTGTGACATTAAATTTGCCATGGCTAGAGTCATACTGCAATATGTAGACTATGTAGTTGAGGTCAACGAAAGAGTTGTTGATGGCAACAATCTCAATTTTGCCAGATGCAGAGCAGAAAGCAGCCCTGGTAACCAGGCTCCTAATATAGCCAAATCTGTTCAGATCAACCTTCACCATCTTGTCTAAGGGAAGAGATTGGCACTGCAGGAGAAGACTCAGCTCTCTGGAACAGGAAGGAGCAGAAAACTTGTACTCCCCTTTAAATCCTATCACCTTTGATGTCCTTAGGAAAAATTAGCCATGGTTTTAGAGCTGTAGGAAAATCACATAACATCCAGTAAATAAGCAGCACTTTCACTTTTCGAATTGATGTATTTTCTAATGAACATTTCATGAATATTCAAAGAATAAATATATGGATTCTTATATATGACATCATCACTTTATCATTTGTAAGTTCAATAAATCAGATGACTGTAAAAGTAAGTTTTAAAAGAGTGAATGAATGAGGGAACACAACATCATGGACTGTCTGTGTTTTCCAAATGCATAGTGAAAAAGTAACACCCATTGTAATGATATTTAAAGAAAATATTTTATAAAGGGTTAATGTCTTAGATTGGGTATCTATTGCTGTGGAGAGACACCATGACCACAGCAAGGAATAGAGAAAAATATTTAATTGGGACTGGCATATGGTTTAGAAGTTTAGTTCATTTTTGTCATGGCAGGAAGCATGAAAACACACAGGCAGACATGGTGTGGAGAAGGAGCTGAAAGTTCTACATCTGAGTTAGAAGGCATCAGGAAGAGAGAGGGACACTGGGTCTGGTTTGAGCATCTGAAACCTCAAAGCCCATCCCCAGTGACACACTTTCTCCTACAAGGCCACACATTCTCAAACAAGGCACACCTTCTAATAGTGTCAATACCTAGTTGACAATAGAGGCTATTTTCATTCAAACCACCACAGATAAAGTCCTGAGTCTGGACCACTAATACAAAATTACTAGCATCTTTATGAGAACAGATTAAAAAGGATAAACACATAGGTATAAAGCCATGTGGAACACAATGAGAAAACATCTTTCTTCTAGGTAATGATAGGCCTGCAGGTTAACAATACCTGGCTATAACTTAGCCTTTCAACAACTGTGAGAAGTAAAAATTATCTTTTATAAGCCACCTGCTCTATGGTAATTTTTTATGGCAGCCCCTCTAACATATGTCTGTGTGTATTGTGTGCATATATAACATGCAGATTCATATCATATATAATATGCATAGCTATATACATATATACAGATATATGTGTATATACCTACTAAGTATAACATATGCTTAGTATATACTTTACATATTTTGTATAAATATATTCATATTATTATTTGACATCTTTGAAAAACTTTCTAGTTATAATCATATTTATATACAAATACCCAGAAATATATAAGATTACATGTCTATATAACACAGTATTACTTTACTTAACAAGAGAAAACTTATATTTATAATATTCAGGTAGAAGTTTCTACCTTAACTCATTGCACAAGGGAATATGATAATATTGTTTCTGAAACTTGGCCATATATTTGTTTTAAAAAAATGATCAACAATACAGCATCATTTTATTTATCTTTATGTTCCCTTTCTCCATCTTATTTCTCCACCACTCTCATCCCCCCACACACATGCACATATGGTGTGAAAAGAAAATATTTACTATAAATTGTTGCAGATTTATAGTCTCAGGAATACTAAAATGTGTACCAGGAGGCCAAGTCATTTAGCCAGCTGTTGCTGGATCATGTTTTATTACTAAGGATTAGAACAGGATGATACAAAACCATTTAAAATGTCCCTGGACCCCAAGAAAACTGGTTTTTAAATGGGCATGAATCAGCAGCACTAATAAGGAATTAATTGCTTTGAAAATTTTACAGGGAAATCCTCACCGAATATTGTAAGAATAAGATACCACATCGATGGCAATGACTTCTAATGAGGAAACATGTTTTCAGAACATTCTCCATCAAGAAATATGGTTAAGAGTAGCTTACCTAGTGTAAGAAATGCAATTTAAATAAAATGATTATCAGATAGGGAAACATGCCATGTAGGAGTGTATATCTTTAGATATCATGTACTTGGATGGACTTCCTTCTGAAGTACAGTTTAAAGAACAAAACTTAGATATATAAGGCTAAAGTGATTAACCAGTAGTTAAGGAAACTAACTACTCTGCTCTGTTAGAGGACCAGAATTGAGATCCCAACACTCGGTCTGATGGCTCACAACTGCTTGGAAGTTCAGTACTGATATCTTTTGCCTTCTGTAAGTAGCACACACACACACACACACACACACACACACACACACACACACACACACACTCACACATATATCTTTCTTTGGAAATAATAAATTTGAAAATCAGGAATCATGATTTTCCATAAACAATAACATGTACATACATAGATATAGACCAAAAGATAGGTGAGCATTCCTGCTCCAGACAACTTGACAGCAAGCCTAGTGCTCACAGTCCAGCAAATTCCCAACCTTGGAATCACAAAAACTCTTTGCCCTCTCTATGAATTTCTGAAGACTGCATTTTCTGACTCTTGTTCTTCCGTGGCAGCCAAAATGTGGATGAATGTCATTTCAAAAGTTTTATCCAGTTCTCTTATATTTTTATAGGGATGAGTCAGCATTTTTAATCTGCTACATTTATTCCAATGCTAACCATAATAAACTGCACCCATATCTCAAGGGCCGGTGAGATATGGAACAGCCTAACTCAGACATTTGTTTCCCAAACTTCTGTGACCAGACACAGACAAGAAACTGTTCCCTTGGCTTTTGTTGAACTCAGTGTTAACATGATTTGCATTTTCTTTCCAGTCCTTGCTTTTCTACATAAAACAAATACCCTCGTTTCTCCTAAATCATATAAAAAAGGTTTTAACATGTATTTTGGTATAAAAATACGTGCAAAAAAATCTCTCTTGATTACCATTACTCACTCTATGAAGATTCACACCTGTGGCCTGCTTTCCTAAAGGGCGAACGGCTTTCCTTATGTTTCTGTGTAATCAGAATATCCCAAAGGACCATGCTTCCACTTACCTGATTACAGAGTCCCTTAAACTCTTCCTGTCCCTTGATCCCTTCATTCTATCTCAGCTATGTCCCTCCATGATTCTAACCTATGACACTTGAAAGTTTTACACACTCTCCGTTCTAACCATCACCTCTCCAATTATTTCTCACTCAATAGCCTGAATACAAAAATAATCCTAGTTTCAGTTCAGTGACACTAATAAATGTCCTACTTTTGCTCACCCTTACAACAGTCTTTGTCCCAAGCACAATGGCCATGATTATTATAAAAACACCAGGAAGCATGAGAGTATGCTTTTTAAAGCAATATAATATAAGGTCACTTCCATATCCAGATATAGACTGAACATCATGGAAACAAGCAATCACATTGTAATAAGAGTTGGAGGGCAGTAAGTAAAAGCTAGAAGGGATCCAGTCGGGACTTGAAGGCTAATGAATTTTGAAATTAGAATTCTCAAATTTGCACTTACCATCTAAAACCAAAATTAAATAAGTTAGAAATATTTAACTTGTATTTTCAAAAAGTTAAGGAGAGGAGGAGGGGGATGCTATTTTTATGTGCTCTTGACCTTTAAAGAGTTAATAATGTAAGTATGAACACAAGGTAAAGCTGAGTTTGTGCTGTGAGAGACATGAAGGGGCATCGTGGGTAGTGGATAAGAAATGCATTCCTCAGAAAGCCAAAGTCACACACTAAAACTACAAAATTGCTCAAAGAATGTTGTTGACCAATGAATATTTTTTCCTTCCTCAGGGGAAACTGATTCCTGGGGGGTATCTTCAATAAGGATCAAAGTATAAACAGAAACCAGGCTGATCATAGGTTAAGATGATCTCAAACAGCCTTCTGCTCCTGGACCCAAAATATAACATGATTCTTGGGACTTGGAGACTAATATCACAAGGGCAGTTCTTAAGACAATCAAAAGAAAAGAGGGAGTAAGAGAAAAAAGAGGGTCTGGAAGAGTAACAATAGATCGTGGAAAATAGATCTGAAATATAGTATTAAGAGAATGTCTAAGGTTTAGGAGACAGCACATGCTCTCAAGAATATATGGAGCCAGAGGAACTCTCCTCCATGGCTTGTAGGAGTGGAAACTTGTACAACCACTCTGAAAATCAACTTGATGATTTCTCAGAAAATTAAAAAATAGTTCTACCTGAAAACCCAGCTATAACACTCTTGGGCATATACCCAAAAGATGCTCCACCATCTCATAAGAACACTTGCTCAACTATGTTCATACCAGGTTTATTTGTAAGAGCCAGAAGCTAGAGACAACCTCGATGTCCCTCAACTGAAAAATGGATAAAGGCAATGTGGTTCATTTGCATAACAAAATACTACTGCTTTCATATATTTTGCTAGTGAATGGGTGAAACTAGAAAATATCATACTGGCTGAGGTAATCCAAGGTAATCAAAAGGACATACATGGTATGTACTCACATACAAGTGGATATTAGCCATAAAGTACAGAATAACCAGGCTACACAACCCAGAGAGACCCAAAGAAACCAAATAACAAGAAGGACCCAAGGGAGGATGCCTGAATCTTTCTTTTTTTTTTTATTTTTTTATTTAATTTTATTTTTTGAACAGCCTTATTTTAAAAAACAAAGATAAAAGAACAACTTTTAAGCATTTTTGCATAAAAGTATATGAATCCATTTTTGTCAGTGCTTGGCTTTTTTTTTCCCCAAAGGTTTGATAGTGTGCATTAAGGTCTTACTAGTTACAATGAGCAAAAAGTACATGTAAAACAGGATGTAACCCGGAATTAGTCAAAGTTTTCTTGGTGTGTAAGGATTGAGCATAATGGTTGTTTGTTTTTGTTTTTGTTTTGTTTTGTTTTTTCTTGAACTTCATGCAGTCTGTGAGTTGCTTCTGGGGTGTTCAGAGCTTTCTGGGGTTAGTATTGCATTATCAGTGACTGCATATTATGTCTGTTCTTTTGTGACTGGGTTATCTCACTCAGGATGATATTCTCTAGATGCAACCATTTTCTCAAGAATTTCGTTAGGTCATTTTTTCTGATAGCTGAGTAGTACTCCATTGTGTAAATGTACCACAAGTTTTGTATCCATTCATCTACTGAAGGACATCTGGGTTCTTTCCAGCTTCTGGGTATTATAAATAGAGCTGCTATGAACATTGTGGTGCATGTGTCTTTGTTGTATATTGGAGTGTCTCTGGGGTATATGCCCAGAAGTGCTGAATTTTTCTTAGAAGGGGAAACAAAATAGTTATTTGAGGTTGAGAAGGGGAGGTGGAGAATTAATGCTTGCAAAAAACGTGGCCCTAGCATAAACTGCCCTCTGAGAGGCTCTACCAAGCAGCCATTGGAAAGAAATGCAGAGACTCACACCCTTTGATGTGAGCTTGGGGAGTCTTGCAGAAGAGTTAGGGGAAGAATTTGAGGGACCTGAAGAGGAGAGGGACTTCTCAGGAAGACTAACCTGGACCACTGGGGGTTCCCAAAATCTTAACCAACAACTAAAGAACTCCACACAAAATAGCAAATGTGCAGCTTTGTCTTCTAGGGAGGGTCAAAAACTTGAGCTGAGTTTTTCCTAAATCTCTTTCCTGTCTGTGGATCCCATTCTCCTAACTGGGCTACCTTGTCTGGCTTCAGTAGGAGAGGATGCACCTAGTCCTGCATAAACCTGATGTGTCAGGGTTGTGTGATACCCAGGGAGGTCCTCCCCCTTTTCAGAGGAGAAGGGGAAAGGGGAATTGGGTAGGATTGGAAAGGAGACTAGACTGGGAGGAGAGGGGGTTCAGATATTGGGATGTAAGTTGAATAAATAAATAATAATAAGTAAATAATAAATGGGAAATGATGTCACAGGAAGCAAATTTTATCCATCACAGGTATTTTATGGTCATAATATATTAAACTCACTTCTCTGTGCAATGGCATAGGAGTAGCTTGATCTGTAAATGTTCACAACAAAAGAAGGTGGGAGAAGGACACTGTTTGATGTCAGATATTAGAAATACTCCTAAGGAACCCTTTACAATTAAGAGTTGGGTAACAACATTAACAAACTGAACTGTATCATTTTAGTTGATAAACATGGCTTGTAGGCTAAATTTTTTTTGTATAAATAATGCTTAAATTTTATAAATGTACTGCTTTCTTCTTTATTGCTCAGTCCAGTAATATGACTTTTAAAGAAATATTTTAATCATTTAAGTATTATTTTGAAAAAAAAAAAGGTCCTACCATTTTTAGCAAACATGGGATTTTGAGTTTCATTTCATGTAAAGGCTGCGTCCATTTGCTTTGTAAGCTGAAGAATAGCTTAATGCCTTTAAACTACTAACCACATTAAGACTGGTCTTTATTTTGTTTATCTAACCAAAGATGAAAGTCTGGTCACTGCAGGCATGTGACACAGTCGACAGACTTTTCAGCACTCCTGCTAATTTATAGCTACTTGTTGGCAACAGGGAGATGCTCAGGTGGCCAACAGTGAACATCTTAATGATTTACTCATAACATCTGTTGGCCCAGGACACAGGCTCCATTCAGTAGCCAGCTTCTGACAGAGCGGTGTTTCCTTGGTCCCTTCTCCTGGGCTTGTCAGTATTGACACAGCCATCAGACTGGCATTGACAGAGTTTGTCTCCTGAGGGAGGAAATTACCTTTTGTGATTCATATCATACTTAGCCAGGTAGTCAGTGAGTAAAGAGGTGAGGGAAGAATGACAAGAGAACAGAGAAGTACTAAAGGAACCTTCAGAATCAACCTATATTAAACCTTCTAGTGTACTTTCAGGATAAATATCTGTGAGTTTGAAATTCCCATTTACTAGAGGCAGATGTGACCTGTCAGAAAGTATAATAATTATTCTTTATAACAAGGAAAAGCAAAAGATAATATGTAAATACAAGCTGTGGACTGAACTAGTTAGTTAACAAGTATCATCTAAGGTTCTTTAAAAAAAAAAATCTCAGATTACTATCTATAATAAAGACCCAAATGACTAGAGTAAGAAACTTTAGTTAGATTTCAAATATAGACATTTGTTTATATTTAAAGCAATTAGCTCTCAGGATATGTATATCCAACCATAACTTAATATAAAAATAAACCAGTGTGCAGCTCCTCATCATAGTTATTAATCTGAGAGTTGTGTGGACTCAGATACAAGTGTACTGAAGATACACCATGTGTCTTTCAAAGTCAGAGCATAAGAGAAACAAAATGAAACTATTGGTTTTTCAGGAAGAATTGGCCTTATTCTTAAATTTGCAGCAAACTCCAGCCTTAAATTAAGCTTTCTAGAGTAAATAAAATAGCAGGGCATGCCCGTGTGTCTCCTCCTCTTTGGGTGTTATACTTGGCACTAACCTGTGCAGGCAGGAGAATGGGACCTGAACTGAAAGCTACCATAAAGAACGTAACATAATGAAGCCAGTTTGCAGAAAAAACTAGAAGGCTTAACTTACCTGGACTTCTGATAAACAAAGTATAGAGAAAGGTCCACTTTATATAAACTTAGAAGAAACTGGCATATTGTAAAAGTTGCCTAAATGTCTGGGGACAGACAGTCCAGAATTTTGGGGGTTGTTTCCTCAGCTTATTAACCCTCCTTCAAATTTTTGGAGTGTTTTTTTGTTTTTTGTTTGTTTGTTTGTTTTCTCAAGAGCATGCAATCAGGGGACCACTGAATGCAAAGCACTCCTACATATGCCTCAGCTGGTCTTTTTCAAGGTTTCTCTGACCTTCATACCTGGCTTAAGAGGTGTAGGACTTTTGCCTACTCATCCTGGCTGCTACTGGTGTTGTAAGTTCATCTATACCATTCTCTCTCCTAACTGTATAAAGTTCTCCTTGAGTTTCCCACTGAGTTAGTTTGCAAAGTATTTTATTAATGAGGAGAAGAAGCCAAAGTAAAAACAATTTCTCTAGTAAAAGAAGAATCATGTCTGTTTTCATCATGTTCCAGTTTTATATCCAAGAGTTTCCTCTTTCCCCAAGAGAAAAGCCAGTGCAGCATCTAGGTCAGAGTCAACAACTGGAGCATGTTTAATATTCCAGGCGCCGTTTAGTACTGTAGAGTGACACCAAACAAGCTATGTACTCTGTTGATCCTCAACTTTCTCTCATCCACAGTGGAAGTTAGTTTTATAAATCATAAGTTTGTAGTGACAAATGAGTATAGAGTAAAATGACTAAATGAAAACATTAGCACCTTCTTGTCAGTGGGGAAGTCAGGTACAAAGGTCTTACTGTTCAAACTAGTTAATGAATAAAAATAAACACTATAATCTTTACTAAAGATTGGTTTCAAGGAAGATGAACAGTAACTCAATGACAACTTGGTCAATGAAGAAATAAAAAAAGAAATTAAAGACTTTTTAGAATATAATAAAAATAAAGTCAGAACATACCCAAACTTATGGAATACAATGAAAGCAGTGCTAAAAGGAAAACACATAGCTTCTCTACACTGATATCTTGGCAACATACCTAAAAGCTCTAGAACAAAAGAAGCAGATACACCCAAGAGGAGTAGACTTCAGAAGAAACTAATAAAATAATCAAACTCAGGGTAGAAATCAACCAGGTAGAAACAAAAAGAACTATACAAAGAATCAACAAACCAAGAGCTGGTTCTTTGAAAAAAAATCAAGAAGATAGATAAACCCATAACTAGAGGGCATAGACTAACTAGAGGGCACAGAGAGAGTATCCAAATTTACAAAATCAGAAGTGAAAGGGGAGACATAACAACAGAAACAGGAAATTAAAGAAATTATCAGATCCTAGTACAAAAGCCTATACTCAACAAAACTGGAAAATCTAGAGGAAATGGACAATTTTCTAGACAGATATTCAATACCAATGTTAGATCAAGATCAGATAATCAATTTAAAGGGTCCCATAACACCTAAAGAAATATAAGCAGTCAACAAAAGTTTCTAGGACCAGATGGGTTTAGTTTAGAATTCCATCAGACCTTCAAAAAAGACATAATACCAATACTCTGCAAACTTTTCCACAAAATAGAAACAGAAGGAACACTACCCAGCTTCTTCTAAGAAGCCACAATTACACTTATACCTAAACCACACAAAGATCCAGCAAAGAAAGAGAACTTCAGGCCAAATTTCTTTATGATTATTGATGCAAAAATACTCAATAAAATTCTTGCAAACCAAATCAAAGAACAAATCAAAACAATCATTCACCATAATCAATATGATTCATGCCAGAGATACAGGGATGGTTCAATATATGGAAATCTATCAAGGTAATCCACTATATAAACAAACTCAAAGGGGGGAAAAACATAATCATCTCATTAGATACTGAGAAAGAATTTGACAAAATTCAACACCCTATCATGGTAAAAGTGTTCGAAAGACCAGGAAATCAAGACCCATATTGAAACATAGTAAAAGCAATATACAACAAACCAGTAGCCAACATCAAACAAAATGAAGAGAAATTTGAATCAATCCCACTAAAATCAGGCACTAGACAAGGTTGCCCACTCTTTCTTTACCTATTCAATATAGCAATCAAGACCTAGCCAGAGCAATTAGACAATAAAAGAGGGTGAAAGGGATACAAATTGTAAAAGAAAAATTCAAAATATCACTATTTGCAGATGATATGATACTATACTTAAGTGACCCCAAAAGTTCTACCAGAAAATTTCTACAGCTGATTAAAAAAATAATCTTCAGCAAAGTAACTGGTTATAAAATTAACTGAAATCACTAGCCTTCCTCTACTCAAAGAATATACAGGCTAAAGGAAGAAATTAAGGAAATGACACCCTTCACAATAGTCACAAATAATATAAAATACCTTGGTGTGACCCTAACCAAGCAAGTGAAAGATCTGTATGACAAGAACTTCAAATCTCTGAAGAAAGAAATTGAAGAAGATCTCAGAAGATAGAAAGATCTTCTATGCTCATAGATTGGTAGAATTAATATAGTAAAAATTGTCATCTTGCCAAAATCAATCTACAGATTCAATGCAATCCCCATCAAAATTCCAACTCAATTCTTCATAGAGTTAAAAAGAGCAATTTGCAAATTCATTTGGAATAACAAAAAACTCAGGATAGCTAAAACTATTCTCAACAATAAAAGAACTTCATGGTGAATCATCATCCCTGACCTCAAGCTGTATTACAGATCAATAGTGATTTAAAAAAAAAAAAACTTTATGATATTGATACAGACACAGGTGGGTAGATCGATGGATTAGAATTGAAGACCAAGCAATGAACCCACACACCTATGGTTACTTGATCTTTGACAAAATAGCTAAAACTATCCAGTGGAAAAAAAGATAGCATTTTCAACAAATGTGCTGAATCAACATGTAGAAAAAATGCAAATCAATCCATTCTTATCACCTTTTACAAAGCTCAAGCCCACCTGAATCAAGGACCTTCACATTAAACCAGATACACTCAAACTAATGGAAAAGAAAATCGAGAAGAGCCTCAAATACATGGGCACTGGAGAAAATTTCCTGAAGAGAAAAACCAAGAGCATGTACTCTAATATCAAAAATGGACAAATAGGACCTCATAAAATTGCAACGCTTCTGTAAGACCAAGGAGACTGTCATTAGGACAAAACAAGAACCAACAAACTTTCAAAAGGTCTATGTCAACCCTACATCTGATAGAGAGCTAATATTCAATATATAAAAAGAACTCAAGACGTTAGACTCTAGAGTCTACTAATCCTATTAAAAATGAAGTCAATTAACCCTATTTAAAATGGGGAACAGCTAAACAAAGACGTCTCAACTGAGTAACATGGAGTGGCTAAGGAGCACCTGAAGAAATGTTCAACATCCTTAGTCATCAGGGAAATGCAAATCAAAACAACCCTGAGCTTCCACCTCACACCAGTCAGAATGGCTAAGATCAAAAACTCAGGTGACTGCAGATGCTGGCGTGGATATGAAGAAGAAAGAACACTCCTTCATTGTTGGTTGGATTGCAAGCTGATAACAACTCTGGAAATTAGTCTGGAGGTTCTTCAGACAATTTGATGTAGTACTACCTGAGGAGCCAGCTATACTACTCCCAGGCACATATCCAAAAGATGCTCCACATCTAACAAGAACACATGCTCCACTATGTTCATACCAGCCTTATTTATAATAGCCAGAAGCTGGAAAGAACCCTGAAGTTCTTCAACAGAGAAATGGATACAGAAAATGTGGTACATTCATACAATTATTACAATTACAGCTATTAAAAACAATGACTTCATGAAATTCTTGGGCAAATGGATCTAACTAGAAAATATCATCTTGGGTGAAGTAACCCAGTTACAAACACACACACACACACACACACACACACACACACACTGTATGTACTCAGTGATAAGCAATAAGCAGATACTATCCCAGAAGGTAAGATTACCTAACATATAATTCATAGATCACATGAAGCTCAAGAAACTCGCCAAGGCTCAATGCCCTAGTGTAGGGGAACGTCTAGGTGGGGAGGCAAGAAGGTGTGTGTGGGTGGGGGAGCACCCTCATAGAAGCAGGGGGAGGAGATATGGGATAGACGGGTATGGAGGGGAACCTGGGAAAGGGGAATAACATTTTAAATGTAAATTAAATGTATTTAATTTTTTAATTGGTTTCCGGACACTGGTAGGTAAAAAAATTAAAACAAAAAACAGAAAAAGACAAACAGAACAAAACAAAACAAAACAAAATAAAAAAAAAGAAAAAAGAAAAAGAAACAATGTGTTGTTAAAAGATGACACCCTGGGTTTCAGCACCAATGTTAGGAAAAGGATGAAGAGAGTGGGTGGAATATGGCCCATGGAAGTGAGACGAGGTCTGGAGGCAAGGGTGAGGGCGATGCCTCTGGGGGATCCATGTTGGGAATCCCTTCCCCCTAAGGGACCAGCCACATGACCTTATGGTACAGAATAGAGTTTATTTAGGTCATGGGGGAGTTAAGAGGGTAGTAGAGGCAGAGAGAGAGAGATAGAGAAAGAGGGGGGGGGGGGAGAAGAGAGAAGAGAGGAATAGAGATGTTGAGGAGTAGAAACCAGCTATGAGCACATGGAAGGGGTCAAGAGAAGGGGAAGTGGAGGGGTGGGGGGGAGCAAGAGAGAGAGGAGGAGGCAAGCAGCCTCTTTTATAATGTCAGGTCACTGGGGCAGAGCATCCCTGGCTATTGCCAGGTAACTGAGGGGTGGGGTTTACAGAATCTCAACACAATGTTCTTTAATCACTATCTCATAAAAACTAAAATAAAAAACTAAAATGAGATTACTTGGATACATATTTTTGTAAAAATTTATTCAAAAAGCAGTGTTGGATGGTACTTTCACTCACATACACCTTGATAAATGTTTCAAATGTAAATACATATAGCTAGATCTATATATACATTGTTATTCTCTCAAAAGTGTATTGCTTCTTAATTCAGGGAAGATTAAAAGCTAAGAATACTTAACCAGATGACCACTAAGAAGTGATCAGCTTTAGTATAGGCATCAGCTTTGTTCACTGTTTCTATTCTACCGAAACAGTTGTACTTTGGTGCTGTTTATTGTTGTTGATATTTTTAATCTATCTATCTGAATTTGCACTGGATCATAAGCCTGGATGTTTAAGATGTCTTAGTTGCCCTAAAAACAATCCTTTTGAGCTCAGATATTAATTTGTGATTATCATCAACATTTCTATAGGACAAAGAATCTTTATATTGACATAGATATAGATATGTCTGAGATTTCTGCCCCACACCAATACACAAAAACTTCAAAAAATATTTGCTCTCACTAGGCACCAACTTGCCGGGCATCCATCACAGGGGTCAGGCACTGCTGCAGAGATCAAAAGCTTAATCACAGGGTATGACTTGATTTTCTTGGCAAGAAGCATGCAGAACCCCTTATAAAGGTCTACTCACTCAACATGCACCTGTCTTCCCAAAAAAATACATAGACAGGAGCTGGTGTGGGAAGATTTTATCTGTTTCTCTATGTTCCAGTCTTCATGTTTTCTCTTGACTGGTCATTAGATATTTGCAAGCTCAAAAAGAAAGGAAAACATCTTAGAGAGTATGTTATTGAACTCCCTGGTGATATTTCTAGACTAAAATGCTGCTGTAACTCCCTAGAAGTCTTAAGAGTGGAAGGCTGCCACATCAATCTTAGTTGAAATTCTTATCTCTTATGTGTGGTGGATGGTTAGTGGACAGCTTCTGACACCGAAGTTAGAGGAGGCCTGGCAGACAGTTGGAGTTGAAACCTATTGCACACTGCCCATAAACTTAAAGCAGAACAGAAAGAGTGAGACCAAGACAGTGAGTGAGAGAGTGAGAGAGGGAGAAAGAGAGGAAGAAAAGAGTTGGGGAAATGGGAGGGGAGAAGGAGGGAGGGGGGAAAGGAAGGGGAGGGAGTAGGGGTAAGAGGGAGGGGGAGGGGAAGGGAAGGAAAGGAGGGGAGGGGAGGGAGGAGGGGGGAAAGGGAGAGGGAGAGAACAGGGGGAAAAGCAAGTAGACCTTGAGAGTCAGTCAGCTCTTCCGTGTGAAAAGCAAATGGCACTGCATCATTCATCAAGAGGCAGAGACTGGCTCAGCGTTAGGATTTCATCATCCCTTTCCAATGCTTCTTTTCAGTTAACTCTGAACTTTACCCAATACAAGGGAAGAATTTAAACTAGAAAAAGTTGGTGGGAACTCTGAGTGTTTATTCCTCACTGCTTTGTACACATTTTAAATTATTTTTTCCACAAATTTGTGATGTTTTTGAACTACTTCTTAAAGGGGGGAGGGAATACAATAAAAATGAGGGAACATCATTATTGTTTTTCATTTCCTCTTTGCAAAAGTAATCTGCTATATGGGGAAGTATTTTCTTATGCAAGCTGTGAATCAGTCTTGCTTGTAGTGACCAGAGCTTTCAAGATGCTCTTTATAGCCAACATGATATACAATCTGTGTTCAACACAAAATGCAATTAACCCAATATCCAAAAATCTTCTCATTCCACTTATAATGAGTTTATTGTCTTATTTATTTATTTTATATAATTATGTTAAAGAATGTTGATGCTACTTTCACTTTGATTTATTATGTAGAAAATAATACCTTCTGGACTCTGGAAACACTGCTGTACTTATAAAAATCCTACTCTGCTTTTCTTATGTGGTTTTTATAAAGTCTGAATTAAAAGTATGCAAAAATGTAGCTGTGAATTTCAAAATTTATAGCTCTCACAATTATGATGAATAGCAATTCAAAAACTACATTATTAAATATTGTCTTATGCAAAATTGCTCTAAGATGATTAAAATATAGAGTTAGCACAGAAGGAGCTGAACTTTTTCTTAATCTTTATTTTCTAGAGTAAATACATATTTTGTCTAATATATAAAGTGGGTAATAAATAATAATTTACATGAGAATAAACCAGGATTAGCACTGTCTGATAACTTTTTAATGAATGTTGCCAACTATATAGTAAAACAGCGACAGCAGGTCAACTCAATAGGTTTACAAAGCTAGGGTTGGGAGAAAGAAGGGATAAGAAACTACGTTTAAAAGTTGTTTGTTTTCAAGACTCGTTTTAGAGGGGAAATTTTGCTTACTTTCTTTCTGCAGAAATTGTTGCAGTCTATGTCAGGGGAAAGGGAAGACTGTAGAAATGCAATGGTCAGAGAACTGTTCAGTTGATGAGAGGGTTGAGAACCGTGTTATATCCTCAGCTACTGGCGGAGCCTGAGAATGCTGGGCATTTCCTGGCAATTCTTTAATCGTTGTCATCAGCTATTCCATTAGGGCCTATCTCCCTGTGTTCCTAAATATTTGGTCATTTCATTTCCTTCCACTCATGGTATGGCATATATTATTTCAAGGATTCATTCAGTAAGTATTAAATTCTGAAAATTTATTACATGGAAGATATTAAATCTATAATGAGGGACAAGAGAGACAGATTGATTGTTTTGTGATTTGTGGACTTAAATCTCAATAGGAATGTAGGAGGGGGGGAACCTCAACAGAAATACTATCAAATATAAGAAATGTCTTAGGAAGAAGTGGAATAGATATTTTCCATGGTGCTGAGTTAAGCTCCTTGACTTAGGGTGATACATCAAACTTTCCTACTGTGCACAGTTCTAAGTCCTGATAAAGAAGAAAAGATTGATCATATCACTTGTAATAAGGGTGAAGATGGGAGAATAAGTCCCAAAGATTAAAAGGGCAAAACTAGAATGCCCTTGTGTGTCCAAGTATACCCAATAATGACATAAATATCAGTAAGAAGAGGGAGACAAAATTACAGAATACAGAGGAATGATGTGTAACCCAGAAGCCGGTTTGAGGACATCAGCAATCATTCAGGGCCTTAATAAGAAACACAGGTTTGACAAATTATGCTGATACCCAGTGAGGTCTGCACAAACTGGGAAGAGGGTACAAATTCAAGAAGCTCACACCAGTGGCAAATGGAGTAATGGAGAATAAATTTTGTAGCTTAAGCAGGTACTGAGATAGTGGAAATACAAAGAAATTGACATGTGACATATTCAGGAATATAATTTGAGACATTTTGTGAAGGAATTCTGGGAATATGCTGCCACGGCAATCCTAATTTTGATGCCCCTGTGAGACATCTAATAGATCACATTCTGTGGACATCCAGAGTCAGATTTAAGGCAGAAAGAGAGTGAAGAGAAATTCCTCCAAGATATAAATTGAAATCATTGGAGTGCATGAGAGCCGTAAGCAACCTAAGATCCACAATCATAGCCACTGCATTCACTATAAGGGCAAATCCGAGAAAGGGGAGCAAGGAAAAATAATCAGGAGAAAAGCCAAGTGGATGATACACAACATATACAAAGGTGAAAAGTAACACCGAGAACAATACAGTACTGACAAATAAAAACACTTACGAACTGGACACGAGTCAGTGCTGCCCCAGAGTTTATGTCATAGTACACTCTGCCAATGACAATAGTTGCATGATGTGCTTCAACTAAAAAGGGCAGTCTGGGGACCATGAGGACTAGTGAGACAGGCGTTTCTTCACCTCACCCAGGAATTCAATGATTCACCTGAGCTCAGCTGCCAAGTTCATTTTGAAGCACTTTGCTATTCTTTGTTTAAGGATGTCCTTCAGTGCCATAACAAAATAAAATTCTGTATTCCAGTGTTCATGAAAGTCAAGCATATATATTTCATTCACCACAGTCTTATTCTCTTGGTGACAATGAGATTTCTTTTCTTGGATTATGGGATGATTAGACTCACCACTAGATGAATAAGACAAAGCTCAGTTTATTAATTCTGCATAATTCAGAGGCAGAAGTCACATACCATCCTCACAACAACAGCGTTTATAGATTTTAATGATTTAGCAGTATCCAGCAAGTGGGGCTTCACCTGGAAGGAATCTACAGGGAAATATGATTGCTTTTTTTTTAAAATTACATTGTAATATGTAGAAAAACCAAAGCAATGGCTCAGAAACTTTGCAATTTGATATGATCTTTGAAATTGGTAGGAGTGTTTGGTAGGTGATCTGATCCACAGCAGAAATGACACCTTGGGTTCAAACAACTCTCAAAGCTGCTCTCAGATGTCCACAGACACAGCACTGGACCCCATTCCTAACAGATGCCCAGATACATATAGCATTTGGCCCCAACTCCTGACAGATGCCCAGATACACATAGCACTTGACTCATTCATGTTTTTCCCCCTACACAACAATGAAATCCAACAGAAGGAAAGTAATTTCAATGACATAAGAACTGACTCCCAGTCGGTTCTGTTCTCAACACCCCACCTTGTGGTCAGAAACAGGCTTTTCACACACCTCACAGCCATTTTCAAAGTCGAAGAGAAAGCATTGATTCAGCTGTACCTTTTCCATAACATGGAGGAATGTTGTGAGTTAAATGTTTCAGCTTTGGTCTTTAGAAATTGGGGAAAGGTGAGGATGGATTTAGAAAATCCTCTAAATGAGAGATTCTGGCTTGAAGGCTGTCTTTTTAGCTTGTCATCCTTGCTCTGGGAGGAAAAACACCAACATACATTGCAACGGGCATCCTACCTTGAGTAGACTTCATGATAGGAATAACCATCTTAGCACAACAGACAACATGACAAACATGCCACTTAGGCCCTGAAACCCATCACCCAGGCACCAACAGCTGTCAGGAAAAGACAAAGATCCCTTCCTTTAAATTTAATAACTCTAGGAAAATAGCTCAGCATACTAGCCTTGCCTTTTAGCTTCCATAGTTCTGTTTCTAGATAGTAACTCTTGATAACAAAGGTGTGTCATCCCAGAATATGGCTTTTATGCTTTAAAGCCCACTTTAAGAAAGTTTCAGGACTGTACTTGGGTCTTAAATACCCAGTGTAGTTGCTGGCTGGACAATTTTTATTGACCTCAACCCATGCCTAAGTAGTTTTCTCCAGTGGATATCTAACAACATTTCTGGAGGCCCCAGTAGCCAGAAACTAGACCTGGAGACACAGTGGAGTGGGGAAAGAGTATAGTTGTCAACAGATTCTGAGGGGATGCCCAACCTGAGATGTCCCAGGGCTCCATGACTCTCTTTGACCAATTGTTTCCTAGTGCCTCAGAGGAGTCTAATACCTCCAGCCCACAAGGGAAACAATTCACAAGTTGCCTGGTCTGTCCCCTCTGGGGGTGAATCTGGTTAAGGTTAATCTGTTCTGTTGAGAACATAAAGGAGAGCCTGCCCGTTCTGTTGATTCAGTGCTCCTTATCTGTGTGAGATGTTACTGGACTCCCCTGGTCTGTTCTAATTTAAAGAATGTGGACTGGCCACTCGTGGTTGCCTTTATACCGTGTCTGTCAATTTTGCTGGTTGCAGAAACAGATCTAAAATGGCAAGAGGACTTAGCCAAACTAAAACCTCAGCCAGTGGGTTCACAACTTTCCAAAGGCTCACAAGTCCTGAAGTTGCTGCCACAAACAATGTGCCCTCCTTCAAGAGGCAACTCTATCTGCAACAACGGCTGTTGGTTTTGCTATAGCAATGCCGGCTGGAGTTCCCAAGCAAAGACACCAGGCAGTGGCCACTGTAATCTACAGGGGGTTTCATGGATGAAAATGAATATATCTGTTACACACACACACACACACACACACACACACACTAGAAAAAATGAGAAACAATACAAACAAACAAACAAACAAAATCCCTCTAGGTCCTGTATGAAAATCCCTCTAGGTCCTGTATGAAAATCCCTCTAGGTCCTGTATGAAAATCCCTCTAGGTCCTGTATGAAAATCCCTCTAGGTCCTCTATGAAAATCCCTCTAGGTCCTGTATGAAAATCCCTCTAGGTCCTGTATGAAAATCCCTCTAGGTCCTGTATGAAAATCCCTCTAGGTCCTGTATGAGATCTGTTGGATCTTTTTTTGTTGGCTGATGACCCAGTGATAACTAGGAGACTCTAGCCACCCTGACCAGTTTTCCTATATTGCCCAGTGGCTTTCTCTGCTGTAAGAAGACACTCCAAACCCCCATCTCCTGCCTTAAGACCTGTGACCCTTTGTTGGAGATATGAATCTTTGGTCTCAGCCAAGTCACACAGGGAAATCTAAAACCTCTACCTGTTTTTCATCATTGACAGAAGAAAATGACCTTCCTATTCTCACTACATCTCTTTGATCAAAGTCTCCTTTTTAACCGATAACATGTACAGAAGCTTAAAGACAACCAGTAGAAAATATTATTTTTGTGATTCAGTTGGAACAGATATATTTATTTAAAATTTCAGATGTTATAAGGTCTCGAGAATATAAATATGTCCCCATTGTTAGAGATTACCCAAAGGATTCACAATAACTATGATTTTAGAGATTAAATAAATAAATAATAGACAATATAAGTAATTTTTTAATAAAAGATCCCAGAAGCAGAACCCAGAGACACTGGGGAAGGCAGAGGAAGGAAACATGCCCTGTCCTACATGATAACAAAGAATGTTCTTGTCCAGGCACTGGGATCCTGGACTAGAGACCACGGGCCTATCTTTACTAAAGACCTTATTATGTTTCTGCTATTTGGCTGGGTAATTTTGGGATAGCTGCCACCCAAGACACACTAAAAAAAAGTAAAAAAGAAACCTGATGAACTAATTTTGGGACAGTAACTGTTCCTAATCACATGAATTCTATAGCGGTCCTCCTGGGGAGGATCCCAGAGAGGTGGCAATGTAGCACATTTCTTCTGGACCATATGACTTTGTAAAATGTCAGCTATCAACCCATCCAGCTTGCTGCCCAACAATAGTACAACAAAGCCTCTCCAAGACACCCTTGGTAGGGTCAACAGACTCTACCAACCAGATAGAGTCAGAGCAGGGTATGATTTTCTGATCTTGGAGTAGATGCAGACATGGTCCTTCAGCATTGATCCCCATGAGAGAAGATGCCTGGCTCCTCTGACTCCATCCAACAAAAGCCCACAAAAAAGTCAGCAGTTATGGAGAACCACATGAGCAAGAAGGACTCATGCATGCATCCAAGTCTCCAAAGCACATGAGTTGATTCTTTGAGCCACTTCTACTAGGATAATATTGTTACCCAATTTTTCTAAATAACCCTTAGCAGACACCTATATCAGGTAACCCTTAGCAAACATGTATCAAGTGCCATGAGACTTCAACAGTGTCTTTGTTATTTTGGTGCGCTAAATGTCACCATCTGTCTGCAGCTTACGAAGTAAACTTATTTACAGTATCTGCCTCTGAACCAACCGTGTTAAACGTATTTAAAACCACCCCTCAAGTTTCTTTACTGTGGTCCACAAGCGAAGCTCTCTAGTTTCTCCGCCTATTCATATCTCTGCTTTGCATCTTCAGTGCCTGTGAGGATATATTTTCAGACTATTCCCTTAAACTTTTTCACACTCAGATTCTTATCCCATGAATATATCTGCCTTTCCAACATTCATGAAATGTATCTGGGATGGGTTAGTTCCCAAACTGAGTATTATATATTTTCTTAGTCTAACAGGAAAAGTCTAGATTTTAATTAAAATTTTAGAATCATAGGGAAATATGTTTTACCTAGTCTTGAAAATGTGCTTTGCCAATTGCAATATTAAAATAGCATTTTTCCCAATTTTGTTCTCTCTCACACATTTGTAATATTTGCACAGAACTTCAAACATAGTGCTGTTCTGAGATCCAGTTTATAAGGCCTCTGCGAGTTTCATTGATATTCTCAAGTGGCTCACAAATAAAAATGAACCCAGTAATAGTGTCAACATGTGCTTTGTTTTGAACATGTTAACTAAACATCATGTGAGCAGATTAGAAAAGCAATCACTTATTTAGTTGAATAGTTGCCCGTGCTAATCACTAAAGATCAGTTATTGTAACATGAACTGGAAGATTTCCACTAAGACTCTTAAAAGAGTCAATAAAAGGTCATGTTTATATAAGTTAGAAACACTTGAAAGAAAAATATTAGCATTGACTCCCGGGCCATACGGACACTTGTATAGGGAAAGAAGACTCCCTAGAGAATATGCCCCCTTTCAACACCCGCTCTCTGAAACTCAGCATATTCGGCCACTGAAAATCACCTTAACGTACTCAGATGGAATATTATCAAAGAGAATATTATCAAGTTCAAGGTATGGGAAGAGGTCTTGGCAAGCTGTTGAAGCTGACCACTAAGCCCTCTGAAGTAGGTCTCCAAAGTTTATTACTATCTTGATACTGCTTCCTGGTTTTGTATTTTAAGATGTTTATTTGTTTGTGTGTGTGTGTACATGTGAACATGTGTGCTTGCACATAAACACTCGTACGTGTGCCACAAAGTGAATGCAAAAGTCAAAGGACAAGGGGACTTGTTTTTCTCTTTCCACCACATTCTTTCTGAGGATTGAACTCAGGCTTTCAGAGGTTTGGCAGGATATGCCTTTACCTACGGAGCCAAGGGCGTGTCCTTCTTAGCATTCAGGGGTGGTATTAACAAGGAGAATTTCCCACTATCCTTGTCAGCTCTTTCTTAATAGATGACATGAAGTTCAATTTGCAAAATACCAAACACTTTTGCTAAAATGGAGTAATGGGGACATTTATTTCCTACAGAATATTCCAGATCACTAAAAAATTATAATCTGTAATAAAAGTGGTTTCATAGTCTCAAAATCCATGTTTCAGCTACCTACACTACAAAATGATGCAGTTAAAATATGTCACCTAAGTTAAACACTATAAAATCAAGAGGAAAAACAGAAAAGAAGAATAAAATACACTCCTTAAATATACTAAAAGATCTCAGTTTTGATAAGCAGCTAACTATGTAATGGAAAACTCAGTGTGTGTGCTATGGTTGCTCAGATCCAACTTAGGTTTTCCTCTTATTATGTGTTTTAGAATAATAATAAAAATTTATTATTTTTTATTAACAAGGTTTATATTAAAGCTTTTCTTTATTATTTTAAAAAACTGACTTTTAGTACTCAGAGATTTATAACTATTTACTTTTACATTATATATTTGAGATTATATTTCTTATAAAAATGTAGTTTTATTTTTACAAGTGACCTAGCATTTACAGTTTATGATGTAGCAATCACTCTACATCTAACTTAAGACTTTACAATGCTTTTCAGTCTGTGGTAAAATGTCTATATATACATATCTATTCATGTATTTTCCTATATACACATAAACATATATGTGTATCTATATTAATATCTAGTGAAATTTAATGTTAGTCCTACCTTAGGAACACCATTAAGTGCAAAAAGATGCAATGAAGTATATGTTACTAAACTGGTAAAAATTATAATGTTTGTCAAGGTTATACAAACCAAGCATAAGAAAATTGAGAATTATAAGCCCATTTTAAATATCTCCTGCCCCTTGCAAATGTCAGCTGTCAGCTATATTTCACATCAGTCTTCAGTCAGTAAGTTTTATACACAGAGTCCTTTGGGAAATGAAGGGTCAGTACAACTGTGACTATGTCATTTCCAACCCTCTGTCCTGTGTCACCACTTGAAATTTGATCTACTGATAAATGGCTATGCATAGGTAGGGTTGGCATAGCAGTCACAGGCAAATTACTCCTCAAAAAGTAGAAAGAAGTCTTGGGAACTCTACTTCAGAAGCCAGAACCTTTCATACTGGCAACATGCAGAGTCAAAATCTAAACGCCTGGAAAAATTCAGAGACAGAATAACATCCCCCTTCTGAACATATCTAGGACCCTGCAAGTTATTGCTATATAAATATAAGCATTGGTCTTCTGCAGGCAAACTTTACCAGATCTCAGAGTTAAGTAGGAGTGAGATAAACCCAACAACCACAGCTAAATGATAGTCTCATAACTTAAACCCCTGGAAGCTTTAGTGTGATCCAGCCCTTACCTCAGCATTGGCAGATAAGTGTGTCAAGGTCACTGCTGTTGATATTACACAGTTCTCTGTAGTAAAGAAAAAGGGATCAAGATTCTAAGGAACCTACTTCTTGGGAAGTATGCTTTATCTTTAGAAACTTTCTGCTTGCAAAGTCTAAAGTTTCACAGAAATAGATAAATTGGAATATTTTCTTTCTTTCACATGCAAATTAATAGATTAGGCAATATGTCCAAATAAATATTCAAAATAATGCTGAAAGGGAGGAATACAAAACAAGAAAGTAATGTCTCAGATATAGATAAGCCTCATTTTTAGAAAACTTGAAGAAAATTATGCTATTTCAGTGAAACTGGGGAACAAAGAAGGCTGTTTTCAAAATGTATTACATGGTCTACATTAAGTGTTTAACACACTTATTGTTAAAAACTTTTATATTTAGGTTTTGTGCTTCTGGCAAATAGAAGTAGCTGAAAATAAATACGTGTTCTCTAGCCCATCTTCAGACTCTGTTGCTGATCCTGTTAGGGACCATGAGTCTAACCATAGCCTCACAAGATGAAATGAGGTCAATCTTGTTAACAAGAGTGTCATGTCCTTGGCATAGAGGGCTCTAACCAAGCATGAGCTGAGTCACTGATACACAGAAAAACTTATTTCCCCTGGGTCTGGATGCCAGAAGACTGAGATGACAGCACCTCTCCCTGGACACTAATGTACAACTCCATCAGGGTTGTGGAATACAGAAATATTTTTTCATTCACACTTGGTAGAAAATGAACAAGCTAGATCTTTGGCCTCTTCTATGAAGGCTGCACTTTTATTCTTGAGGTCTGTGCTCTCATGACTCAGTTTCTTCCCTGTGATCTTGCGCCAAGTACTATTGTATTGCTCATATATCTATAACATTATGAAATAATTTAATGAAGTCATTACATCCAATGAAATTAACTCGGGAATGAGGGGCCCATTTTCAAAAAGAATAAATTAGGGCAAATGCACTGTTCTGCACAGTCAGAGGAAGAATGTTGAGAGGACTGAAGAAAAGCAAGTCAAGGCTGAAATCCATAGGATGAGTATGAGCTTCCCATAATGTTTCCTAAGTAATTGATGGTTATTGTTAAATTAATGGGAAAACAGCTTGCTGGAAAGCAATGAACTAAAATAACAGGAGGGCTGTATCAATAAAGGATGTTGGGTTTCTGATTATTGCTGCCCGCAGAAGTAGAATGAAGTAAATCAGTACTCTGAGGATTTAAGATACTTTTATTGCCAACATATCTGAATTGAAGGATGCTGGGTATTTCGAATTTGTGATAAATAAACAAATAACAATAATAAAAATAATAGACCTTGAATACTCCATTTCTCATCGGGCTGAGTTCTGAAATTTCTTGATGCAAGGTAGGCATTTACTCAAACACTCTCTTTGGTTATAGTCAAGGACAGTAAAGGAGGGTAAGATTGGGGGTGTACTGACGAGCAATAGAGAAAAGCAAAATAGGGAATAAACTAAGTTTAGCACAATTACATCCTACCTCTCATGCACTTGGTTGGAGACCTTTACAATGTTTTCTTTTTTTCTGTTGGGAGAATAAGAGTCACAGGTAGCACTAGGGAAAGCAGGAATTTGAATCATGTAGAGTCATCTCTCCGACAGAAAAGATCTATAACCCCATTTTTGTCCAGAAGACTGGGAATGAAAGTGGCTAATGGACGAAATGATCCTTGCACTATCTGTATGTCCACAGGCTCCCCCTGGCTCCGACCAATAGAACCAGAGAGTCTTAATTCCTTAGGTGCCCTTTGTACTACATAGATTGCCAGGGCTTTCCTCCAGGCTCATACAGACAGGCACAGAAGTAGTTAATAACCAAGAAACTTCTGAAATATCTACATGGCCAAGAATACATCAGATCTTCTCTAAAGCCCTTAAGATAATTCATCTGGCTTAATAAAAAGTGCTATGTGCTTTGAAAAGATTTTTAGTGAAATTAAGCTTTCTTGTGCACCTACACCAGGAAACATTTTTCTCAAACTATACCATGCTTAAATATGCCTAAAATAATAGCTGGTGTCTGTCTCTAAAAGTTGGAACAAATATTAATCATGTTCAACTGGATTTCCTTCTTGCCTCACACTGTGGTGACATTTGCAGAGTTGCCCACATATTCCCATTGGGGTTTCAGAATTACAATAGAGAAGATTTTATTGTAACCCTATCTGAATCTGAATGGGAATTTTTATGTTCTGTCATTGCACAGTGTATGGGTAGATGGGGTGGGGTGGGGGTGGGCACATATGTGGAAGTAAGAAGACTAGCTCTCATGGTACTACTCACATTCTACCTTCATTAAGACACAGTCTCATTTGTTTACCACTGATTGTCATGTAAGATGTCTAACATTCTTTTCGGGATTCCACTGTCTCTGCCTCTCCTCTCACCATGTGTATGCTGGAATTATGGAATCATTACCAGTTTAACTTTTCTGAGATCCATATTCTTACATTTTGTTGCTGTGATAAATCATCATGACCAAAAGAAACTGAAGAGAGTTTGTTTAGTTTTGATGGAGGAGCCATGGTAACAGGTAGATAAAGCAAGAGACTAAAAGATCACATCTACCACAACTCTGAAGCAAAACGAATGAACTAGAAGTGGGATGAGGTTATAAACACTCAAAAACCATCTCCAGTAATGTAGTTCCTCTTAAAGCTTCTACAACCTCCCACCAACTAAAATGCATAATTCAAATACATAAGCCTACAGGAGACATTTCTCATTACAACAATAAGAGAATCCACACGAGGGTCCTCACACTTGCAGAGGGAGCACCTTACTGAGCTATATCACCACCTCATTAGAATACAATTCAAATGTAGACTATGGATTGGTTGAAAACCAAGTTATTAGACTAAACTGCATTCAGATTCACATTATATCATTAGTTTCACAAAATACATCAGACTAGTAGCCTATAATCTCATGTCTATTTTTGTCTTATTACCAAGAAAAATTGAAAATTGGCTTTCAATTAGATTCTTAATTATATTGAATTAAATTTCAAAACAACCTTTACATCCTCTTTGACACAGTAAAATAAAACATTTATAAAACTTCTGCTTTGCCAGTGAAGAGTGCATTTTAGAAAGGCACTGAAAAGAAGCTTACTTTCTGACTTAGAACTACAATTTATAATGAGGTGTCACTCTTCAGAACCCAGAGATGATTTTATGCTAACACTATATTTATTCCTTTGGCAATGTCAGAGCCTTTCCTTGAATATTTTAAAATATGACTCAGTATTCACAGAAGTGGCAGTTGAAGTCAAAGTTTTCTGTCACATTTTCCCTAATTTATTTTAGTTCCAAGATATCTTGTCATCAAACACATTCAAATGTTTCCTAGGATGAATCAACAAATAGAAACTGGGAACCGCCAATGTAAGCAGTAGGGCAGAGGCTCATGAAAAACAAGGAGCTACATACAATTCAGCCTACTTCTCCAATCACCTCCTAGCTTCTACTGGGAAATCTATTTAATTGTAAGCAAAATAAAAAAGAGGTCACTGCATTAGATACCCACTGTGTGTTAACAACAAACAAAAAATTGAGCTTCTATCTTTTGGAAATATCTTTTTGTTGCTTTGAAATAAAAGTCTCATTCTGGGACCACTCAGCAGTTCTGAAAACCGAAGCATGGAAATTGCATTCTATTTGCCAACATAGTCATATGCCAAAGACTAATGCCTATTGGGTTGGGCAGTATGATTCACCCATGGAGTACCATTGAGAATACCCAGAGTGTCTATCAACTAGTTCATAATTGATATGAGCTGCACATATAGTGAGGAAAACTTAATAGAAAAATCTACTTTAGGGAACACCCTTTTGTAAACTTACTTTTTTAATCTTTAATTCTAAAACATCATGATTAATAGACTCAGATTACTAAACCAAATACTTGTTTACTGTTGTAATCCTTTAAATAACCTTTGGGAAATAAAAAACAAAAATAAGTGTCCTTCTAAAAGACTCACTGAATCATAAATCATTAGGAATCCTTTCACAAAGCTAGAATTAAAATTATTTTCTAAAAATAAAAAAGAACATTCATTCTCATTTTTATGATACAAATTCCCTGAATTGGATTAAAAATCTAAGTCTCTAAATTTATAGGATGAATTTCTCTCTAACTGTTACATAAAATGGATACATTAACTTTTAAATTTATTTTCTCAAACCCTAACAGTGAAAATACCAGGTTTATTTAAAAAAAAAGAATATTCATTAATTTTCTATATGCCAACACACGTTTTGTTAAATGCTTACCTTACCTTATCAAGTTATTTATTATTTGAACTGTTACTTGAAACAATACATGCTTTTATTTAAAAAAAATATTACAGCTCCCATATTGCTGTCCCCCCCCAAAAAAATCTTTTATGTCTCCTACTGATTTATTTTTGAATGGTTCCAGAAAAGATTTATAAAAAATATAGTATTTTAGTATGGCATGACATATATATTTGTTCGGATAAAAGGAATTATTTCTTCAAAGATTCACTGTTCCTTTATGTAGAAAATGTCAGTCTTTTCTAAGGGTTTGTGTTGTACTGTGCTTATCAGTTTATGTAGCACTGGACTTTATAATACACAAGAATGTCTTGTTCACTGTTTCCCATTTCAATACCCAACTACTCTCCCCAGACTTTAGTAAGAATAGTTTTTGTTTCAGCTTCTAGGTGACTGACCTTTAATTAGATTACATGGTGTTACCTTTCTGTAGTTGACTTGCTTAACCTAGTAACCACCAGTTTTATTTATGTTGATGCCAGCAATACAATTTCACTTATTTTATGATGAATAATATTCCTTTGCATATAAGTGCCATATTCTCTTCATATATCAGCCACTTAATGGATACTTCCTTTCTCGTTTCTTCATGATGTGAACAGCAGGTATGGAAATACACAGGTTTCATCAACATTTGATTTTATTTCTTACATACACACACACACACACACACACACACACACACACACACACATATGTTCAAAGATTATCCACACACATACATATTGTAGTGAGATTGTTGAATCACAGGACAACTGTCTTTTTAACTTTTAATCATAAGTAAAGTCTATATTGTTTCCTTCAGTGATAGCACTTTTTTTTATTCCTATCAATAAAGTGCAAGCCGTCCCTCCACCACAGCCTCATCTTATATAATTTTGATAACAGCAATTGTTCCTATGATGAGATGATACCTTTTCTTGGTTTTGATTTGGATCTCCCTGGTGATTAGAAATATTAGGATTCTTTTCAATGTCCTTTTTCAATAAGGGAGAGGTTAAGGTTATGGTCAGTTAAGACCATATAATCAGTATCCTGGTTTCCATGTCAGCGCCTTCAGTATTGTCTGCCGTGAAGTGGATGAATTATACTTGTCTATGTCCGAATAAAAAACAATGTTGGTTCACCCTGAAACATTTCTATTTATTTAATCTTAGAGTTCCTTGCACACTTAGCCAAGAAATATTAAAGGCTACTGCATCTCATGCTCTGTTCATTTCAACACTTGCCCGTCATTCTTAAAAAAAAAAAAAAAAGGCTTGCAGAACAAATGCTCAGGCCATCTGCCACCTGCAACAGTGGAGATCCAGGGATGCAGGCCTGGTGAGACTGCACTGCAAGTAGCCAGGATGCAGATAGGTCTGGGCTGAGGTCTCTGAAAGCATGCACCACCCCCCCCACCCCCGGTGGTTCAGGGGAGCAAGAACTCTACCATAGTGACTGGGTTTCCACCTGGAGGGCCCATGAGAGCAGAACAAATGCTCAGGCTATCTGCCACCTGGAACACCAGAGAACCAGGGACACAGGTCTGGTGACAATGTGATGAGACTAGCCGGGGCTCAGAGAGGTCTGGGCCAAGCTCTTTGAAAGCATGCACCCCCAATAGGTTCTGGCAAGCAGGAACTCTGCCATAGGGACTCGATGTCCACCCGGAGGGCCCATGAGAGCAGAACAAACACTCAGGCCATCTGCCACTGGGAAGAACAGAGATCCAGCGACACAGGCCAGGTACACAGGAAAGACGGAAACCAACCACTGACAAGACCATGTATAATCACAGAATACAAGATGGCAAGAGGAAAGTGAAAGAACTTACCCAATGGAAACCAAGACAACCTGGCAACACCAGAACCCAGCTCTCTCATCACAGCAAACAGAGTAATGCCAAATGCTCCAGAAAAAAAGGACTCAGACCCGAAATCATACCTCAAGATGATGATAGAGATCCTTCAACAAGAACGGGAGGAAAAGCATAAAGGAATAGAAGTTTTTAAAGAGGAAACAGGAAAAACACTCAAAGAAATCAAAGAACTAGAGGAAAACAGAACCAAAGAGATGAAGGAATTGAAGAAGGAATTTAAAATAAAAACAATGAAGAAAACACTAAAAGAGAAAACCCTGGAGGTAGAAAACCTAAAAAAGAAATCAGTAGTCACAGATGCAAACATCTTCAACAGAATACAGAGATGGAAGAGAGAATCTCAGGGCTGGCTGAAGACAACATGGAAAACATAGACAAAACAGTGTCAGAGAAAATGGAAAGCCAAAAAGCTCCCAACCCAAAATATACAGGAGATCCAGGACACAATGAGAAGACCGAACCTAATGATATAGGAATATAAGAGGGCGAAGAATACCAACTAAGAGGCAGAGTAAATATCTACAACAAAATCATTGAAGAAAGCTTCCCTATCCTTAAGAATGAGATGACCATGAGCAGAAAAGAAGCCTACAGAACTCCAAATAGATTGGACCAGAAAAGAAATTCCTCCTGATACATGATAATCAAGACTCCAAGTGCTCAAAGCAAAGAAAGAATACTAAAAGGAATAAGGGGAAAAGGTCATGTAACATATAAAGGCAGACCAATAAGAATTACACCTGACTTTTCAACAGAGACTATGAAAGCTAGAAGATCCTGGACAGACATCATGCATACCCTAAGAGAACACAACTGTCAGACCAAGTTGCTATATGCAGCAAAACTCTCAATCACCATAGATGAAGAGACCAAGATATTCCAGGACAAAACTAAATTTACACAATATCTGACCACAAACACAGCACTACAACGAATTATAGGTAGAAAACCCAATACAAAGAGGGAAACTACATGCTAGTAAAAACAACAAAATATCTAGGCAAGAAAACCAAAAGAAGAAAAATACACAGGTACAATTCTACCTCTAAAAGCAAAAATAACAGGAAACAGCAACCACTATTCCTTAATATCTGTTAACATAAATGGACTCTATTATCCAATAAAAAGACATAGGCTATCAGACTGGATATATGAAGAGAATCCAGCATTTTGCTGCATATAGGAAACTCATCTCAGAGACAAAGACAGACACTATCTGAGAGTAAAACGTTGGGAAAAAAACCTTCCAAGCAAAGGGCCCCAAGAAAAAGCTGGAGTGGCCATTCTATTATCGAATAAAGTAGATTTTCAACCAAAAGTTATAAAAAAAAGATAAGGAAGGATACTTTTTGCTCATTACAGGGAAAATTTGTCAGGAGGAACTTTCAATCCGTAATGTATATGCTCCAAATACAAGAATACCCATATTTATTAAAAAACTCTACTAAAGCTCAAAATCTACATTGCATCCCACACAATAATAGGGGGAGAACCCAACACCCCACTCACATCAATGGACAGGCATGGAAACAGAAACTGAACAAGGACACAGTGAAACAAGCAGAATTGGAATTAATAGATATCTACAGAACATATCATCCTAAAACAAAAGAATACACCTTCTTCTGAGCACCTCATGGCACCTTCTCCAAAACTGACCACATAATTGGTCACAAAACAAGCCTCAATAGATATAAGAAGACTGAAATACTCCCACGCATCCTACCAAATCACAATGGTCTAAGGCTGATTTCTAATAACAACAAAGACAACAAAAAGCCCATACACACATGGAAACTAAACAATGCTCTATTAAACGATAGCAGGGTCAAAGAAGAAATAAAGAAAAAAATTAAGGATTTTCTATAATTTAATGAAAACAAAGCACAACATACCCAAACCTATGGAATGCAATGAAGCAGTACTGAGAGGAAAACTCATAGCTCTGAGTGCTTCCAAAAAGAAACTGTAGAGGGCATACATCAGCAACTTGACAGCACCTTTGAAAGCTCTAGAACAAAAGGAAGACAATATGCCCAAGAGGAGTAGAAAGCAAGAAATAATCAAACTCAGAGCAGAAATTGACCAAATAGAAACAAAAAGAACCATTCAAAGAATCAACAAAACCAAGAGCTGGTTCTTTGTGAAAATTAACAAGATTGATACACCCTTAGCCAGAGTAACTAGAGGGCAAAGAGAAAGTATCCAAATTAACAAAATCAGGAAGGAAAGTGGAGACATAACAACTGAAACTGAGGAATTTAAGAAGTCATCAGATCCTACTACAAAAGCCTATACTCAACAAAGCTGAAAAAAATCTGGAGGAAATGGATGAATTCCTTGACATACTCCAGATACTAAAGTTAAACTAGGACCAGGTAAACCATCTAAATACTCCCACAACACCTAAAGAAATAGAAGCAGTCATCAAAAGCCTCCCAAACAAAAAAAGCCCAGGTCCAGATGGGTGCAGTGCAGAATTCTATGAGACATTTACTGATGACCTAATACCAATACTCTTTAAATTATTCCATGAAATGGAACACTACCTAACTCATTTTTCAGGGCCAGAATAACCCTCATTCGAAAAGGACACAAAGACCCTACAAGGAAAGAGAACTTCAGACCAATCTCACTTATGAACATTGATGTAAAAATATTCAACAAATTCCTTGCAAATAAAATCCAAGAACACATCAAAATGATCATTCAGCATGACCAAGTAGGCTTCATCCCTGGGATGCAGGGATGGTTTAATATAAGGAAATCCATCAATGTAATCCACCATATAAACAAACTCAAAGAACAAACCACATGGTCATCTCACTAGATGCTGAGAAAGCATTTGACAAAATTCAACACCCCTTCATGTTAAAAGTCTTGGAAAGAACAGGAATCCAAGGCCCATACCTGAACATAATAAAAGCAATATACAGCAAACCAATATCCAACATCAAACTTAACAGTGGGAAACTTGAAGCAATCCCACTAAAATCAGGGTCTAGACAAGGCTGCCCACTCTCCCCCTACCTATTCAACATAGTACTGGAATTCCTGGCCAGAGAAATTACACAGCAAAAGGAGATCAAAGGGATACAAATTGGAAAGGAAGAAGTAAAAAATCACTATTTGTAGATTACATGATAGTGTAAGTAAGTGTCCCCAAAAATTCCACCAGTAAATTTCTATAGCTGATAAACAAGTTCAGTAAAGTGGCTGGATAAAATTAACTCATACAAATAAATAACCTTCCTCTACTCAAAGGACAACATGCAGAGAAGGAAATTAGGGAAATGATAACCTTCACAATAGACACAAACAATATGAAATACCTTGGTGTGACTCTAACTAAGTAAGTGAAGGACCTGTATTGTATGACAAGAACTTCAAATCTCTAAACCAAGAAATTGAGGAAGATCTCAGAAAATGGAAAGATCTCCCATGCTCATGGATTGGAAGGATCAACATTGTAAAAATGGCCATCTTACCAAAAGCAATTTACAGATTCAATGCAATCCCCATCAAAATTCCAACTCAATTCTTCATAGAGTTGGAAAGCGCAATGTGCAATTTCATCTGGAATAACAAAAGACCTAGAATAGTGAATTCCATCCTCAACAACAAGAAAACATCTGCAGGAATCACTATCCTTGACCTCAACCTATATTACAAGGCAATTGTGCTAAAAACTGCATGGTACTGGTACAGAGATAAGCACATGGATCAATGGAATAGAATAGACAATCCAAAAATGAGCCCTCACATATATGGTCACTTGATTGTTGACAAAGGTGCTGTAAACATTCAATGGAAAAAGGATAGCCTATTCAACAAATGGTGTTGGTCCAACTGGCACTCAGCATGTGGAAGACTGAAAATAGACCCTTTCTTATCTCCTTGTACAAAGCTCAAGTGCAAGTGGATCAAAGATCTCCACGTTCAACCAGGTACACTGAAACTATTATAAGAGAAAGTAGAGAAAACCTTAGAACACATAGGCACAGGAGAAAATTTCCTGAACAGAACACCAGTGGCTAGCGCTCTAAGGTCAAATATTGAAAAATGGGACTTAATGAGATTGCAAACTTTCTGTAAGGCTAAGGACACTGACAAGAAAACAAAAAGATATCCAACGGATTGGGAAAAAATCTTTACCAACCCCACATCTGATAGAGGCCTAATATCCAAGGTATACAAAGAACTCAAGAAGTTAGACACCAGAGAATCAAACAACCCTATTATAAAATAGGGTACAGAGATAAATAAAAAGTTCTCAATTGAGGAATATTGAATGGGTGATAAGCATCTAAGGAAGTGCTCGACATCCTTAGCCATCAGGGAAATGCAAATAAAAACAACCCTGAGATTTCATCTCACACCAACCAGAATGGCTAAGATCAAAAATTCAGATGACAACAGATTCTGGCAAGGATATGGAGAAAGAGGAATACTTCTCCACTGTTGGTGGGGTTCTAAACTGGTACAACCACTCTGGAAATCAGTCTGGTGGTTCCTCAGAAATTTGGACATAGTACTACCTGAAGACCCAGTTATTCCACTTCTGGGCGTATACCCCAGAGAAGCTCTAACATACAACAAAGACACATGCACCACAATGTTCATAGCAACCCTATTTTTAATAGCCTGAAGCTGTAAAGAACCCAGATGTCCTTCAGTAGATGAATGGATACAGAAATTTTGGTATATTTACACAATGGAATACTACTCAGCTATCAGAAGCAATGACTTTATGAAATTCTTAAGGAAATGGATGCATCTAGAGACTATCATCCTGAGTGAGGTAACCCAATCACAAAAGAACAGACATAATATGCAGTCACTGATAATTGCATACTAACCCCAGAAATTTCTGAACACCCCATAAACAACTCCCATACTATATGAAGTTCAAGAAAAACAAAGGCCAAAATAATAAAAAAGAAAGAAATAAAAAACCATTATGCTTAATTTTTATACACCAAGAAAACTTTGACTATTTCCAGGTTATATCTTGTTTTACATGTTGTACTTTATGCTCACTGTAACTAGTAAAATTTTAATGCATACTATTAAACCTTTAAAAAATCAAGTAATGACAAATATGTATTCATGTACTTTTACGCAAAAATGCTTAAAGTCTGTACATTTATCTTTGTTTTTTAAAATAAAATTGTTCAATTTAATAATAAAAAAAACTAAAAATAAAAATATGTTGACGGACTGGAGAGATGGCTCAGTGGTTAAGAGCACTGACTGATCTTCCAGGGGTCCTGAGTTCAATTCCCAGCCACCACATGGTGGCTCATAATCATCTGTAATGGGATCAGTTGTTCTCTCCTGGTGTGTCTGAAGACAGTGACAGTATAGTGTACTCAGATAGATAAAGTAAATAAATCAAAAGACTTTAAAAAGTGTTGATGCAGAAAAATCTTCCTTCAAATACAATAATATCTTTTTACATCTGTCTTTAAATTATCTCAATTGAAGTTAAGTCTCTCTGCATACCTTCTATATTTTTGATATGAGATAGAAAAAGGCAGAAATATAGTATACTTGAAATAAATATTTACATGAAATTTCAATAAAATTTGCAAATTTTAATTCCATATCCTAAAAATAATTTCAGAAACTGTTTTATGTAAACACATGATTACTAAATATCTTAGTCCCAGCAATAGATTAATGATTTATTCCCTCTCATCAAATTAAAAATATGACTTAATTTTATATATAGACCTATTAGGTTACATTAAGCCATGATTAATGCAGTAAAATAGCAGGTGGCTTATGCTGTAATTAGTGCTATAAATTCTTTAGCATTGAAAACATTATGTGGCAACAAAGAACGTAAGGTGTAATTGTGCCTTTTAGTGAGCATACTTTGGTATATATATATGACTTTTCTAAAGTCTCTTAATGGGTGTATTATCGATACAAATGATCCCAGTATTGAATGTAGCTTTAGACTTTCATTTGAATATTGAATTGAATTGTGACAAAATGCTATTTTATCCAGTAACATATAGCACAGCATGCAGTACTTGATCAGTGATAGAGTAGCTATTGCTAGTATATTCTTGTATTTAATTTTCTTGATAAAATTGGTATTTTCACTTAATTCTTTTTTTTGTAACAATCAGCTCTGTTATTTTGCAACTTACAAATGTAATTTAATGGCTATTTTTTTGACTTAATTGTACTGTTTCTATTAATATACCATTCTCTACAAAATATACATAAGGGATTTTTATGCCAAAAAAAAACTCAAAGATAGGATACTATATTGCATAGTAATGTCACCAATTGATTATAAAATACAAAGTAGAAAAAAAAATTTTTAGAATAATTCAGAAGATAGTTTTATTTTTCTCTAAATCATGAGGTACAAATGTTTGACAGAAAAATATTTCTGGATGTTTCTATTTGCCACTGTTTCTCAATAAATAGCTCATTATCAAACTTTATTTCACATCCTATATTTTGCCTTTGGCTTTTAAAATATTCAATCTGGAAATATCTGTGATTTCTTGTTTTCAATTTTAAACTCACAAGAATTAAACTACAAATCAGCTTCTTTGCATATCTTTTAGCACTAAAGTGTCTTTACCACCCACTCCCTCAGAAACAGGTACACATATACATTGGCATATATATGTGAGTATGGAGCTATAGATAGTTACACAATAAATACACACACATACATATGTAGATCAGGTGATAATGATAATAGAAGGCAGCATCATTACATCTTCAAACATGGTAGGTATAGTAAAACAATTCCCAAATTTTACAAATACATATATTTTCCCAAATACATTAACTCTATTAATTATATATTTTCCCACAAGCTATAAGATATTAATTTCTTATTTCTTATGAATGACATTACTTCACAGTATTTCTAGAAGATATTTGAGGTCCAAATAAAGTTTAGAATATATAGTTAGATAACATAAATTGAAGAAGATACATGAAGTTAATTTATTTCATATTTCCACAAAATGTTCGCTTTTAGAAATTGAGGTTATTCAAGAAATACTGTTATTAATACGCCATTCCTTATCCACTATATTCCTTAATATCTGAAAGACATAAGAGCAAGAGAGCGCATGTGTTTTGAAGCAGCCACAGGATTTGAACATTACCACCCATGAAAGCCTGGAGAAATTTCTATGTCTAATCTTATCTTCTGTAATTAGAAAAATAAAGAATAATGTTTTAAAAACATCAAAGTAATGTTATTAAATTGAAGTGTATTAACCCAGAAACTGTTGGTATTTCTGTTTTAATCGCTTTCTCCTTGGTAATCTGTCAGCACTCAAGAAGTCTGGGCTAAATATTTGGATATAAATATACTTTTCATATTTAATAACTTAAGAACCTTCATCTCTTATGTGTTTACATTAATTCATTTATATATGGTTGTGATGATATCAGCATTATTTCATGGGCTTTTCCAAGTATAATAGAAACTAATACTTTAATGAGTAAGGCTACATAAGCTTAAATATTCCCATGCTTAGTCCCCTGGCAGAGGATTTCTGATAGCATTGGAAGGATAAGGAAGTATGGGCTTGTAGGAGGAAGTGTCTCACTGGGGTGGGCTTTGAGTGATCAAAGCCCATTGCCATATCCAGGCTCTTGATGCAGGATACTATATTGTACTATGAACCCTGAGACTCAGCTTTTACTGGAAAATCCTGTTTCTAGTCGTGGTGCAGTTCAGCCTAAGTACACACCTTTAATCCCTCTGACTAAAATGCAGACACACCTTTAGTACTCACCTTTAATCCCAAACAATAAAGGTACTCGTAGAAGGGAGCATACATGTTTAAAAGTGATATGTAATTTGAGTGGCAGACAAAGTGACAAACCAGAGAAAGATTTGAAGAATAGGATATGTTCAACCCTCATGAGGAGAGAGAGGGGAATTATGTTGACTTAGTAGAGAGCAGTGGAGGACAGAGAGAGAGAGAGAGAGAGAGAGAGAGAGAGAGAGAGAGAGAGAGAGAGAGAGAGGGAGGGAGGGAGGGAGGGAGGGAGGGAGGGAGGGAGGGAGGGAGGGAAGGAGGGAAGGGAGGGAGAAAGGGAGGGAGGAAGGAAGGGAGGGAAGGAGGGAAGGGAGGGAGAAAGGGAGGGAGGAAGGAAGGGAGGGAAGGAGGGAAGGGAGGGAGGGAGGGAAGGAGGGAAGGGAGGGAGGGAGGGAGGGGTGGGGTTACCTAGATTGTTTAACAGAGACCGAATGCAGAGAGAGAACAGGCCAGAGAATTGGGAGAAGCCAGAAGATTAGAATAGACCGTAGAGTTAGTTTGAGGTCAAACAGAACAATTCAGGAGAAACTGAAAAGCCAGATCGAATCAGTCAGCTTGGAGAGGAGTTTGAGTCAGAACAGCTGAACTGAGTCAGCCAAAGTTCAGAAAGTAGGAGAAAGGGTAAGCCTATTGAGCTGTAGGTCTCAGAGGTTGGAAACCTTCTAGCCCTAGATAAGACTGCACTGAGTCTAGAAGCTTCTAGGACTATGCCTAGCTTAGCAGACTGAAGCAAGAAGCCTCAGATGCAAGAGTTACATCAGGTAAATAAAAGTTACCTTTATAGTTTCTTCTGCTTTTCTCTGCCTGCAGACCAAGCTAAATCAGTAAACTACTTCCTCAGCACTGTGCCTGCCTGCTGCCATGCTTTCTGCTGCCAAGATCCCTGGTAAAATGATAATGCATTAAGCCTCTGGAACTCTAAGCCGGCCCACAATTATATACTTTATTTTGTAAGAATATCTTTGGTCATGGTCTTCCTTCACAATAACACAACAGTGCCTGAGTTGGTGTTAAATTTTAGACTGTCTTGACACCAAGAAACAAATAGGGATTTTTCCCGCTAATATTTAAAGTGGCAAAGAATTTGCCATGCCTATCATGGACTAAATAATGCCACTCTCCAAAACAACCACATCTACCATGGGCCGGAGAATGTAGTGTGTTTTGGAATTTTATTAGTAGATTTAAGGCAAGGATGGAACTTACACTGCTTTAGAGGTAGATCAAAACTCAAAGGGAGAGTTTTCCTCTAAGACAGAGGAGAAGGTCTATGAAGAAAAAATAAATCAGGACAAAGGTGAAGTAAAAGATATGAGTTCTAAACATGACTGGCACCTGATGCTAGAGGACAAACAGAAGAGTTTCACCCTAAGGGACCAACGTTGCCAATGCCTTAGTTTTGAACGTCAGGATTTTTTAATTAGGAGAAAACAGATGGCAACTGCTTCAGGCCACCAAGCAGGGAGTCATTTCTGAGGCTCCAGAGAATTAATATAACAACCAATAATGTGCTGTGTAAAGCAAACATGGGAGCTGTTTGGTACTATTGGTAAATCCACATAAATTTAGTGACGATGGAATTTGATGTACCAAAATTGGGGGGGGGGGGGGAAGCCAACTCTGTGGCAACCTTTATATGTTTATTCAAAGGCCCAGGAAAATTTAGGATCCATATTTTAAAAGTGACTCACTAAACTGGGAATATGGAACCTGAAGAAGCCACCTCCCTATAGACATGCAGAAACCCCAGTAGAGCGATAGAGACATCAACCCCACTACAACATTTTTAAGCCAAAATTGATCCTTTAAGAAATGCAGGCACAGGGAATGGAGCAGAGACTGAGGGAATGGGCAAGCAATAACTGGCCCAACTAGAGACCCATCCCACGGACAAGCACCAGGCCCTGACACTGTTAATGACACTCTGTTATGCTTGCAGACAGGAGCCTGTCATCCTCTGAGAGGCTCCACCCAGCAGCTGACTCAGACAGATACAGATGCCCACAGCCAAACAGTAGATGGAGCTTTTGGTACTTTTATGGAAGAATAGGAGGAAGGATTGCAGGCCTCTACGTGGATAGGAATTAGAGGCCAAATTTTTTTTTACTTCAGACTCCATTTTAGAGAACCTGACCTAAGTTTGAACTCAGGCAAACTAATAGGTTGGTACTTAGTATTAGTTTCCAAGTTGCCCCCCAACAAAACTTGAGCCTTGCTCCAGTCTCTAGGCTAATCCCCAACAAGACCAACATCTCTAGGTTACACCCTCAACAAGACTAGCATCTCCAGGTTATTCCCTCACCAAACCTACACCCCTGCCACCAGATTACAAACCTAACTCCCTTGCCTAAAGGCTAACAATGCAGAGGGGAGCAGAAATTAAGTTTATAATATGACTCCCAGAACCAGCCAATTATGATAAAGGTCACAGTAGCCATCCAATTAGATGCTTGCACTATTACACCCCCCCACACACACACACACACTTGCTGCTTACTATAAAGCTGCTCCGATAGATATTTGGAGCTCCCCCACCACCAAAATCATCCTGAGTGACAGAGGTGCACTGAGGAAGGGTGAGGTAGATCAAAGAGAACAAACACTCTGCTGTGAGTTGCATCAGATTGGCCCCGGTCTGTTTTTTATTTTTCGGGGGGGGGGGGTGGTCACTAACACTTCCCTGGAACTACATGAACTCCACAGGAAAACCACATAACCTGGACCCCCGGGGCTCTCAGAGTCTGAGCCACCAACCAAAGAACATACATGGACTCTACCTAGGCCTCCCCACACTTATGTAGCAGATGTGCAGCTTGCTCTTCATGTGGGTCCTGAACAACTGGAGCAGGGGCTATTCCAAACCTGTTGCCTGTACGTGGGATATGTTCTACCAGCTGGGCTGCCTTGTCTGGAAGCCTAAACAAGAAGTGCCTACTTCACAGAGGCTTGAAGTGCTAGGGTTCGGGGATACCCAAGGGGCCCCCCGACCTACTCAAAGGAGAGGGAAAGAGGGCAATGAGGAGAGGGTTGTAGAAGGGTGACCAGGAGGGGCTCAGGGAGTTGGATTTAAAGTGAGTTAAAAAAATGATTCAGATTAAAGTGCTTTTCACCCCCCCCCCCACTTCTTAGAACATTTAGGTTCCTTGAGATGGGATAATGCTTCCATGAGTAAGTCCAAAGTCTGGGAATGTATCCATTTTGAAGAGCTAAAATAAATTCAATAGAAATTTTATCTTTATATTTATTCTACTTCAAGTTAGTGGAAGTTTTAGCAAGATTCTTTTAAAATTCTACATTAGCCCTAAGAAATGAATTGCCATGCTAATTATGAATCATATTATTTTGCTTATGATTCAGTAATCAAAGATACTTAAAACTTGATGTAAATCAATACTCCTGATAAGTATAGGAATATCATGTCCTCTGAAAATACATGTGTTCTTCTACATTAATATGAGTCCACAGCCAAACATGTATGCTATTATTCACTACTGTATTTTTCATCTTTTCACAAATGGAAAGGTTGAGATATTCACAGATATTTTTACAATTATACTTTAACACCCATAATATTCTACTGCTACATATGACTTTTCAGCTTAAGTAGAAAAGTCTAGAGCTTCACCAAAAAATACATAAATTTAATTGGCTAGCTTTCTGAGCAGTTACAGATTTCATTGCCGAGTGTTGTAATAGAACGAGAACACATTAAATTAATGTCAACTAGTTAAAAATCTCACATGTATTATACAAGGGAAAAAGTGGTGAAGTTCACTTGGACAGCTGCATTTTAATATGGACATACAATTATCTTAGGCCTTATCTGTTGCCTTTTCATATGTTATTTGGTTGTTTATTTAATACCCAACAAGCTGTTTATATGACCATATTATTCTTCAATAGCAATATGACAAATATATCAATTTTGTAATATTATTTATTAGCTTAAATACCTGAAACCAAACACTTAGTCACCAATTTTTTATTTCTGAACATTTGTTTGTACACAGTCAGTCCTAAATATAAACAATTAGCACAGGAATGAACTGCGTGAGATATAGTCTTCTGTTAATTAAAGAAGTAGAGTGTGCTATAAATAAAGGTGATTAAATAAAAGTTGATTATTTTAACTGGTAATTTTAGATTGCGTGGTTTTGCAAGCATAAGCCATTACCAGGTAGATGGTTTTAATTAAACATGTAAACTAGAAACCTTAATTCATTTGCCAAAAGAACATAGTCCTAAAATAGAACCTATCAAACACTCAAGGCATAAGATTTAAATTATCTTGAATTATCCTAGATGTGTATGCATGCACACACACACATACACACACACACACACACACACACACACACACACACACACACACACACAGACACGCATGCATAGGCTTTTAAAAGGATTATTAGAGATTTTTAAAAGGTATTATTAGAGAACTCTTATCTTTTCAAAAGTTAAAAAAATTAAAATACAAATTTGAATTGCTGCATACATCTTGTGAATCCTGATACTTCCTTCAAAGATTATATTCTATTCCAGATCTGATTGGCAATCATTTTTAGTAATGGCTCTTTCACCAAGAAGACTCAGGCTGTAAGTTTTTGTGTTGAATTTGGTTGTAGTAGCTGATGGAAACGGAAGTGGAATGCTACCCTTTGAGCATCACAAGGCGCAAATAACCCCTGACTGAGAGTATTGAACTATGAAATAACACTGGTAAATATTCATATATCTGTTTAAGATAGAAAGATTTTAATATAAATGTAGGTGCATGATATATCTAAAAAACAATTACACATATATATTTAAATGCAGGTATATACTTGTATTCCATAGTAACGAGTCAGTTAATATCTCCCAATGAATTTAATTGACTTACTTTACATTTCAGCATATTTTAATTTTTTTCAATAATTTAAAAATTCCTAAAATAATTCAATCTTTATATGACTTTTTCAATCAGTGTACCATACATGGTAAATATTTGTATTTAATGCTCTCGTTTTTAAAAATTATGTCCCTAAAGATTTTAATGGGATTACAAACCTGGCAAGCGTGCTATCAGATAGAACCTAGTATGTGAAGAAAGGATGCAGAATCCGCTAACTTGATGGATGAGCACTTAACAGCAAGACATTAACTCCGGTTTTATCACCTGATAGAACGACTGGTGTAGAGATTTGTCAGCGGCCCTGAAGTGAGCCATCTGGGGCAGCCAACTGGGCTCTGTCACTTCGCACAGCCCCATATCACAACGAGGTAGAGTACTCATCATGTCTGCCGTGTTCACAGTTCCTCCTCTCCTCCCATGTCTGAATTTCTTTTCACTGTTATAGCTTGTGGATCTAAAAGAAACATCTGACAGTGTCCCATAGCTGCTGTACTTTATAGTCCCTTTCTAAAAGCTGCATTGAACCCCGTTCTTACCAACAAGGAAACGGTTTTGCTTTTAACATCAGTAAAACCAGCCATGGGAAAATCAGCTTCTTTAAAATAAAAATGAGATTTCTATTCCTCCCTAGGGCCTACGTTAGTCTAAGTGATAGTTCAGTCTTCCACTAAGACAAGGACAGGCAAACGGACTTCTCTCTTAACAGGAAAAATCATGTAAGTGTGAACACATGCTTACATCATGCTATGACTTGGCATGGGGGAAGTAACATTTTCTTTATCTGAGAATTCCCTTTGACTGTCACAAAGCTACTTGCTTGTGAGAAACTGTGTCTCATCTCTCATTGACTCGGCAATGAGTACACTGACTTTAACCCGTTTTCTTCATCCATCTAGAAAACCTGGAATTCCGGAACAATCTGGTGGACTATTTATTTGCTCAACATTCTGAAAAATCCCACGTGCAGTAGAGTGATTTCAAGAAGGCCCTTGGCTCCAACCAAACATGTGTCTTAATTCACATTCAGAAATGTGTGTATCCCCCACAAGGCTGCCCTTCCTCATAGTTCATCATGGTTAAGGGAGGGAGCCATCAGGCCTCATCCCTCCCTGAGATACTATAAGCAGTTAACAGCTGTTGAGAGATGGGACGCCATTGTCTTCAGTCATTTAGCCACTGACACGTCGTTCTTCCTCTGGGAAGGCCCCTCCCACCACTGCTTCCCCAGCAACTCAGAAGGGCCACATAGAAAAGGAAGATGTACCAAGTAGACAGGAAAATTAAGAACTCCAGTAGGAGAGGCAGGGAGGTGGGGGAGGGGAGAAAAAAAAAAGAAATGTGTGTATAGGCCCCAAAAACAATTTTTTCCCCCTGTAGTCCACAGTATCTACTTTTAAAAAGATCATGCTTCTAAATCTGTGAACCTTTTATATTTTCTGCTTTCAACTACAGGATCACTGCAAATGATCTGATCATTTCTCATGATGTTGCAAATAATTCAAAATCCATGCACATGCAAGCAATGCCAATTAAACTCTATGGGTTATTAAAAAAGAAAGACATTAGACCTCCAAGTAGGAAAGCAGAAGTGTTCCAGGTAGAGCAGAGTAGATATAGGCAGAGAGGATAAGAGAAAGAAGGTGTTACATAAACAAAATACATTGTGTGTGTGTGTGTGTGTGTGTGTGTGTGTGTGTGTTACATTGCCAAAGAACAAACTAAAATTGATTTTTGGAAAATATAAGGTAAAAACAGAGATGATTGAAATAATACATAGAATATATGTAAACATTCATCAACAGTAAATATCTAGAGATAAAGAAAAGATAAAGTAATATGGCAAATGGGTAAATATGTATACAAGATAGTAAAATAGTGGACAAAATTAAAAGATACACAATAATAAGATAAAGAATCTAAACAGCATTAATAATTTCATTGACATAATCAATGAGAAACTCCAGTAGAAAGATATCCTTTAGAACAAAAGGCCAGGGCATCCTCTATCTTTTTTATTTAACTGATTTTATTGGATGTATTTTATTTACATTTCCAATGTTATCCCATTCCCGGATTCTCCTCCATATTCCCAATCCCATCCCCCTGCCCCTGCTCCTATGAGGGTGTTCACCAAACCACCCCCTCCTGCCTTTCAGCCCTGACATTCCTCTATACTGGGGCATTGAGCTTTGGTAGGACCAAGAACTTCTCCTCCCATTGGGCATCCTCTATCTCAAAAGGCCTTTATCTCACAAATGAATTTTATCAATTTTTAGTGGACAAATTATGAGTTGCAAAGCTTTAAAAGGAAGATAAGAAAATAACCGATGATCCCATTTATAAGTGTGAATATCAGATTTCACTCAAAGTGCTGTAGAATTTAGTCCAGAAATCCCCTGAAATTTTGTTACCTCCAAATAGAAGCAGCTCATTTCCCAATGTCTTCAGCATTGGTCAAAGTTCTTGTGCTATGATTTAGAACATTAATAAACTAAATTGGAAAGGAAAGCTTATCAACTCCAACTCCTAGTTTTATGTTTGAAGGACATATTAGGCTCAGTGCTCTGGTGTAAGCACAGAGGCCTAGAAGATGTTCTCTGCAAAAGCCAGCACCTTGTAAGCACCCTTGGTTCTTTTCTCCACCCAGAGGTAGACTGGTCAAAATACCTGGGGCTTGGGAGCTTCATAAACGAAACAGGCTGATTAACAGGGATCTGGAGGATCAAGGGAATCATCTCAGCTACTGTGAGGACCCCATAAAACATGATAAGGAAAAATAAAAGGTCTCAGGAGATAACTCAGTCACAAAAGAACACACATGGTATGCACTCACTGATTAGTGGATATTATCCCAAAAGCTTGGAAAACCCAAGATACAATTCATAAACCATATGAAGCTCAAGGAGAAGGAAGACCAAAATGTGGATGCCTCAGTCTTTCTTAGAAGGGGTAACAAAATACTCACAGGAGGAAATACTGAGACAAAGTGTGGAGCAGAGACTGAAGGAAAGGCCATCCAGAGACTGCCTGACCTGGTGATCCATTCTATATAAAGACACCAAACCTAGACACATTGAGCATGCCAAGAAGTGCTTCTTGACAGGAGCCTTATATAGCTGTCTCCTCAGGGGCTCTGATAGAGCCTGACAAATACAGAGGCAGATGCTTGCAGTCAACCATTGGACTAAGCACAGAGTCCCCAGTGAAGCAGTCAGAAAGGACAGAAGGATCTGAAGGGGTTTGCAATCCTACAGGAAGAACAATATCTACCAACCAGACCTCCCAGAGCTCGCAGGTACTAAACCACCTGTTGGAAGCTATGCCCACCCACCATCAGCTAAGGGTTAGCTGAATTGCCTGCTTACATGCCTTGACTTTTGGAAAACAACATGTCTCCCTTTGTAATACTAATTGGCCCAGTCACAAGTCTACCCCACACCTGTGTCTGTTTCTGTTTTTGGCTACCTCAGGATATAGGCTTCACCGTAGAGAGTATATATCTGGAGTTGCCGTTTGGAGTAAAGCAGCATTTTTTGCTAACAGGAATAATTGAGTTGTGTCTTACTTTTCAAACCCTCAAGCCTTTGCCTGATTTGGGTTAACAGCTGCTAACCACCAACCAAAAGGTACTCAAGGAAGAACACATGGCTTTAGCTGTATATGTAGCAGAGGATGGCCTTGTCAGGCATCAATGGGGAGGAGAGTCCCTTGGTCCGGGGAATGTTCAATACCCCAGTGTAGAGGAATGCCAGAGCAGGGAGAGAGGTGTGGGTGGGTGCTGGAGCACCCTCATAGAAGCAGGAGGAGGGGGTGCTCAGCCTGCTTTCCTATAGAACCCAGGTCTACCAGCCCAGTGATGGTACCACCCACAATGGGCTGCCCCCAGCAAGTACAATTGACCCTTTGTCAACTTGACACACAAACACATCACCATTAAGCCTCAACCCTTACTTTCTTATTCATCCCCAAGATCTAAATCACCTTAGGATCCCACAGTCTTTACAAATTCTTACATATTAAAATTGAAATACCATTAAAAATATCCAGTCTCTTTTAAAAGTCAAAGTCTTTTTACAATTCAAAGTCTCTTAACTGTGGGCTCCACTTCTTCAAGAGGGAAAAATTACCAGGGCAGAGTCACAATCAAACGCAAAATCAGTCTCTAACCATCCAATGTCTGGGGATCCACTTACAAACTTCTGATCTTCTCCAAGGGTTTGGGTCACTTCTCTAGCTCTGCCCTTTGTAGCACACACCTTGTCTTCTAAGCTCCAGCTGCCTGTTCTCCACTGCCGCTGCTGCTTTTGGCACTGGCATCTAACCCCATGGCACTGGCATCTCCTCTGCTGCAACTAGGCTTCACTAATAGCTTCTCACAGGCTCTCTTCAAGGTCCTAAGCCTCAACTCCTTTGCATGACCCCTTCGGTCCTGGGGCATTAATTGCAACTGAGGCTGCACCTTCACCAATGGCCTTCCATGGCCTCTCAAAGTGCCGAACTTCAGCTGCTTTTCATGACCCTTTATTCCTTCAAAACCAGTACCACCTAGGTGATTCTTACACATTACCATGTCCAGCCACAGCATGAGTTACAACTTGGGCTATCTCTGGAACACAGCTTCTTTGTGCTCTCAGAAAACATTTCCCTGAAGATTTCACCTCAGTGATGCTGGTCTCTTCTTAATCACCACTAATTTCTTAGCTCCAGCTTATCAGCATCAATAGTCCCAGTAATGAAAAGGTTTTGCTTTAGAAGTTCTTGTGTCTTGTTAATCATAGCTGATTCTTCAGCCCCAGTGAACCAAAACCACAGAATCTTCATAATGAAAACAGCAACAGCCCTGATAAGAGTCTTTAATCTTCCCTCTGAAATTTCAAAATTTCTGCACTGTTCTCAACATTACTTTCCAAAGTCCGACAGAACATCCCACAGAGCTCTTAATATCCCAGTGGCTCTTCTAGCTCAAAGTTCTAAAGTCCTTCCACAGTCCTCCCCAAAATATTGTCAGGTTGTTAGAGGAATACCCCACTATGCTGTCATCGATTTGTCTTAGTCAGAGTTTCTATTCCTGCACAAAACATCATGACCAAGAAGCAAGTTGGGGAGGAAAGAGTTTATTCAGCTTACACTTCCACATTGCTGTTCATCACCAAAGGAGGTCAGGACTGGAACTCAAGCAGGTCAGGAAGCAGGAGCTGATGCAGAGGCCATGGAGGGATGTCACTTACTGGCTTACTTCCCCTGGCTTGCTCAGCCTGCTTTTCTATAGAACCCAGATCTACCAGTCCAGTTATGGCACCACCCACAATGGGCTGGGCCCTCCCCCTCTTGATCACTAGTTGAGAAAATGCCCTACAGCTGAATCTCATGGAGGCGTTTCCTCAACTGAGGCTCCCTTGTCTGTGATAACTCCAGCTTGTGTTAAATTGACACAAAACCAGCCAGTACAAATGATCAACCTGGACCACAAAGACAAAAATTATACTATTAACACTAAGGAATGACAAAATATAGAGGGGTGATACACTGAGAGTCATCAAAAATTTATAGAGTATTCAAAACTATGTGTGGATGACTAGTATGTAGCCTAATGTTGGGAATCATTAGGTATATTTGCATATATATACTAAGAGATATTGTATATATTGTACTATATATATATATATATATATATATATATATATATAGTGTGTGTGTGTGTGTGTGTGTGTGTGTGTGTGTGTGTGTGTGTGTAGTCATTTACTTACTTAGACTATTAGCCTCTGGTAACAAAAGTTTTCCAAACCTGAGTACTGATTATACTTCAGTCAGCACAGACTTACTTTACTCACAATAGTCATCTGTCATGTCTTCTTCAATAGCTTTTCTAGTTATTGTCCTCACATTTGCATATAGGCTGTGATGTATGATCAATAATATTGCTGGTGATGTGGCAAATGAAAAAGTCTTTCAGAGATGTGCTCTCACCTCTGTTACATAGTTCTACTGTATTGTTCCCCCCCGAAGACAAAATTCAGAAGCCATAGATTTTTTTTTTTTTTTTTTTTTTTTGAGTAACACCAATGAAAGTAAGTCCGCACTCCTGGTCATTTGACTTTATCCATGCTACGGGCCATTCAAGTGTTGCATCTGGCAAAAGCATCAAGCTCAAAGACTAGTGGTTTCTAGTCATGCTGAGAGTAGGACTATGTAAATTTCCTTGCACTCCAATACTGCCCATAAGCTCTGGAAAAACAGCTGGGAGAGTCATGGTCAATAGAGTTTCCACAATGAAATGAGAGTAAGAAATGCGTGACAGTGACTGGTCTGCTGCTCTCCTGGCATACACAATGGAAGTATTAAGAGCTGGCACAATGGTACAAAGCTTCTTACATAGAAGGAGACTTGTACACATTTTCAGACAACGTCATTGGTCTGGAAGTTGAGGTCAGCTAGGGAAAATGGGACCTTACAGCCTGGGATCATACTGGGAACTTCAATTAGCTATAGCAAACTGATACATGACTACAGCCTATCCAAAATGACCATAGTGAATACATTAAAAGATGTATACAAATTAAAGAGATAGCTGTTTACTTTCTGATAATTTATTATTTTTAAAGACATAGAAAACAAATATAATTGCTTACATAAGAAGAATAAGAGGAATGTGGGAGAAAAAATAAAACGAGGTAAATTGAATCAAGAGGAAAGAACCACACAATAGCAGATGAAGATAATCTGCTGCGGACTCTGTGTAGGAATCAGATCATTCCCTCTGAACACTTCACTTAAAGCATGGTTTTTACCACTTCATGTAGCCTGCATTTTGTATATCATGTTTAATGCATTGTCTCTTTAGGTTTTACCATTACATTATTAATGACTCAAAGAGACAGAATTAGTTAAAAAAAATAAGTTTATTAATAGGGAATAACTTATAAATAGCAATGACCCTAAAGTAGGATCATCCCCCAAAGCAATGAGTGTGCTGAAAACTTCAGGGTTGATATTTCAGGGGATCACGCGCTGTAAAACGCTGGCCTTTTCTTATATCTGCTACAGAAATATGTGAAGATTGTCCCACAGATGTCTGCAGGTTTTTACCAGTTTCCCACAGAGGTGTAAAGACAATCACCCTGAATATACTTAAAATGATTTACTTTTTGTTGTGAGTTTATGTTTCTTATGTACTTTACACAAGTATTCTTTGCCGTATAAAGGTACATAAGTACAGTCATTAGTGCATTAATATATTTGTTGGGATGCTGTGTGCCTTCCTGTGTATGTGTGAGTGTGTGCATGCATGCTTGTGTGCTTGTGTGTGTATGTGTGTGCACTCGAGTGTGCTCATAGGTATGCATGTGGAAGCCAGAGGACAACCTTGGGTACTGTTTCAGAGAGACTTCTGCCTTATGTTTTGAGACAGGGTCTCTCCCTGGTCCCTGAACTTGACAAGCAGGCTAGATTGGCAGACCATTGAGTCCCAGGTCTGCCAATCTAGATCCACTAATGTTTATGTCTGCAGTTCTGAATTACAAAAGCCTATCCCCACCAGGCCAGCTTGCTGTGTCCTGCAGGTTCCTCCAATCAGCATCTATCTGGTCCCCATTCTTGCAAGACAGGTTCATGGCCAGCGTGCTATTACTCCAGCCCACACATTTGTTTGCTGGGTGTTAAGGTAATTCAGTTCCTGAGTCCACTGAGCACTGTCTTTATCCACTGATTCAAGAGAGAGGAGGGAGGACTCTGCTAATGTCTCACAGAGAAGCTCAGCAAATTACAAGATGAACCAGGGCCTTCCCCAAGGTCAAACGAAGTAAACAACTGGTAAGGAAAGGAGATGTTATTGGGAACTGCCTTCAGGTTGGGCAAGAGATGTACCTTTTGTGGGGATATCATTTTATCAGGTTTCTGTTGTCTTGTTTATAATGTGACTTTCTTTGAGTGACCCATGATCAAATATGCTGCTGTAAGTAACCCAATGAACTCATGAGTTTATCAAGTGAGACAAGTATAATTGTTTTCTTGGTGTATTGTGGTGTCCTCTCTGAAACTCCTAAAAAAAGGTCACATAACTGGTTAGGATATAAAGCACATAACTTTATTTCTCACTGTTAAAGATTCTGGGAAGTCTGAAATCAAAGATCTAGCATCAGTCTCAGGATCACAAGATGGTACTTTATTGTACTATCCTGGGTATAAATGAAGAAAGGCAAGGCTACATCCCAGGCCAAGTTCTCCTGGGCCTGCAGGCAGGGAAGAACTTTTCAATGTGGCATTAATCTACACATATAACCTAAACATTTCCCAGTAGCCTTTGTCCTTGTTAGGTTTCTATTTCTCTGAACACCATGATCAAAAGCAACTTGTGTGGGAGAAGGATTATTTTGCTTACACTTTCACAGTACAGGCCATCATCAAAGGAAATCAGGGCAGGAACCTAGAGAGGCTGAGACCAAAGCAGAGGCTGAGCAGGAATGCTACTTTCAGGCTTGCCCTTGACTTGCTCAGCCTGTGTTCTCATAGCAACCCCAGACCACCTGCCCATGAGTGGTATTCCCCTCAGTGAGCTGGACACTCCCACATTAATTATCAGTCAACAAAACCTTCTACAGAACTGCATAAAGGCCAATCCTACAGAGACCTTTTCTTTATTATGATTTCTCCTTCCCAGATGAACATAGCTCATATCAAGTTGACTTGCCAGGACAAATCCTTTCTCCAAATACTGCCAAGCTGGGATTTGGCCTTTCTATACATGAACTTTAACGCACATCTTCAGACCTTAGAGCTGCCATGTTTACTGTGAATGTCACACAGGCTTCTTCTACTCTACGACATACACCTGTGTAAACCTTCCTCATGACCTTATTTTATATAAACTGCCATTAAGTCATAGAAATTACCTGCTTATTTAATAATGCTTATGAGATAATAAAGATAAAATATAAATATACATTTATTATTGTTTAGATAATAGGAATATCTGTTATACCTTAACTTTTATGACTAATCCACAGGCCCATAAAAAAAATTGATATTCATCTTTTTTTTAAACTTAGCAGTAATGAGTACCTAGACCAATGATTTCAGTGCCATTTCTATTCGTGGCTTGGAGACAATACTGGTTTCTCTCCTTTAGGCCCAGAGTACTTCTTTATGTACTTAAGAACTTTAATGTTTCCTTTAAAACGCCTCTTAGTAACATCCTTAAGAGACAAAACAACCAGTATTCAAAGCAGCATGTCTGAGTTGCCACTTCAAAGATGTCAAGAGTAAATAAATAAACCATAAATGACCCAATATGACCATGTGTTCCACCCTACCCAGGCTGTAGAAGAAGCTCATTTACTGTGTATACTGTTCCTTTCACACCTAGGTTGTCAAGAATCTATGTGAAATATGAAATGATGGAACAGCCCAGCAGACCTGTTGTTAATGGCAGTTCACAGCTTCTCCCAAAGCTCGGGTAAGAAGCTGGGTCAAGCAAGAACTGAAGAAACGCTATCCCCTGAAAACTTCAACACAGAACAGCATACACAGCATGCATGCTATATTTTGTAACCAGAAAGAGAAAAAAAAAAATACCACTTATGTTTGCTTGTACGTACTCAAAGAAACCCAAGAAATGTATGGATTTAAGGATTATATGTAAATTTATGTGAAAATGTATGGTTAAGAATAATGTGAAGAACATTTAAGTGTTAACTCACATTATTATTATTTGTGTATATGCATATGATGTTTATATTGGTGTGTTTTCCTGGGATGGATGTAAAGGACAAGGAACAACTCAGAGATCAGTTCTCTTAGTCCACCTTTACATGGGTTCTGGCATTTGGATCCATCCATCTCTAGGCCTGTAAGGTAAGTGTTTTATTCATAAGGCAATCTCTCTGGCTCAAAGGAGGATGTTTATACTGAAGAACAGGGTTGACTGAGCATTTGTCTACAGTGTGTTATTTTTAAATTACGTGTATGTACCACATAGTAAAATTTACTCTTGGTGTTTGCTATGTAAAAATTAACATTTCAAGGGGCAACTGTTTACAGCAACACACAATTATAAAAATATCATGCTTAAAGAAAATGTATAATTGTGTTTGTAAACATTCTTAAAGCCTTACATATTTTTCTATTATACTATACTAAACATCTTAATTAAAACACATGTTCTATTCACCTGAGAGTCAAATTATGAGCTGGATTTTTCCATGTGGCAGCCACTGGTAAACATGTGGCTTAAACAGAACACCAAAGACAGAACTGACTCACAAACTACATTCACTAAGCAGGACCAAAGAGAGTCATCCCTTTCTAAAAACAGAAAGGAGTTTGCTTTAAACAAACGGATTCCTTCTTCACAACTGTCTGTCCTTTCCTTAAATCTGAGCGACCCATGCAATGAGATCAAAGGTGCATTTTGGAAATTGTTGCAAAACATTGTGGGCTTACAATACTGCAACTATAACTCCCCACCATAAGCAGAGAGATAGGCATCCTACTAGCGTGCATTCACATTGTCTCCCAGTGATTCCACAGGACTTAGACTTGAATAAACAGAAAAAACAAGAACGAAAGCCAAGCAAAGCCAGATAGACATGGATGTAGATATTGTTATATGTCAATCATGAAACTCAGATTATTATAAATAAATAAATAAATAAATAAAAGAATTGGTGTTTCTGACCTAATTTTAAGCTGGTACTGAAACCTTGTAAAATAAACAAAACAAAACAAACAAACAAAAAAACTATTGGTGATGTAAACACTGACAAAATCATTATATGTGATAACAAGTTATAAAGAAATAGGTAACAAAGAGCTCATCTAATTCGAAGCATTATATGCACAGGTGCTTCAAATCTAAAAAGCAGAGAGAACTTAGCCATATTGACTCTTACTCTTAACCCTTTACAGTTGGAAGACCGTATTAAGATATAGTACTATTTTTCTTAAAGAAACATCTTACTAGAGACACTGTTTTTATATCTCCATTGTCCTGAAACCGTAAAGCAGAAAGAAATCTTTGCTGGAAGTAGTGGCGCTGTTGTGGTGAAGCATGGCTTCCAGCTCACTCTCTCGAGAATTGGTGAAAACAATGGATTTCAAGTTTCAACATGACTTCTAAGCTGACATGATAGAACAGCTATTTAGAGTTACCTACATGCAAGAAATAAATGAATAAAAGACCTCCCTGAGGCTCTTGTTTTACTTTTATTTAAATAGAAATTTTTACATACAATACATTTTTATTACAGTTTCCTCTCCCTCCATTTCTCCCAGTTCCTCTCCTCCACCTTTCCCCTCCAGATCCACTCATGCCCCATCTCTAGTTAGAAAATGTACAGGTAGCTAAGGGATAGAATAAAGTAATATGATAAAACAAACACAAGGAAATTGAAACAGGAGAAAACAAATAGAAAAAAATGACCTACCCAAAAAGGGCACAAAAAGGCAGCTATAGACCTGAAGACATTTCCATTTTTCAGAATTTTATAAAAGCATGAAATGGGAGGCAATAAGATGTGAAACATGAGCTGTTCATCTGAGAGTGTGGATTCCTAAACACCAGACCCCCAGAAAAGCTGATTTTTTCTTCTGACTAACAGGGTGTTTGCTTGTTTGTTTGTTTGTTTGTTTGTTTTAGGGGTGTTGTTGGTTTGTTTCATTTAAGATTAAAATACCAACAGTTATTGTAAACAACAAGGAAAATTTCTACAGCTGCCTTCCATAATTAAAATTTCAAAAATAAAATTAAGCATACACACATAACACACACACAAATGTATATACACATATACATATATGTATATATCTATTTGCAAATTAGCACTAACTGGTGTGGAGCTAATGATTTGTTTTTAAAGAGTATCAACATGAATTCTACCAAGTACTCAACTACTTCACATAAGAATGCACTGAATTAGATTTCTAATCCTCTCTTACATAGGTCGATCAAGCAAGTAGAATTACCCTTCCATGAAAAAAAAATTATACTCTGGCTTTCTGGAAAAACACACAAAAAGTAAGTGTACAACCTTTGCTAACAGGTATTCAAAGTCCCCCTTTCCACCTTCTCTACTCAAAATACCTACTTCATAATTGATTGACACAACTACTTTAATTGTGCTTTGCCCTGATGTATAGGAACCACAAATCTTGTTTGTAACAGCTCTAAGACAAGTTAAGTGTCGGCAGTTCCCCAAATTACCTTGAACACTAACACCTGAAGTTATCCTGTAAGCTACCCCTGCCCAAGGACCAGGTAGCTTTCTGGGATGCTGGAAGCTGTAGTTCTTGAAAAATAACCACACCACATGGGAAAATATGGTGGCCCTACCCTCAAATATATCTGTATGGTGTCCTTAAATCTTGTGGCCACTCAACTCAGAACTTAGGGCAGTGGTCCTGACCAAAGCCCACCCTGGTCAGTATTTAAGTTTTAATTCAATACTTGCTTCAAATTTGACCAGAATTGTGGCACTGGTTTGCCTCTTGCAAATCAAAGGATTAATGGAACCCAGAGGCCAGCCTGTGGCACAGATCTGTGGAAAGTGGCCCACAAACTGCTGAAAGGCATGTCTAAGAGGCATATATTAATTTCAAATATATAGGGATATCGTAGGAATGGGGCTAGTTTTGATGATGTCATTGTTATTTTCTTCTCTGTCTTGCCTGCTTTTTGCCTCACATCTGGAGGTAGACATCTATCTTGAACCACGAAGATGAACAGCATCTGCAAAGGATGGAGGAAAAGGCAGGATGACATCAGGAATGGCGCAGAGTCAGCCCTGGAAATTGCCCCTGTGTCCTTGTGCTCACCTGAGAAAACCAATTCTTCCTTTTGGTAAACTAGTTAAATGTTCTAAATGAATGCAGTGTGAACTGGATGGAAGAAGAAACTGCCTGATGTGTCTTTACTATAATAAGCCATTTGCCTCACCCTCACTTTTCCAGCAGACCACAGGGGCATGATCGGAAAACACAATTTCCTCACCAAATGGAAAGTTTATATTTAGACCCATGACTTCCCTCTCTCTTTGAAAATAGATCTTGCTCTCTCAATTTCATGGCATCAGTTTCTTTAATAGTTTGTGTGTGTGAGAAGGGGAGGGAGAGAATCCCTAATTATGTAAACACAGCCTTTTAAGTGAATAAAATATACATATATGATTTCAGGGCTGACCACACGATATTGGATAATCAATTTGGGGGCTCTTCACTGAAGAGAACTACTTCTCCAAGTTTTAGAATTGCCTAGTTCTTCATAGTTCTTTGTCTAGAATTGAGGCCCCATGAGATTTCCCCTTTCTACAGTCATATGCCTATAGATGACTTTATTCAAATGTGAATGCTGCAGCCATTTTGATGAGACATCATGGGCATAGCTTCTCTGACATTCTTAGCACACAGTCTTAGAGCAGATTTCTTGTTTCTCTAGCTCCTACAGTCTTTTTTCCTTATGTTCCCTGAGGTTTCTCTACAGGGATTGTGTTGTAGACATGTCTGCTGAGGTTGGACACTACATGGCAGCTTATTTTCTGTTTTGATAGGTTATACTTTTTCTGCAATGCTCTCTGTTCTTTGATGAGAGGTGA